>NW_024367930.1:2227201-2289795 GCF_014805655.1 Passer montanus | reverse complement strand
GAGGGGGAGGAGGAGGAGGAGGAAGGGGGGAGCGGGGGTGTCATGCCGAGAGCTCGCGTCGCTGCCCGGCAGGCCGCGGCCCGACCCGCACCCCGGGGCGCAGCCCTCCGCCGCTCCCCCAGGCAAGCGGCCTCGCTCCCCGCCGGGCCCGGGGCACCGGCGCCCCGAGCAGCTGCCAGCCGCGTCCCGAACGGGCGGAGGGAAGGTGGGGGAAGGAGAGCGGAGCCCTCCGCCGCTCAGAGGAAGGGGAGGGAATGGGGAAAGTTTAGCGGAGGGTGTTTGAATCGGGAGTTATCCCTAAAGAGCCTTTCCCCTGATCTGATCCAGAGGGCAGCGCTGGGAGGAGGGGGCGGCGACGACGAGCAGCCCTGCAACATCTGTAAAACTTGAAGGAGGCGGCGGAGAGGAGCGCGCGAGACGGAGAAAAGCGAGAGGGACAACTTTTCCGACACGTGAGTACCTCGGCGCGATGTGTTCGTTTCCCTCCTTCGGTGGCTGCGCCGAGCCAAAACAATGCGGGGCGGTGGCGGCTCTGGAGGGGACGGGCGGCGCGGGACGGGACGGAAGGGTTCCCTCTTCCCTACCAAAACTGTTTGGTACCGGGCGGTGGATTTGGGGATACTTTTTTTTTTTCTTTTGCTCCCTCTCTTCTTTTGCTTCTTTCTCTCCTCCCCCCGTTCTTTTTGTTGAACCAAATCAGAAATGTCAGTCAGTGCGAGTGAGTCAGAAGGGATCAGATTACAAGATCACTGAAACTGATGTCGGACCCGCGCACACACACCCCCACACGGAGGCAGAGGCGCGGGCTGCTCCCCGCGGGAGGCGGGCAGGGATAAAACAACCACCACCAACACTCGCCGGCCCTCCTTTGCCGCCCCCGTCCCGCCTGTGTCCCGTCCCGTCCCCCTGCCCCGCGGGATGCCCGCCGGTCGCGGCGGGAGCCGGCCCCGCTAGCCGCGGCGGCGGGGGAGCGGCGCGGAGACAAGCCGGCGGCCCCGGCCCTCGCTCATGGGCAGCGCGGGGGCTCGGCGGCAGCGGCGGCAGGTACGTACCCACTTAGGCGAGAAGTTCTTTGTTCCCCGGCTCTAGTCCGGGCCACTTTCTTGGCGTCTCCCAGCGCTCCGGCCCCGCTCTCGGCCCCATTCCCGCTTCCCTAACTTGGAGGCGGGGGTCAGAGGGGACCGAGGTGTCTAACCCCCAAAATGGCTGTCACGGAGCGCGGGAGCCGAGGGCGCGGGGTGCGGGGCGAGGCGGGGGCAGTCCCCGGTCCGGGCCGGGCTCGGCCGGGCACGTCCCGCTGCAGAGCTCCCGATGTGCGGGCGACAGCTGCTGTTTTATTTACACCCCTTTCTTTCTCCTCGCCCCTACTCTCTGAGCGACTCCCGGGGGTTTTCACGCCCGTGCGGCGGGAGGCCGGCACAAACTTCGCAAGGGGAAAGGCGAGAGGAGCGGGGGAGAATCCGCTGTCACATCTGGCGGGGCGGAGGGGCGCCCGGGGGTCGTCGTTCCCTGCCGGCTGCTCGGTGCGAGGAAGGGGACGGTCGGGTCCCGGGAAGGGGCGCGGGGTGCCGGCGGCTCTCTGAGCAGAGCGGCGCTCGGCCCGCTCCGCGCCGCCGCTGGCACGGGGTCAGGCGGGGGAGCGGGGCGGCGGGACGGGCCCGACCGAGGCCGGGCGGGGGGAGCGGGGCTGCTGCCCCACGGGAGCTCCTCGGAGCCGCCCCGGGCCGGCACCGCGGCCCGGCCGTGCACCGCCCAACTTTGGAGGGTGGGAGCAGAGCGTGTCCGCCGCGGTTCCGATTGTCCCGTGGAGTCCGTGGGGTGTTGGCACAATTCCCTCGCCTTCGGACGGGCCCGCCGGCTCGCAGCTGCTAGCGCCCGCTCCCCAACCCGTGCACCACGTGAAGAGAAAAGGTAAAAGGAAACACACGCCCCTCACTCCCCAAATCACTCCCCAGTTTTGTTTTTAACCCTCTGGTGCGTAGTTTTTATCCGGTCCTGCGGGTACAGTGTCCGTGGCCTTCTGCCAGTTTGTATGTAGATATATTTATGTAAAACATTTTCTCCCAGCTCCTTGCCAGCTGTTCCACATTTTCCAGCTGCCACTTCAGTTTGAAATGATGGACTGTACGGATCTCAAAGAGCCTTTTAGTCAGAGGTACGGATAGCTGTCTGTTTGATATACAGTGTCACGTTTTAAAGGCTACTTCACTAAAGGAGCATTAAGTAGCAACCCACGGCAAAATGCTCCTCTTCGTCGCGCCCCTGTTACTTCCCGCTTCATTTTCAAGCCTCAATAAACATGATTTTTTAAGCTTCAGAGTGCAGACTTCGTTTCTTTTGTGTGCATGCTACAGAAAAACTTGGAAGCTAAATTTTCCAGAGGCCTTGAGACATGTGGCTGATTAAACGAACAAACATTTTTAGGAGGGCACGGCTGCCTCTCTGTTTCTCTGTGCTGTAGGTATATGTTTTGAAATAGTTTAAGTCACTGGAATAGTGAGAAATCACTATGTTTCTCTGTGTTCCAAAATTGTTTTTGGTGTGGTGTTCAACGAGATTATGGGTTGAAATGTGCCAGAACTGGCCTTAAGTAGTTTGAATATTTGTGCAACTGCATTGTAATTTGGGAATGTGCCTCACTGATTGATTCCTATAATTATTTCATTTAGGTCCTTTATTAAAAATTGATAATGATCTGACAGTTTCTTAATTATATATGTCATGATTATTTTGAAGGAAGACAAATGCAGTGTTTTAAAAGTAAAATAACCTTAAAATGTAAAAATTGCACCACAATTCACACCACTGTGTTTCAGTCATGGAAATATATATTAAAAGTAATGGTGAATGAGTTTAGCAATGTAAACTCTAGGCAGCCTCTTGAGAATTTGTTTATATAAGGAAGGTTTGGGTATAACTAGCTAGTATGTAAATACTTTCAGTTTTGTGTATAGCCCAATTCTAAAAGCATAAATAATAGTAACTATGAGAGAAGGCTATTTTAAGGACAGGGAATTATTTCTTTAAAAGCAGGATTATTTGATTTTTGAATGAGTAGGAAGAATGAGTAAGAAAAAGACTCTTGCAGTGTATATATATTCTTTTAAGCAGCAGTGCAAGAAAAACTGGCTTAAAGTGCCAAAATGAATGCACTTTTGCGTTCTGATAATAGCATATGGTTTTCAGCAGGACATGATGTTTTCCAAAGTGCTTCTGTAGAAGTACTGCAAAACAAAGACATCACCTGCATTTTCCTGCATAAGTGGAGTAACATTTTTGGCTTGAGAAGGTGTGCAGTGGCCAAGAAAGAGTTATTGCTGCTATACGCAATCATCAGTTGCGAAAGATTGTTCGTTTTCAAACACAAAAACAGTTTGCAGCTAAGAAAGTATCAATGGCTGTAAATGATTTTTTTTCTGAATACTGTTCAGAAAAAAACCCCAAAATACTCAAGTTTGGAGACATCATTATTACTTGTTCATCTTGCAGATTACTCAAATTTTTAACAAGATTAATGTATGCCCTGATATTGACCCATGAAAGTTTCAGTTACACTTCCTGCCTCACTTTGGGGAAAGCTATTCAATTACCTGCACTCCTATAGCGTATTTGAATTCTAGTCTGCATATTAGAGGAAGGAATGGCATATTTTTGTGTTGCAGAGTGTTAATGAAAAGTTAGTCATCTTTTCCTGATAAATAAGGAATTCGAGGGCTATTAAAGCAGAGTTTATTTCAAGTTGTGGAATGAGGCATTTTAATGATCAGTGTTGCATGTGTTCAACTATATGGAGACAGCAATGTACAAAGAAAAAGCATACTTGAAGGAAAAGTGATTCAACGAGTCATGAAATCCTCAGGAAAACCTTAGCAATGGAATGTTAATGCTTTTAGACTATAGTAGATTACCTTAAAAGTCAGGCTTTTCTTCTTTATGCAATTGTTGTAAATCCCTAGCTAAAGAATACTTGGAAGAAAGCTTTAGTTTTTCTGGCACTCACATTCTGTAGTAATTCTAGTTGTTTTGGAAGATTCAAGATATTTTCTGCCAACTTGCAGTTAGGCAATTAAAATGCTAAAATGGCTACAGAGGAACCTTTTTATTCAACAAAAGATTCAGCTGTAATAATGATTTCAAGTTGTCTTTTAACCACAGGTTTTATAGACATCCTCCCTTTAGACTGTCATTTTTATAAGGGAATTGATTTGTTATACTTTAAAATCAAATAAAATGAGACAGAATAAACAAAAATAGGGCATGGGTGCTGCTGCAAACTTTTCAAGTTCTTTCAGTGCATTTTTCATCTTTACTTTTATTTGATAGGTCTGTGAAATAGAGCTGTAGACTGGCAGACTTTAAATGAAATTTCACACTTTGATGATTTTTTTTAAACTTTGATATATTGACAGCAAAAGGAGCTGCAAAGCTTTTATATAACTTGAGCAGCAACGCCAAGCAGCAGTCAAACGTCTCTATGCATTTGTGTTTAACTGCAGAAGAAAAACATGTCCATGGGCAGTAGAGGGTTCTTATCAACTCCCTAATCCCAGATCCCAGCAAACCTTGAGGGCATGCCTCAGATCTTGCTGAAATCATTGTAGACTCTCACAGTTTGCAGATTAAATATGCTATGTGTTCCTGGCTCCAACAACAGTTTTATGAGCTCACTAAGCTTCCTGTTTTAAGATCCTTTCCTGAAGTTTTTAGGAGCTGCTAAGGGCGATGCTGTCTATGGCAAGTGGTACTTGTTAATTTAGGGACACTTTAGGTATTTCATTCTGTCTGTAAAAAGAGCCAAAATTGCTATTTTCAAATTAGAAGTCGAGTTGCACCGAAAAAAAGGAGCTCCTTTAAAGAGGGATTCTGTTATTTTAATGTGTTTGTCAGTACACAAGGTGACAAAGTTTATAAGAGGCTTGATTTGGTTTATGGGGCTCTTTAAAACGAGACTTTTTCAGTTCTAATTCTAAGCACAATGCAGCTTTTAGTACATAATTTCTGAGCCTCTTTTAACCAATTGTGCTTGTAGCAGCTCATTAAAGATACCTTTGAAGTTCTTGTTCTCCTTCACATCTCAAAGAAGGGAAAAAATATTCTGCCAAGAATGAATTTCAGTGAATCAGGTGGTTAGCTCTGGGATTTGTTGACCCTTCTGAACGTATGGCTTACCCCTCACATTCAGAGTCTGGTCTTTTCTACGTGCTAAATAGTTTACTCTTATATTTTATTCACTGTAATCATGTTTATGTATTCGGTGTAATAGTTTTAATTAAAAAGGAAAATACTTATTGTCCAACAACATGTGTCAAATTATTCCCGAGAGAACTTGAGCCAATTTTGTGCTTAAAGGTTATTCAGTGAATGAAATTTTGAAAGCCCATTTGTCAAGGTACGGCACGGTTTCTGTTAGTTTTCAACCCCCAAATTCATTGTCCGCATGGCCCAGTCATTAGTCAGCAGTGTATTAGTGCTGCCTTCAGGCAATGCTGCCCAGCACTTCTTCGCACCATTATAGCTCTAAAAGTGTACTCTGCCGACTGGTAGAATTACTGCTCTGATTTCCGCTTGGCTGGGTTTGAGGTAAGTCCCCTCCCTACCTTCCAGCTCACTCTAATCCCTGCTTTCTTTTAAGGCTGCTTTCTTCAGAGATTTAGGGGAAAACTTTCTTAAAGATTGTGCTGGCATCATACTGTGGTTTTGTTGTGGTATACTCTGTACATGTAAATTCTACCTGCCTTACCTTGAAAGTGTACTAAATTGGCTGCTGATCTGAAGAGTTGGTTTCTCTCTCTTCAGGAAGAAAATAAGAAACGAGACAATAGACTGATGTTAAAAACCCCTGCAAGGTTATTTAGATTACATCAAGGGACAAAGAAATTGGGATAGAATGTATTTGTCTCTAAATAGTTGTTGGGTGTCAGAACTGATAATATCAGAATCCACTACAAGGAGATCTGATTGAATAATTTTATTAGCTGAAGTTGCCACCCAAATGTCAAGTTATTTTTTACACTGATCATCAAGATGATTAGGCTTTTTTTAAAAAAAATATTCTTTCTTTATTTTTATTGATGCTCAAAACGTTGCTGTATTTTTTGGTGTCTGATATTTAGTTTAGGCTAAAGTACCCAACAGACCTTTTGGTGGTTTAGAGCTGAACTTTCCCCATAGTGTTTGCTGATTTGTATGAGACTCTGTTTTCTTTGCATACAAATCTGTTAATGTCAAGAAAATCAACTGCGTGTAAAGAATACATCATCCAGCTGCCCAGAGAATGAAGCCTTCATTAGATAAGATGTATGAATACCTGAAACTGAATAGTCAGAAACTCAGATCAAGTTAGTGTCAGTTCAGTACACTGTTCTGAACCATGTATATTAAAATGAAATCCTAGCACTACCAATTCTTTACTGTCAGGACATAGCTTGGTGGGGTTTTGCTTGGCTCTTCAATTCACTATGGATGCTTTTCCCTAGGAAAATAATACTGCTGTATAATTTGTGATTACTCTATTTTAACAAGGATAGTGGATTGTGAAGTGGATTGTGCTTTTTTAATGTAGCAGTTCAGAGTGGTGCCGTTGTGTTTTGTCAAGTTACAAAAACACGAAGGAATCGTGATGCAGTTTTCCTGCTATTATGAGACAGGTGTAAAACCTAAAGTAAACTTCAAAAGCAGAAGATAAAGTTTTATAAAGTACCTTTCACACTTGAAGTTCTTCCTGGATATATGGAGATTTCCTAGCTCTTTAACGTGTTAAAACATCTGTGTTAGGTTAGAACATGAAATTCTGGATGAAGGCATCCCTTAATCTGAGAGTATGTGGAGGACATAAACAGGCTTCCAGGAATGGGACTGTGATCAAAACATGGCACTTTCAAAAAACATTCTACTTGATTCCTTTGATCTTGTTTTAAAGTGCTAATTGTAAAATATGGAATACAGTCTTTTCTTCTTTCATTTACATATCATAAGTTGGGAACAGAAGGCACATCTTTGCAATAGATGTACATTAAATACATTCTTCCTTGAGCTCAGTTCCTGTATAGATTGGCATCGATACATAGATCTAGGTTTGTTTCTAAGGAATCTTTCATCTGTTGGAATTGATGAGATAAAACAAAAAATGTGATGGAAGTGGTCATTTCACTGAAATGGTGAGCTCCAGTACTTGAAATTAGAGCATTTCTGCATTTTTCTGTCAAAGTTGTAGTGACTACTTACTTGACTGTGGTGCAATGCACATACATTACAGATGTTTGTAATTTGCTTTACCAAGCTAAGAAGGGAAAGACAAGAAAGCAAAGAAAAAAAGCAGCTTATATTGTCACCAGAAATATCCTAGGAACAGTGTCAGCAGAGAAAGTCATAGAGTTATGTTATCCGCACAGCAAGTTTTGCTGTTGTCCCCCTCCCTGTTCTCTAAGAATATTCCTGGCCTTTCAAATCTTGAGCATATGAATGAACCAAAATCCAGGTTTCATAAAACAAGTGTGTTGCCAAAGGAAGTCACTGCACTGTACTTAAGTTTGTTTTGGATTTAGTGCTGCTGAATTCCTGAAGAAAGACGGGGAAAAACAGAGTGTAGGCTTGGCAGGGAAGTTTGAAGTGTCACCCCTCATTGTAACCTATTGCTACAAACAGTACAGTCCACAGGAGATTTTTTTTCCTTCCCCCTGTGCTAATTCTTTTACAGCTAATCTTACTTTGACATAATTATTAGAGTTTTTCCTGCTGCAGAATTTGAAGCATAAGAAAAGTAGGATTGCAAAACAAGCAGTAACACAGCTTATTCTGAATTTCTGAGGAATATTAGGTAGTTTAATTGGAAGGAGTTCTGATTCTCCAGGGTAAGTACATTGCTAGTTTTAGACACACCCCTCTCCCCAAATATATTAAAATATTTGGAGACTTGAAAGATATGTATCACATTCTATTTTTTAAAAAACAAACTTTATTCTTTCCATTGTATTTAGATAGTTTATAAGAGAGTTGAAAAAGGAATAAAGAACACCCAAGACCATGTGATTAACAAATGCTTAAATGCAGAGTTAATTACCTGATTTGTTTTGTTTTTGTTGTGGGGGTTGTTAGTTTGTTTTCTTAAAGTTCAATTCCTTATTGTAAAGACTCTCAGACAGTGAATTGATTATACCTCAGAGGATATATCATACCTGAATTATAAACCACTAAGTCTGGGCTCTGCCTCCTTCAGCTTTGTGTTGTATGTTCCCAAACAGCAGCTTCTGTGGGAGATAGACTAGTTGGAGATGGACAGTTTAACCTGAATTCTTCAGTGTTGTTATCCAAGTTAAGTTCTGTTTGATGAGTGTCAAAACGAATAATCTGTTTCGTGGTAGAAATCTGTTTTTTTTTTTTAAATACAGAGTTTAATCTGTTGAAGTAATAGTTTTAATTTGGGTTATACTGACCAGCTTTTTAAATCCAAAAAACAAAACTAGATGTAATCTACTTGTAAGGCTGATGTGTATTTAAAGCAGCTGAGGTGGTGCCTCAGTAGAAAGTGCCACTTATTGATACTAGTTTAAAATAACTTCAGAACTTTTAGGTAGCTGTTTATCTGTAGCCAAAATATGTAAACAAATATATAATTCCTCTGGAGCAACTATTACAATGAAGCAGTAGTTCAGTGTACACGATAGAATATTTTCTCACTTAGGATCTTAATCATGAGGATGCTAATAGCACTGATTTGCCTAGCTGATTGCCTTTGTGTTTGTGATCCTCTGTTATTGTTGCCACAAGCTGTTTAACCTATCAGGAACAGATCAGATCGTCATTAACCAGGCTTTAGGTCTAGTTGTTTTTCATTCTTTATGGGAGGAAAGAAATCAAAGGGACGTAACAAGGAAAAGACAGCAGATAGTAATGAATTGGGAAAGATTGTATTAATACATGTTGTGTCTCTTAACTTGGGGTATTTTTCAATTTCAAGCTACAAATCCACCTATCTGATTCTGTCAAGCATTTCTTTCTTTCTTTTTCTCTTTCTTTCTTTCTTTCTTTCTTTCTTTCTTTCTTTCTTTCTTTCTTTCTTTCTTTCTTTCTTTCTTTCTTTCTTTCTGCAACTGTTTGTAGGTCATGCATGTAACTGAAATGGAGATCGGTATTGTGAAACATAAGGTATTTTACCCTTCTCCCCACAACTGATTGTTTGTTGTGGTTTTATGTAATGTGGATATAAGACTCTTTGTGCTGTTTATATTAGTGTTACTGTGAGTAGTTGTCTTAACAGGGAGGAACCTAAATAAAATTTACCCCAGAGTATTTGATGAAGGTTGCAGAATTCTGGTTTCGCTTACAAGGAATTAGGAAAGGTTAAAACTATTCTGAAAATATACAGGTTAGTTTCTATAGCTATTACAAAAATGGTGAGATACAGCAAGAGGTTAATATTACATTTGGGAGATATTTCTTAAAATGTCTGAGTGCTTGAACATTTTTCATCAGGTTCTGTCAGGGGTAACTTTGTCAGTGCAGCTTTGCCAGCAGGTTTGATAGAAAGCAATAGTGAAATCTAGTTGGTTTTTGGAAGGTAAATGTACCTGAATCAAGCCTGTATAAATCAGTGCGAAATAGCTCCCAGATAACAGCTTAAGATTGTCTCATATAAATTTTGCATTTGAATGTAGCTGAACAAGATGCATTTTTTATCCTTAAATAATCCCAAGGAACGGTGTAACCCATGTTGATAAAATTGATAAAGGGTCCTTTATGGTTGAGAGAGACTGTAATTTCCTGATTGTTCTTCATGCCTCCCCTTGTGTTTTTCACTTTCATACAGTTGTGCTGTTCAAAATGTATTGTATCCCCAAAGACTGCTTCCACTAGTGTGGATCAAAGTAGTACCTATGAACACCCTAACTACCCAGAGTCATTTCTGAAAAATTAAACATGCTATGTTTGCTTGCACGCTGATTGGGGCACTCTGGTTGCTGATAGCAATCAGTATGAACTTCCCTACTGCTGATGTAATGATGATGAATGCTGTGACACTGCTATTTCAGACAGCTCTTCTCAGCGGATGCAAACCACTTGTTAATGAATTGAATACAACTATAGTAGCATCAAGTAAAACAGGGAAAGGTTTGACTTGTTTCTTTTTTATTTTTTTAATTCAGCATATAAAAAGATACTCCTCAAAAATTAAAGCAAAGAAAGGCAGAAGGTTTAAGTTCGCAAGAAACATAAACCAGTCTTAGCATGCAAATTGAGAGTTTTAAATGCTTACACTTCAGCACTTTGACCAAAGGAAGCAATCTTGTTGAAGTCAGTGAGCCTATTCCTAACAATAAATATCTGCATGGTCTGGTCTTTAAAATTAATATATACGGTATAAATAAAATTATTTGAAAAGTAGTTCAGAGAAGAGAAGTGATACATAGTGAAGATTTCTTGGAAAATTGAAATGTGTGTTCAGAAAGGATCAAGTTTCTTGTTCTTCCAAGCACAGGGCTGCTTGTGGTTAGTTTGGAGTGTGAGTAAATGAACAAAAAGATGTGAGTTTTTTCTTCCCCAGTATATTAATATGATCATTTTTACTACTATAAGGCACAGTTTTATAACCAACATACATAAGAACCAGAAATTACATAATATTAAATTTCTTGAAAGAATTTTTTGTTCGAAAGAAGTTTCCAACATATTGTGACTTATTGACGCTCCTTTTAAAAGAGACAGTTTTCCTCATTTAACTAGTTCATTCCAGTAGCGTCTTCCTCAAATTCCTCCAATATAATAAGCAATTGGGGAAGGTTTGCATTTATATTTTAAGAAGAGGAGACACACCTGCAGGCAGGTTACTGTTTTGAGAGGGATTAAGTTTAAAATGGGGATCTGGAATTAATTGCACGGTGGGTTCAGGCTTCAGGGAAATTACAAAAGGTTCAAGCATGGTTGAATGGGAAAAAGCCATGAATGTTTGCTTTCGGGAAGGAATGTTTATCCCTCTATTTACCCAATCGAAGTTCGGGCTTTTGCCCATATACTGTTATAGCATTTTCTTGCCTTTCATATGCATATGGAAATTCTGGATAGCCAATGAAACTAGCTTTCAGGTTTTTTGAAACTGGGACTCCTTGCTGCGAATAGATACAGATTGTTTCAGGCCTGGAGGCAGGAACAGGAAAGTCACTGACCCACACGCTGGAGAGAGACACACATACAGCCTAATATAAGCCACTTTCTATTTTAGTGTGGAGACGATGTCAGGCTGATTTTTTGAATGCTTTTTGATAGAGGTTAACAACCAGTAGAAAGAGATCTTTACGTAACCTTGGACCTTGTGGGGTTGTTTTGGTGGTTTTTTTTTTTTTTTTGAAAGAGATCTTTATGTAACCTTGGACCTTGTGGGGTTTTTTTGGTGTGTTTTTTTTTTTTTGTGTGGACTGCAGCTCCTATATTTTGGTACAATTTCTCAGAAAAAATTCTTCCAAATATAAGGAGAATGATTCTAGAAGATGTGTGTCTGGCTTGTGTTTTAATCTTAGTTTTAAGGCAGTCTTCAGGAAAAAAAAGATTTTTGGGGCACCGTATTGATCTCCTGATGTTTGCTTCCCTGAGGGGTATGCTTGGCAAAACACAGCAAACCACATCCCTCTAATTATTAGTCCTGCAATCTCTTCTGGCTTTCCATGCCTTCCCAACCATGTGCACCACTGTTGATGCACCACTGGGGGTTTGCTGGATCTGCAGGAATTCTTGCAGATGTGCATGCAGTGTGTGTGTGTGTGTGTGTGTGTGGGTCGGGAGTAGAGGAAGGAAGGCACTGGAGGAAAGACCTGCAGCACCTGGGCCATTGGCTTGCGGTGCAGGGTGCAGAGCTGAGTAAGAAAGTTTACTCTAGTGGCGTTCCCTCTTTCATTCTGACATGAATAAAAGCAGCCTTCTGAATGTAAACTGAGTAGACATGAACCAGAACAGATGAACCAAGAGCAGATGTTTATATTTCTTCTTGGCCAGTTCTGCAATTTTCTGTCCAAAAATTTAAGTGCTGCTTTAGGCCTCTGTTCTGTACTGCGGTCCACACCAGGTAGCATAAAACAGAGAAGTGATAGAGATTGATGAACAGTATGGAATTCTGTCTGCTATTTTTTCTTCCAGTAAAGAAGATGACCCCAAAGAACAAGAAAAATCTCATTGGCAGGCTGTTCGAGAAAGAAATAAAGTAGCCAAGAAAATGGATGATGTCAGTTTGACCAGCCACATCTTGCTCTTGAATTGCAGATGACCCAAAGATGCTTTTTATGAGATTAAGGACATGGTAACTCCTTAAAGTACCTGCATTACCTTCCTTTTCTGAGAAGTGGTAGGATCAGTTTCTAATGGAGGTCCTGTCATGATGGAGAGGGGAAGAAGGTGGCCATAAGTGAGGAGGTGGGGATAAGTGAGGGCTCCTTGCACATACATGCATAGACATCTGTGTGGCAGGAGGCAGTGGAACCACTGTAGATACCTGTCATCATTTTTGTGAACTCTTCACAAGTGTTTCATGCCACTCTGCTGGCCTTGTGGAGGCAGAGTATGTGGCTTCTTCCTTTCTAGTTGAATAGGGAGTATAATTGCTTCCTTTCTTGATTTTAAGTCAAAATCAACATACTTGTGAACCAAGGACCAAACAAAAAGGGGGATGAATTCTGCAGCTTTATGTTGCAAGTCTTCAAAGTCATACTCTTTGATGTAAATGAAGATGCTGCCTCAATAGCAGTCTTGGCCCTTAGAAGACCAAGAAGAAAAATAACCACAACTGAAGATGTATAGCATTTTAGTTCCTTCAGAGATGCATAGAAAATAATTAATTTGAGAGAATGTTAAATAACTGAAAGATGGTTAGTCAGAGGATAGGAGGGTACATTGAAGGACTCACTCATGCGGCAGTTAGAGGCTGAGTAGAGGCAGGTTTTTGGTGGTTTTGTGGCCAGGGCTGTATAGAGCAAACAAACATCTTCCTCTTGGTGTGGGGTGAACAGCTTGGCAGCAGTGTCAGCCTTCCCCCTCTCTCCTAATGCAAGAGACTGAAAAGCTAGATATTTGAGCTAAATTACTAAACTGGGGATGCCGTTGCATGAGGTGTGCAAAGGGAAAGAGGGACAAGTCCTAGGAGAAATTTGGGAAGGTGCTGTTTACAAAGCTCACGTGAGATCTCTCTTCAAGGAGACTTGTGCATTGCTGGGTAGAAGTCAGGGCTGTTGGAAGTTGAGTATTGTTACGTCTCTCCTACTCTGAAGACACCTGACATTCCCCTTAGTGTTCTGGTAGGAAGTTGTTTCACAGATCACAATAATATTTATAGCACTTTCAGAGATAGATCTTGAGAGTAGCCTTACAAGTCCTCTTCTGTGTCAGGCAGAGCTTTGTTATTTGTGTTTTTAGCAAGCAAGAAACTGAAGGGAAGAAAAATGCCTTGAGAAAGTTTAGACAGTAGGTCAGTGGCAGAGACTCTCTGATATCTAGCCCAGTTCCTTGGCTGTGCTGCCGAGCTAAATAATGATTCATTTAGTGATTGGGCTCTACTTTGATCCCTACTGTATAACAATGAGGCTTTGGAGTGTTTTATTGTACTATTAAAAAGAACTCCTACTAGGAAGGTGGGAAGGGGAAGGTTTATTAGACAGCTGTGTTTGTGATGAATTGGCTTTGTAGCCTTTTTTTTTTTTTGGTTTGGTGCTGTTTCTTCTTTTTTTTTTTTTTTTTTTGACTGTCACAATTTGGGAAACAGGTTGCTGATATAATTACACTTCATTATACTTTGTGGCTTTTTGAAGCCTTTTGAAAATTTTGTTTAAATGGTGTCCTAGAAGAGTGTGACTTCCTTCCATTTTAGACCCATTTGACTACCAAGCAGTGTTGCCCAGAGCAGAAAACTAATTACTATTTTTTGTTGTTGTTGCATAGATTCATATTCAAACTACAAAAGTACCAAGGTATTTGGTTCTAAGCAGGTTGTGTGCTGAATATTGATGATTTATGTAAAGCTTACTTGGACAGACAGGTGTGCATCAAGTTAAGCTGCAGACTGGTTCTTCATGTTTGTGACCTTCACAGCCTAAGATTCCTGCAGTCTTGGGGCCTGGTGTCCCTGCACTGCTGCACAAGCAGCAATACCCTTTTTCAAGTTTTTGGGCTTCTCATATTTCCATCAGGAATGTAAAATATCTGAGAAGAGGGAGAAATTATTTGTGGGGTATTAAATGAGTATATCACTGGAGATGACACTAAGAACATCCAGGAAAAGCAAAATAACCAGATACACACCTCTACAGAGCTTTCTATTTCCAGCATTTTCATGGAAAAGAAAGTGATCTTACTATCTGCCACCAGCAATAATATTTGTCTTTCCCTGTGGTTTTCGGGGTGTTTCGCGAATACAATTTTGTTTGAGTTAGATTTCTGAACAAAGTGAGAGATGTTTACATGAGTAACAAGGTGTAGAGATAGACAGGATAATTCCTGCTGCAGTGTGTTCCAACACCATGAATGTTGAAATTTAAATATTTGGCTTCTAGAGTCAACAAGGTCTGTCTTGATATTCTTGGGGTTTTTTTTCTTTTTTTTGCCTTGTTCCAAAGTGCTCTGGGCAGAAGAGAAAAATACTGTCCTTTTTTCCCTTTGGATCCATTAAAACCCCACAAAATTGAAAAAAATTGACCTACCATCAAATAGCGTAGTGGTTTTTGATGCCGATTCTCTTTAGAAGCAAACATGCCTGGTTTTTGTGTTAGTATTTCTTTAAATTCCTCAGGAATTCATGCATGCAAACATGATTTGATGAGCTTACAGAACTGTGAACTGCTAATTCAGTTGTGCTCGAGGCTCTTCTTCAGGTGAGAGGGGTGAGAAGACTTGGGTTAAGCTTTCAAACAGTCTTTAGAGTTTATGACTCTTGTTTCATTCAGGTATTAGTGCAAGGAGAGCTGAAGTAATGAGAAGTCATCATGGAGGCGCAGTCCCATAGCTCTGCCACAACTGAGAAGAAAAAAGTGGAGAATTCCATCGTGAAATGCTCCAGTCGAACAGATGTCAGTGAGAAAGCTGTTGCCTCCAGCACAACTTCCAATGGTGAGTAACAGCAGGGATTTACTAGCAGCCAAACCTACAGTAATTTTATGTTCTCTGCATTCCTTGTGAATTGAGCATTTGCACCTGGATCAGTGTTTGTTCTACAGAAAGGCTAAAGAAAACGAACGGAGGAGGGGTGGTGGTGGTGGAAAGTGGTAGGACACAATAAGGCCTGTTTTGGCGTCAGGCACAGTCTCTTTCTTCCAGATGTTCTAATTTGAGATGTAAATGTGCTAAGTTATTTACTATAGGAAGTTCCTGGTTTTGACGTTTTGGAAATTGTCTTGATTAGCCTGGCAGGGCCTGCAAGTGCTTTGCATTTGGCCATTGAAATCTCTTACACTAGTTAGGTAATTAGTTATTACTATAGAGACAGAAATTGGTCTGTCAAAATTACTAGCAAAGGGTGGTTTTTTTCCTTTTTTTTTTTTTTACAAATAAGGTTCCTTCATAGCAAAGGGTGGTTTTTTCCTTTTTTTTTTTTTTTTACAAATAAGGTTCCTTCTCAGAAAGGGCTGTCCCACCTCCCCAAAGTTTGTTAATGCCCAGAACAAAACATCAAGCTAAGTGTGTATCCTCTGGTGGATTAATTTCAAAGTTGTGAATGTACAGCTTGTAAATTTGCAAAACTGTAGTAGTTTGCTTAATTCTCCCCAGAGAGTATATCTCAGTTGACAATTTTACATATTCCCTGCCTCTCAGAAGAGTGTGAGCTAATCCCAGCCCTAGACCTTTTCATTGTTTGGTGTAAGAGGTCTGAGCGTATTAGTTCCCACTAATGCAAAACTCCTGTTGCATTAGGAAAGAAAATCGCTTGAAATGGTGTGGGCAGACCTATGGATTTTGGATAGTTGCAGAGTAACTGCTTAAACTGTTTTTTACAAATCAGTCTAGTTATGGCAAAAAGTAGAAAATGCCTTTCTGTGTATTTTGTGGTCCTGGTGTATTTCTAGCAAAATATTTTCTGTTCACACTTTCTGTTTCCATCATGCTCACTTATCTGGGCTTGTGGTCCAGGTCAGGTTCTCACTTTGATATCTTGAATAAAGGTTTCTGCTTTCTCAAAGAAACAGGTTATGTCCCACTAGACTACAGGAGAAAACACGTGAATTCTACAGCCATACTAGAGGGGAATGTCCATGGGTCAGTAAAGATTAGATGGCACATGTCCCGGTATCCTCCTGTGTGACTGGACTTCAGATTCAAAGCAGACTCAACACCTGCTGACCTACTAGATGGAGTTGATCCCCATGAGAGTATGAAAACCCTTGAGCCGCAATGGAAAAGGTTGCATCAGTTTTCTAAGGCATATGAAATTAGACCCTCAGCTGGTGTAAGTCAGCACAGATCCGTTGCTGTCAATAGAATTACAGTGGTTCACATTAGCTGAAGAGGTCCCCATTGTATTTTTTTTAATCGATAATAGGATTTTCCACATTGGCCCAACTTTTCAAGCAGATGCACAGTTAAATACATATGCATATTCTTTGATGTTTCAGGAGCTTGTACTTAAACATTCATCTCTGACTGTTTGGGCTAGCTTGAATCTTATTGGTAAACATTTAGATTTAGAGGGCTAAAATGAAAGCGTTCAAGATGTTTTTGCCTAATTCTGACTCTGATCTTCCATGTTGTGAAGTAATTTTCTTTCTTTAATGGTAGTATTGGTTCTTAACTACATGCTTCACCTATGGGGAGTGATACTGCATAGCAGGGTCCTCGAACTCCCAAGAGCTGGAAAGACTTCAAGTCTAATGAATGACTACAAAGTTGTGTCACTGGAATTATCTCCTAGTAATGGAAGGAGATGCTAATGTAGTACACATCCTGGGGCCCAAGGCTTCGTTTTTTAAGACAATGACAGTTAACTCTGTTTTCAGTGGGTAAGTGTTGGCATTGTTAGTCTTTGTATTTAAGGAAGCCACCGGGATCTCCAGTTTGGGTTTCTAATCTACCTTCATGCATAACAGAGACACAACGGCTTTGCAGAGATGCAGAGCTAGCTTTCAAAGGGATAAAAAATTCAATTCCTTCTTTGATATGAAAAATTTTCTCTTAGTCTAGAGACTTAGTGGAGCATGTACCAAAACAAATACTAGTACTAAAACTTTAGGAACTTAAAATGTAAGTTTTACTCTTGCAGTGTTTTAAAAGTTTTGCTTCTTGCAGATGTGATTGTCATGATAATGAATTTTGGTTACAGGGACAATTTGCATGAAAGCTGGAGCTTGCATTGCATTTGCATCTTTTGTTGTTTAATGCTGGAATGAGTATTACTACAGGAACATCATCAGTTGCTATAAGACACCACTCCTACAAAGCATGCAGCTTTTACCGATTCAGTGCCTCTTTTTTTTTGCAAAGGGCTGTGGTAATGTTAAATGTTGTGATTTGCATTTGAATGCTCTGTTAAACAAGGTAAGGTACCATTAAAAATAACAAAAGGACAGAATGATCCCTGCTATTCTTCTCCGAAGACTGATGTCATTGCAGAGCAACATCTGCCTGTCATACCAATGTCACCCCATAATCATGTCTTGTGCTTCTGTCCTTCTGGGCAACTCATGAGTTAACAAAGTTTGCAGGGTAAAGTTTTATTGATACCTGTGTGAGGTGTGATGTACAGACTAGTATTTTCTCAGTATCTGTGCTGTCTTCTGAGGACTCAGAACTTGGATCATAAACAGATAGAAAGCTGCGAGTTATAGCTTTTATGTAAAGTATACAGTAGTGAAGAAACAAAGAAAATGCCATTATTTCAGCAGCTCCCAAAAATAAGTGACACACCCAGGAGCAGGATCTATGTTAATATGGCTATTGAGTGTGAAAAACTTTTAAATCATATGTTGTGCAGACTGTGTGTTGAAGAGTCTGGTGTAAACCTAGATGCAAGGGAAAGAAAGTGGGAAAGGTGACCTGGAAGGGGTGCTCACATGTTAACCTGAACAATGTAGTAGAAGTTCTGAGGCTCAGACTAACGGTGCCCTTTGGAAGGGACCAGCTGCTCTGTGGTCTCAAGCACTGAGCCTGCATGGGCCACAGTTTACACGTTAGCTAGTTCTGCTCAGTTCCTGTCATTACTTAATGCCATAAAGATTTCTGCTGCATTCACCTGACTACAAGCTCTGTATTGCTGAGATGCTTGCAATGTGTTAGATATGGACCTGCCAGCATTTCCATTATAAGCCCCTAAATTTCAGGATTTATAACTAAGCCATTAAAATTTGCTCTAGGACAATACATGTACTGGAGCAAATAAAAACTTATTTTAAAATACATGTGATCAAAAATTTAAAAAAAAAAATAAATAATTTGTAATGACTACAATGTAAAAGGAAGGAAATGTTATAAGAAAAATCTTTGGTGCACTTTTAAGTCCCACTGGAACCACTCTTGCTTTGTCTTGAATTTATTTTTGCCAGTTTTTGGTTTTTTTCTTCTTTGTGTTTTATTTTGTGTGTCTCAAACAAACTGCATGCAGTTTACTAGGATTGTTCCTTTCCTTTTCATCATTTGTTTGACTGCTACATTTACTGCTAGACTAATATCCAGAGGGACAAAAACGGCTAAAGAAAACTGCTAATGGAGATATTAATTCACAAAAGTCTCTATGAATAAAAAAAAGTTTGTGCTAGAGCATAAAGTAAGCATAGTTTTCTGTTTGGTGAGATTTGATAACCTCAGGCTGCTCTGCTTTGGCAAGGTAATAACCACAACAAGTAAATAATGTTTACATCATGGCTGTGCAGCTGGAGTAGAGGCCAGTGCCCTGGACCATCTAGCTAACGGGGCTGTGTTGTCAGGTCTTGTGCGTGTTTGTGCCACTTCTCTGGAAACAAAGCACCTTATTCCTTACCATGTCAGAGCATGGATTCAGGTTGTTCTGAAGGTTGCTGTATGCACACTCAGGTGTCTATTAAGTTGTGCCTAGAATGGTTTTCTTAAGAGTGGTATCCATTGATAAACTCCTTACCATTAGTTCTGTGGTCCCATTGGAGAGCTTTTGTCTGGTGTTGCAGTTCACAAGTTCTGCCTTGCTAGACCTCTGGTGGATCATACAGTACCTCCTGTTATTTTAAGTAATTCCAGAGTTAGAAAGAAATCATCATGTGAATGCTGGAAATGTTGCAGGAGTCCGCCCAGTGCCTTGTCTTGCTGCATTGTGATGAATGCCTGTGTGAAGGCTTGTTCTGGACTGCTGCTCCTGCTGCTCCTCGGGCCCTGTGCCTTGCAGCCTGACAGAGGAGCTATCTGAGACCACAGCATGCCAAGTCCATATGTCAGGCTGAGTGCTGCAGTGCTGGGGCAGAAAACTGCTTGCTGCCATGCCCTGCCTGTGCAGCTGTGCTGCTTGCACTGGTGCAGTGGCCTCCTGCTGCCCTGGCACCAGGAGTTGCCAGCCTTCCTGAGCATTGCAGTAAAGTCTTGAACTCCAGTCTGGTGAACTTAAGCAAATGACTTGCTTTAGCCATGGGACCAGTTCTGTTTGCCCTAATAATGTGAGTATTTGCATGCTTACAATTAGGCAGTGGCTTTAATACTTTACCAGCCTGGCTGCTTTGACTCTGTGTTCTGTTTTGCAGGTGAATTGGATTTATTCTTAGGGTGCTTCCTTAAAGGCATTGTTTAAAAAAACCTATACTAACTTAACACAGCCCTCAGCTCAATGCTGCTTGTTTTTTTCACTTAATCTGTACCACAGATAGAACTTTTTTTTTGCCTTAATTTCAGAAAAGTAGAGGGAATTTCTGTAAGGACTGAACTGATACTTGTACAAGGCAGGAGTGCACTTCACAGCATTGCTTGGAGAACATTAGGAAATTGTGATGCTGTATTCAAACCTGATTTATTTACCGTTTGGCTTGTGAATTTTGTTGGTTACTTGAATGCTTTCCTCTTTTGGACATTTTGGCTCAGAACTGATGTTTTTAATGTTTCATTAAAACAATGCAGTTATTGTATAGGAGCTCTTTCAGTGTCTGACAACCAAGCACTTATTTTCAGTTTGATATGTTTTGTCTAGTTTTTGACCCATGAGCTTGTTCCAGTGTAATCTGATATTTCTTATTAACCTATTACTCTGCCTTAAAAAAAAAGCTAATTATAAACATATGTAGGTTGTGGACTTGACTACCTTTATCAGAATCAGATAGTTATTGAGAACATACTTTAAAGTGATAGAAAGCAGAAATTATTATCTTAATGATGATGTAACTTAAAACCAAGCTTGATAGATGAATAAATGAGAGGAAGTTCATGTGTCTACTTTGATTCTTTCAGAAGAGGAGCCAGCTTCATCTAGATCTCTTTTTTTTTCCCCTTCTTCCTGGTACTTTCAGGGTTGATGGAAGGAAGTATTCAGCAGTCTGCAATCCCATAAAAATTACATTTCCTGTTTAAACTTCCAGTTGCTTGCTTGTCCTGCTGCTTGCTTTCAAGCCTCACCATAAAATAGGTGTTAATCATAATACCTATTCTTCGTCCCCTTGTTGGACTCATGTGCTCAAGGTCCTGTTGAGAGGTCAGGGTTCAAAAGAGGTTGTTAGGTATCAAGAAATATTGCCTGTACTATTTTAGTGACTTGTAAATTGAGCTCTGAATTGATTATATGAGACCCGATTCTACAAAGTGATCCGGAGATGCCATCCTCTTCCCCTGAAATCAGAGGGGATGGAGGGGGCCTCTTCACTTTCATTTTCAGGTCAAGGAGGAAACAACATCCTGTAGTTTTAGATGCTGGAAATGATAATAATAATGATAATACATGTGTTTCTGACAAATTTATTTTTTAGCAGGACAAATACTGCAAGTAATCCCTATCTACAAGTGGTGTAGAGCAGCATGAAAGTTAAGGGTAGACTGGCCATATGTGGTAGCCCAGAAGAATAAGGGCAAAGACCTGAACTTGTAAGATGTTTTGTACTCTTCTGTTCTAATATTTGCGGCTGGGTTGTAAGAGGATAAACTTAAAAGAAGGTACTTTTCCTAGAGGAGAATAGGCTACCCTGATGCTTGGAAGTATTGGAAATTAAAGTACTGGATGTTGTAATTAAATGGGGACTGCATGTCTTGGTGTATTGTATCTGGTGTATTTAATCTGGTGTGAGTAGCTGATTAAATACATATTCTTTTGGAGTAATGCACCCATAGTGCTTTATGCTTACTAATAAAATTTAAGTCATCAAGTTATGGCTTATTGTAGACTGTAATAACTCATTCTGCCTGATACTATTTTCTAGTGTTGTTCCTCAGTGAGCCACCCCTACACTTACCCCACTCTAAACCCAGTGATCTGCAAGTGCAATACTGTATTGCTTCATTAATTCTGCTGAGATTTCCCTCGTTTTTCCCCCCCTTCTCTCCCCTCCCTGCAGTGGTTAATAGCATAAGGGATATTAAATGTCAGTCCTCCTGTATCCCTTTGCACATTCCAGAAAGAGATGATTGAGTGGCTTATCCCTGCAATCACTGTAATCAGTAAGTAATGACTTAACATCCTGCTGGATAACATGAGGTGGAATCAGGAGAAAACATTAGTTAGCAGCAGAAGCTTGCCACCTGTTCAAAGTGGAGGTTAAATATAGGAAATTTTACACTGGGGAGTCTTTTTTTCCTGAAAAACAACAAGAAAAAAAAGACTCAACCCTAAAACACCCAAGCAGCCATCTTAAAATTGTACCTGGATTTTGACACAGAAGTGATAATGATTAAAGGGTTTAAACTGTGTCTCTGCAGTATGGTGATGGTACTATGCTCTGTATCTTGTGCTTTGCAGGAGTCTAGTGCCTGCCAGAACAGAAAAAAATGCAGCCATTACAGCCCACAGTGCTGGTGAGGAGGAAGCAAGCAAGAGGTTTGATTTTTAGGAAAAAAAAAAGGCTTCTGGCAGCTGAAATTTCAGTGATATTGTTAGTCTTCCAAAAAAGGCTAATTCACTGCCATCAAGTGCTGGTCTCAGGGGAGGATATCCTAAAAGTAAAGACCTTGCACTGCTGTGCCAGCCCGTGTCACTGAAGTGGGAGGCTGTATGGCAACTGCACTGCTGCCCCAAGTGATGGCATCTTCCTCCCAGCTGATGGAAATGGGTGTCAGCAAACAAATGAGTGCCAGGCTGCTTGAGAGGATTGAAAGGGGACTTCAAGGCAAAAAACTTCTGGATCCTGGGTCCCAAAACAGAGAAGTGAAGGAGCTATGCACAGCAGATGATCTTCTTAAAGTAAATAAAAAAGATTTTTTAAAAATCCTTCTAATTGACTTAAAGCTATCCAATCCTTCTGGCAGGAGCTGTATTTGGCTTTATGATCTGAACTGTGTAAATTAAGGCAGTTGAAGTAATTAAATTACTTAACAGGTTTTCAAATGGCATTCGTCTTTTCTAGTTGTTTTCTATTTCATGTCTGTCTTCAGTTAAAAGGAAATAATCAGGAATCAGTGTTGCATTTGATTATATCCCTGCTCTGTATGTTTCTATTTACTTCCCCCCCTTTCTTTTTTTTTCTTCTGTAGAAGAATCAAAACTTCGGCTTCTGCTTACATAGAAATTATTACTAAATACATACGGCAATAAGTGGGAGAAATGAGCTAAGGGTATAGTCTGTGATTATGTAAAGAAGGTGCCATATTAAAACTACATTTTCTTTATTCTTTCCAAGCCATGTCTCATTATTTTGGGGTGAGAGTGGAAGGGGAGGGAAATGCATTCTTTTGACATCCCAACTAAAAGAGAATGAGATGGATTTTTAGTGTGGTGTTATTATCTTATTTCCCATTAAAAGTGTTTGCCTTTGATGTATACTGCAAATGGTCACAATTTAATTTGCAGATTCTATTTTTGCTCATAAGGCTGGCAAGTCAGAAAAAAGATTTGCTTGTAAATGTGATCTGGACCTACTGATGAATGCATACTTCAAGTTTGCAGAGGCACTTTGAAAAAGAGCAGGAAATACTGGGTTTTCTGCAGATCATTTGAAAATTTGGCTTATAAGGCATTAACTGTCAGATTATCAAAAAGCAGGTCCTCATCTTGTGCCTTCAGTCAACTGGAGTCTTGCTATACAGGAGCACATTCTTTGCACATGCCAGCCACTTAAAATATGCTGTTTTCCATTCATTTAGTACCACTTTTCATTCATGTTCCACATGCAGCTAAGTGGAAACTTAAGTCCCACAAATGCAATGGCTTAAAAATGCACACATATGTCCCAAACTAAGGGGATTTTTTTTTTTAATTAAATAGAGCAGGTTTGTACTGATGCAGTTTTTCTTAAGATGGGATGATAAACTGTTAAAACTGAAGGTAGTATTGTAGACCATGGGCTCTCTCTGTGCCCCTGTCCTGTGCTTGCTTTTCTCATATTTTCCAGTGTAGGGGTTCATACATAACAAACAGAGGATTTTATGTGTGGAAAAGTTCCTTCTGGACCTGACCAGCAGTGTTTTCCCCTCCTCCTGGTCTCTCACTTTTCTCTCCTTCTTTCTCTCCTTTTTCTTCTCTCTTTTCTTTCCTTTCCTTTCCTCCTGCCCCCCCCCCCCCCCCCCCCTTTCTTTTAGTTTTCAGAAAGTTGAGTTCCATCCCAATTATTAAATCTTTGGAGACCATTCCCACATGGTTCTGTAAATGGTAGCTTCATCCTGAGTTCTTTCATCTCTTTTCCTGCTCTCCTGGCTTGACAGTTGAAAAGGTCTGACTGTGCCACACAATGGTTTGATTGGTTTCTCTAGGGGAGGCTTTACCCTGCCTCATCATTCGCCAGGCAGGTGGACCAGAAAGTCTCTTGATTCTTTTGTTGCCTCTCAAAGTCCGAGGTCTTTGACTGAATAAATCCTCCGTCATGGGATAATTTGCTAAAAGGAGACTGAAAGATGTGAGAGAAAAGCCTCACTACTTGGGTGCTGAATTAATGAAATAACTGGGCCTTGGAGTTTGCAATTGAAAAATCACCAGGAATGCAATGGGTGGAGACAGGCTTCAGAATGCAAGCCCGTTACTTCCCTGTAATAAACTATGAGAGCTTTAAATGATATTACTAAATACGTCGGCTCGCCTGGCTGCCTCCGGTTATTTGCATTTGCAGCCCTGTTCATTTGGCGGGGGAAGCCCGAGCAGAATAAAAGCCGTTTTGGTACAGCGCCTGGTTAGTCATTAGATTATTACGAGGGGCTGGAAAGAATTCCATATGACAGAACTAGGGTTGAGTTAACACAGGACGAAAAGTAATTTACAGATAGGCTGTCTTCAGCCATCTTCGTAGGCCCTGATAAGGTTTCATTTCAGAATGGATAGGCGACATTTCCACTTACGGGCCCATTCTGCGACACCTGTGATAACAGCTTCTGGATCCTAATTGAAATTGGTTTCAAAATGGATTTTCACTTTTCTCTGTCTGTGGAAAATATTGAATGGACTCAGAGCTGCCACAGAGTATCCCAGACCTTGGAAAATGGAGCAAGAAGCCAGGATCATCTTTCATAACTGTGTCGATGATATGACAGTTTTGTTATCTGTCTTATTAATGAAATCATTGATCACCTGATGAAGGAGATAATAAACTGCATTTTTGCTGCAGTTCAGGAAGCTCAATTAGATTTTTAAAAATACAGATGGGGAAAAAGCCAAACCAAAACAATAAAGTGAGTCTTTTCTGATCTATTTTCAACTTTGCTTTTCTTGAAGATTTTTTACGTGGAAGAAATCTCCTAGACTGTAAAATAACCTTGAGGTTATTGAAAGTAAAACAAATCTGATGCTTATGTTAAGATGTCCTTTTTTTGTTGTTGTTGTTTTTAACAAACTGAACTAAGTAAATAACGCTTAAGTCCGTGTAAGTGCCATGGAAACTCAGATGAAAGGAGAAACAATGGAGCTCGATTTTAGCTGAAGTGGGATTAGTGATACAAACTCTCTGAATGCCCTGATGTGGACAAAGGGTGGTGCTAAATTTATTGAATGCTTGTGGTGATGCTGGTGCTCTTGAAAATTATTTTTCCTTTAAAAATGGATGTCAGCCTTTATTTTTTAATATCTGCTCAGATATTCTGGGAAAATAAAGTTTGGGGCTTTTTTTCCTTTTTTTCTTTTTCCTTTTCCTTTTTTTTTTTTGTCAATGGACTTGAGGAGATTTTAAAATGCAAGCAAATGTGATAAACCGCCTGCTCAGGATAAAATGTTTGTGGAGTCTTCAGAAATAAATGTGTTGTTTCCGTGGTTGTTTTCTAATTATTAGGGGAAGAGATAAATCTGTTGTTTGTGCTTGGTTGCTCTGGAATGTACACTGTATTCCTTGAGGAAGGTGGGAAGGGATAGTTTTTCTGAAGAGAAATGCCAGTAACTTCTCATATTTCACTGTGAATTGTATACTAGGTGTTTCTTCAGTCCCTCCACTGGTGTGGGTCAACCTATACCCCTTTTTAAGCTTGAAAGGGGAGTGCTGATCAAAGGCTTGAATGATGTCACTGATCTCTGGTGATTGATTAGGAACAGAAGTTCTGGAGCATTTTGCGTGTCTGCCTTTACCTTATGGCTTCAAATCCATTAGTGCGTACCCATTAGGGTAGCTTTCAGTCAGGAGAAAAATAACCTGTGCATGTATGTATATATACACACACATATATGTCCTACAGGTAAATGCATAGATAGAGAAAAAGAAAAGGAAAGTGTACAAGCTCTGTAGTCAGAGCTATATTTTCCTTTTATATTTTCCTTTAATATAAAAGGAAACAATTTTTATTGGTCTGCATTGACACAGGGACTGTTTATTAATTGCTGAACTCCTGGGTGTAATTCTTGCCTGTTCTTCTGCCGCTTCTCTCACAGATTTAAATCCGTATAGGTCTCTCTCACATTGGGTTTTTGGCTGCTTTACTTTCATTTGCTGTAGTTTACCCAGAGAGGAATCATGCCCCTGCTTGTTACTTCTTTTCCATGCCTGGGGTGCATGTTAAGATCCACTGTGCATGTCAGTGCCTTAGAGATATTTTTTAATTAGAGATTGAAAAATAAATATTTTAAGTCCTCGGGTTTTTGGTTTTTTTCAGAAGGTCAGAGCTAGCCAAAATGTATGTTAAACTGCTAAGAGAAAAGATCTTCCATTTGTAAACGAGTAGCAGTCCTCTGACTCTCAGTGTTGTGGGAGTCTGGACAATGGGGTTTACTTGTCTACAGAAGAGTGGTGTGCGTGAGCAAGCTGTACAGGACTTGAATCTGACTTCACTGTGGTATAGATGAGGAGGATGGGTGGTGCGAAGCTGGAGTCCTTTCCTGAATATCCTGTTTCTAACATCTAACGGTGTATTGTGATTTGGATGAGGACTTAAAAACTCCACGCAGCCTTTTAAGAAGTTGGAGTTAATTATTCTGTTAAATGCAAGTTTATAGTATGTAGAGGTATTAAAAAATGTCAGTGTTATTTTTGTCTATCTCTTTCCCCCTTTCTTTTTAGTAGACTGGCGTTCCCTCTCTCTCTCTCTCTCTCTCTCTCAAATCTCCTTTGCTCTCTCTTTTACTGTTGTGCATTTCACACCAGGAGATGACAAGTCTTGTGATTGCAACAGAGGCAATTGAAAGAAAATAAAAAGAGAGTTCTTTTTCTCTGGTGCTGGCCCATGAACATACCGTAAAAATTGGATTAGACACACCTAGACTTGGGATTGATTGCATCTTGAATGGGAAATTAGAACATCTGAAAAATTCCTTTTTGGATGGAACAGAAGCACAAGAAGGAAAAGTTGGATGGAAACCAGAGAAGAACTGTAAATCACTATTGAAGTTACTTCCTATGGTTTACCATTGGCTGTCAAAGAAAATTGCCTCAGGCTTGTTTATAGCTAATTCCCTCTACAGAAAACTTCAATTTGTGGACTGGCCTCTGAACGGGATTGATAACTCTGTTTATAGACCAGGATGGGTATCTAAAGATAACAGATAATGCAAATGAGCCTTTTTTTGATAAGCCAGGGAAGCAATTATGGATACAACTTGGTTGATGGATTTCAGAGTGCTTTTTCACAGATTATAGATTTTATTTCTTTTTTTTGCATTATGGTTTTCTTAGCAGTGTTAGAAAAACAAAATCAAAGTCATTCAAATAGAGCTAAAAAGATGGAGTGGCTGATATAACGAGCTTTCCTACCACTTGTAAACATAGTGAATCAGATTAAAAAATAAACAGGCAGTTCTCAGCCTTCTCTGGGAGAAATATGATTTGATAAAAATGTGTGTTTAATATTCAATTTACGGTTTCATCTGAAGTGTGTAAACCTAGATGTCCCATGGGAGTTTACAGCCCGTTCCAACTTCAACTCAGATAAAATGCTCCTCATAAACTGTCTTCCTGCTTTTATTTTTGAATTTGTATTTCTGCTGGGGAGGAGGAGGGTGGAGGCTAGACCCTGCCAGTTGCTAGAGGCTGGCTCCCTGGGGTGCTCAGCATCTGTGATGAGCCCTTAAGCCTGGGCTGGTTTCAGTGCTGACTGCATGGCATAGTGATGCAGAGTGGGCTCACTCAGGAGATGGCTGCACTGCGTGTTGTGTTTCTCTCTCAACTCTATGGATTTTCCCTTTGGAAGTGTCTGGGAATCCTCAGCTTCTCACAGCCAGGATCTCTCTGTGCCTGGGGATTGTATCTGCTGGAGGTCAGAGGGAGGTTTGATTCTCCTCCCTGCTCAGGTTTTTTGCTTAACCTGATGGTAGTTGAAGTTTCTGGGAGTTACAGGTTTCCTTACCCCTTCTTGGGGTTCTTGGGGCTGCTCCAAGCTGCCTGCATCATGAACGTCAGGGAAATCCATCCCTTTCTGTGATCAGGCTTCCAAACAGGGAGTATGACTTGCAGGATTCACAGAAAGGGATCAGGCAAAATGAACCCCATAAAATGTAACTGTAAGGTGTGCTTGTCGTTGTAATTTCATACTGTTTTTTAGTGGAAAGAAGGAGTTTTATTTAATTTTAGGCTGCAGTTCACAACTCACTGAAATACTGAAAAGATTTTTAGCAACTTTAACTAGTCCAGACTTTAAATATTCAGTCTCAGGTATCTCTTTCCAGTCCTTACTCAAGCCATAGTCTTTTAGTTGGTTCTCTTCAGTAAGATATCTGGGCTCCCAGCACTCTTGATCACTGAATTATCACATCTCTGAAACTTGAGATAACTTCTTAGGAGGTCCTGAAGCCATCTCAGGACCTCGTCTTGGAAATATGCCTTCTTTTACAAGCGTTCTATTTGAAGGCTCTTCTGTATGATCAGAAAGAAGGGAAAGAATAATGATATCTTAGTTCCCATGCATTTGTAATAGAATCACTCCTTGTAGTTTGAGCTACTACAGGTTTCAGAGATTTGATAAGATCACGACTTGACTTCTGTCATGAAGTCAGCTGCCATTGACTTCCATGGGAACAACATAGGAATCCTTTTCTAAAATATATATTTAAATGTTCAGTCACAAAGTGTTATAAAACCTGCTAGTTTTTACAGGTATTTTCAGGGCCTTCATAAAGAACCACACCTCTCACAGTTTTTTCAGCAATTTTGCTTAGAGAAATGCCAGACTTGGAAACTGCTTTCTGAACATGATTGTAAACCTCTTTTCTGAAGGTGTATATAATGAATTACTCTTCGGAGACATTTGGCTGAAAAGTTTGAGTGAATAGACTTTAGTACTTTCCAAACACCAGGATGGGCACAGGATCACAGTGTCCCTGCCAAAAAAGCATGGATCTGGAATCACTCAGGGGATCAGGAATCACTCTACCAACTTAATTTCCAACATTCATTTCAGTTTAAGTCAGTGCCAAGTTTTCTAAAGTTTTCAAGGAAAAAATATAAATAGGTTTTATTTTGTATTTTCAATTCAAGGTGCATTAGCATCTTCTGACAGTCACCATGAGCTTACAGTATCTGTTCCAAGACACCATTTTGTTTGCTGGTATGGGAGAGGATAATGTTGCATATTAAAGAGTGGAAATAATTTTAAAAGTCCTGTTCTCAGCTTTGAACACTTTCTTTTGATTGCTCAGAGAATAGGGGGAGGTAGATTAGTTTTGCTGTTTAAATTCCCAAAGACCTTCTTCTTCAGCCATCAAACTGAAATCAGAATTTAAGGCTTGTGTACATTTTCTTTGGCACCAAGAAATTATTTTTTTCCTCTGAGAAATAACCTTAGTATGAATGATAACAAAATTTCTCAAGTAATAAAATATTTCAAGGGACTGTAATTATTGCTACATTTATCTTCAAGGCTCAAGGAGATGCTAAAAATAAGCCTACTCCTAAAAAAAATAATGATGTCTATAAGTGAATAAGCACCTTGAGAAAAGATATCAAAAGTTTCACCAGGTATTTAAAGAGTAAAAGAAGGAAAGAAGAGGGAGAAAAAAAAAGAAAAAGGAAGAAAGGAAAGGAAGGAAGAAAGGAAGAGAAAGGAAGAGAAAGGAAAGAAAGAAAGAAAGAAAGAAAGAAAGAAAGAAAGAAAGAAAGAAAGAAAGAAAGAAAGCAAGCTTTGTGCTCCTCTGTGGTGTTCTCATTTAAGCAGATTTCAGGTGAATTTTTTGGTTGTCACGTTGGACTTAGAACCTGTAAAAAATCAGTATTTGAGCAGTGTTAAATGGAAGTCATAGTTGTTCATAGGACCAGTACTTTAACTGCAGGAATGTAGGATCTTACAGGTAGGTGATAGAACAATTGATGTAGAAAAACTTAATATTACTAATAGGTGAATCTGAGAAAACTATTATATTTCAGGCTTCTTAATTATGGGGCAAAATGTTACCTTTAGACACAAATCTTGGACACGAAGGAAGAGCAACAGAGTTTTTTGTTTGCATGGATGAACCCAATTCAGGCTGCTGTTTTTGTGCTTGCATTTGCACAGACATGATGCACAGATTTCGCTTGCCTTCTGAGAAGTGAAGCCTCTTCACTTCTTTGGGAGGTGAAGACAGAACCTCCACCCAAAAAGGAACAGTTAAGTGGGCACAGCATTTTCTAGTGGCTTTTTGACATCCCAGGGAAGTCAGACTTACTGGCCAGGGCTCTGTGTAAGTGGACTTGCCCTGAGCATGTGTTCAGTGGGCATGTCATGGGCATCCCTTATACCTGCAAAGTCTCAGGCATGGTCTGACTGCACACATTATTGCCTTGTACAGATGCTTTTGGATTTCCAGGAGCCTTGGCTGCTGTGGAAACCAAATCCTTGGCAATCTGGTAGTGAAAGTCCCCTGTGTTGAAGGGTTGTACTTATTTTAATGTGGAACATACCTAAACAATGAGAAAATTAGAGGAGTCTAAGTAAAGCCCTTTATTCTGTTGGGCTTATATTTTGTTTAGCAATAAAGAGAGCAGTGAAATTGCTTTTCCTAGGTTCTGCTGGAGAAGTTGCAGAGGGCAGTATGTGTACATTGCAGGCTATCAAGCTGTAGTTGAAAAGCAAAGCATTTAGAATTTAGCAACAATCAATTCTTCAAAATGTAGAGAGTCCTTGAAGTTAGGTGGATGTTAACTACAGTAAACATAAGCTATGAAGAAGTATGAAATGATCTCACTGAAAATCTGTTTCCTGGCTTGGTGTCCCTTCAGGTTATAGGCTTTTCTTTTACTTCTTTTGGAGTTCAGACAGAATCAGTCTCCAACCTGAAAAATTAGACATAAAAATAAAAATATGTAATAAAAATAAAGATGTTGCAAACTGTGATCTGTCTCCTTCAACTGTTCCCTTCTAGATAGGTCAGTCCAGTCTAAATTTTCTCTTAAGAGGTCAGCAGAGACTCTGAAGTTGGCTCATGTGACTGCCACCATGTGATCCTAGTTGAGTTCAAGAAATAGAATAGAAAGGGAGAGGTAGAGGGCAATAGAAAGGGATAAGAATATTCCACTTAAAAATTTACAGTGCTTTCATAAATTTTTTTAAACCTTTTTTTTTAAATTTGGAATGTGCTACAATATTACTGTGTTTTTAAAAAACACTTAGCTTCTATCCATAAATATGTATTTCTTCTTGTTCAGTGCTGGAAATGCTTTTGAGTATCTTAACCTAAAAGAGACCATGAAGGCAGGTGAAAGGAGGAAGATGTTTTACCTTTCAGTGTTATAGGAAATGCAAATTAGCAAACATAAGTAGGTGTCTGTTCTTTTATATTCTTTATTAAAATGCATGGGATGTGGATCAAATGACACTATTCAGCAGTTAGCTTTTCCAGCTACCTAGAAATGGGAGACTGCAGGCAGTTGGATAAATTTTCTGGAAAGTTGCCCAGTTTCACTGCTGGTTATATAAGCTTGCCTGTATCCTCTGGGGAAGACTATTTTGTAACTCATTATATCAGGATAAGTATCCCTATGTTCCCTTTAGCTCTGAGATGACAGGAGTAGATGAGTGGTAGTGGTGGTGGTGATGATGGCTGTTTCTCTCTCTCCTTTCTGGGGTTAACAAAAGACAGTCACTAGAAACATTTGCCAAATCAGCGTGCCACCCCACTCTAATTTGCTATCATCTGAAAATAGCATGCAATGTACATTACTCACGATAAGCAGTTATGGTTGAGTTATACGTTATGTTGCAATTGCCATGTTTTTTGGAATTGCCAACAGTTAAACTTGTTTTGGAGCCAGCATAATTAAGGATGTGTGACTGTCTTATTAGACTGCTGTGTTGGATTTCAAGAAACAAGCCATCACAGCTTGTTTATATGCTGGCATTTTATCTCTGTAGATGTATGTTCAGTTCTTGGCTCTGCAGCAGTTAAGATGGGATTTGAAGCCTTGTCCTTACTCCACTGGATAGCTGTTGATGTCAAACAGAAATTTGTGAGTTTTGCATTTGGGACCAGTATTGTTAAGTCATCATTAGGGCAGATGAGACAGTTGGAATCTTTAAGCACTGCAGACTGCATCTTCTTGTCTTTGCCATGGTGGTAGCACTGGGAAGTATCTGCTTGTGGAGGCAGACCCTTTCTTTTATGAATGCACATTTCTTACTGGAACCTGTAAATGAGCACATGGTGGGGGGCAGCTATACGTGTTCCAATTAATCAATTAATTCTTCTGTTTGGGTTATTTAATGCAGAAGCATGAAATCTCAAAATTCTGTGCCAGTAGGGTGCAATCTAGCTTCATTATCTAATGGCTTAATTTTATATCAAGAATTGACCTCAGCTTGGCAATAAACCTTTGCTATTGGGTACTAAGTCTGATGATGCTAGTTTTTGGCATTTTACAATGCTTGTTGAGGGTTGGAATGCCCTGAGGACTCTTGAGAAACTTTGAGTGACAGGGACAATACATCCTAAGACACATTTCAGAATAAAAAGAAACCTGTTAGGATATTTGTGATCCGCAGAGTCATTTAGCATGAAGGTCCTCTCAGCCAGAGCACAGAGATGCTTTCCTGTCAGAACAAGCAACACCTGTGGTGGAGCAGATCTGTTGAGGGCAGTGTGAGGCTGGGAAGTGGGTTGGATAACAGTGTTCACTGAGCTAAGGAGGTGGTGAGCTGAGGTGGCCACCTCATGGGTTGTATACCAAACATTTATATTATCTTAATTTATTGCTGTCTGCCTAACTGGTAGGGTCCATTGTTATTGTTGGAGAAGTCCCTTTTGTTCCTTGCCTGAAATCCATTAAGCTGAGTGGAGGAAACTCAGTTGTGTAGGGCTTTCCCAACAGTCCTACTCCAACCTTTTACTGTAAAATTAGTTTGAAACAGTGATTGCTTAAAGATAAGAACCTCACCTAAAAAGCCCAGAACCACATAGTGGCAAATGGTCTCAGGATGCTGATGGGTGTTGCACAGTCTTCTCCCCTGGTAGAGTCATTTATATTTATGTATATTGGCAGGACTGGGATGTTGCATGTAAAATGTCCATCTAAGAATAGGGTTATGGGCTGGATTAAATTGGAAGAGAGTCTCATGGTACTTTTCATTTCAGTTGTAAGTGGAGGTTTCTCTCTCATGATTTACATGGTTCAGTGATTCAGAATAAAGTGGCAGGTGTGATTCTGAACATGTGAGTCTGCACTGGCAGAAGCAATCATTCGTATGCCTTTTGCATATGCTCTGGTAGATGCTGTTAAGTCAATATTTACTTCTCAGAGAGTAAATGCCAGAGTTGTTTCTGAGAGCTGCTGCTGCTGCATCAATGGAGGAGTTATTTGCTATGTCATCAAGTATCCTACGGTGCAGATTCCTGGAATTTTAGAAGCATTGTGATTATGAGCTTGTGGACAGTAGCTGGAAACACCAGCCATGTTTTTCAGCAGCTCTGCACAACCAGATCATCTCTTTAGAAAATGTTGCACCATGACTCTTTAATGTTTCACAAGCATTACAGACAGCTTTTCAAGTGTTTCTCCTTTAGGGTCTTGAACGCCATCAAGGAATATGTATTCCAGTTGGCATTACTGAACTTTTGATTAGAAGTTTTATTTTGTTGGGTGAGGATGATAGGAGAGAGTTTGGCTAAGGACTGCAGGAGGTCTTTTAATTAGTAGGCTTTATATGTGGACTGCATTTGTTCTACATAAGAGACCCTCCCAGCAGAAAAGCAGTGGGCTTCACTGAGGATAACAAAGATCTGATATGAGGTAGGATATGTAAAATGATTCTTTTGTCTGAATGCTGAAGAACACTTTAAAATTTTTTCTTTTTGTTGGATCACAGTTTTCTTTGGAGGACCCACCTGTGCACATCTATGCAGCCAGGCTCTCTGTAAAGGGTGGGAGCAGGCAACCTGCAGGTGCAGTTGTGTACTGCAGTGGCCCATCGATGCTGGGCACACCTGGCATTCCTTTGAGTTTCTGCATAATTGTATTACTCCTGTCTCCTTAAATTTCTGCAGAAGGTGCCCTCCTCTTCGCAAGTCTCTGGGAGGTAAGTGGGTTGCGTGTAGGGGGGTGTTATGCAGTATTTGACCTCTGACTGCGTCTCATGGGATGCTTAAAAATCTTCTGGGAAAGAGGCTGTAGCATAAGATTTCTCAAGTCTTCTCCCTCTGCCTTTAAAGCCAGGGGGAGCATAACCTTTATGGAATCTAGAGACTTCTCTGGCGTTCAGGGACTGATTCACAGCAGATTGAGGTCAGTACCCTCCTAATGGGCTTTTGCTGAGTCCCTCTGAGAACAGGAGCAATTGGCCCACAGAAAGGCTTCTAACCCATTTTTCACGCTTGCCTCCTCTCTGTAGAAGGAATCAAGGGGGAAAAGCATGACTCTTAATGACTGTTGATTATAAATAATTAGGAGTCATTCAACATTTACACTAACATATTTAGGTTGTGATGTGTTCTGCATTTATTAAGAGTATTGGCTTCTCTCCTGTGGCTCGGTGCCTTTGCTTAGTATCTCTCACCAGTCCCTGTGTAAACAATGGGGGAAGATGGGCCCCCAGTTTGGCATCCCATGGAGGCTGGCTGCCATGCAAGTCCCTTCTGTGCTGTGATTCACTATTGAACAGCTGATTAGCAAGTGTTGAGTTTTATCTTTAGTGCTTGTCCTTAGCTTAGTTGGATTTTGCATGGAGTGAGAATTATTAATCTATAGGTGATGCACAACAGAGTCCTTACATAATTCAAACAGCATTGCTTGTGCAAGCACTTAACACACTGAAATATGGTAAAGCCACATTTGTGGTGTAGGGTCCAGTACAGAGCTACAGGTCCATATTGTACCAGTCATGGTGAACCAATCCTGCTGTTTTGGTATAACCATAAGTATGTTTTTTCTTCTTTGTAGATCATGTAACAAAACGATAACATATGAATCTAATAAATATTCCAGCAATGCTTTCATGTGCTGATTACTGTAAAATAAAATAAAAACCTGTAGCATATGTTAGTTTTTCAGGGAAATAAGTGAAAAATAGTAAAAGAGTAACACCTCAAAGGCTAGATGTTAGCATTTATGTGTACCGAAAGGAATTTTTAATAGACAAATAATAAAAAAGAAAAATGTCTGAATTTGCACATCAGAAATGGTATTGTCTTCATCTAGTTCATAAATGTAAAGCTGAGGTGAAACTACACAGTTAAACTGTGATGTGACAAAGACAGCATATAACCTCTTTAAAGTCTATATAAATCAAACCTTTAACCTACTGCTTTTAAAAGGGAATGTGTAGAGGATGCTTTTGAATAACTTTTTTTCTATTCCATTTAAATGTAGATTTTTAAGGCCTTTAGTATAGTGGTGCATCTTTTGCAATGAAATGTTAATCAGGACTCTTTTGTAGCAATTTGGTTCGAAGATAAAATATTTAGTGCTGTTGTATATTGAGCCCACATTCCTTCCATCCACACACAGGCCTTCTCCCCCTCCCCCTTTCCCTCTCCTCTTTCCTTTTAATATTTTTTTTATTCTCCACACCATCAGAGTTGTAAGGAAATATTTTATTTACTATTTGAAGGCTTGGTCTGTGCATTCCATACTGATAAAAACTGCCTTGGTTATGGTTCTAGCAGACTGCTAGCAAGGAACTGTAATACTTGGATGACTGAATATAGTTAATGTCCAGGATCAGTCTCTTTCCCATTTATGCTGTGTTACTGAGTAGAAAACAATTTTAGCTGTCTCTAGTCAACTTTGCTGAGCAAATTTGTGATATTAGAGGAAGTCTGGGTTTCTATTTCCACTGATGACAGTAATACTCAACCTGTAGATACAGCTGCAATGTACAGTCATGTGCGTCTCTTGGGTTTTGGTTTGTACTGCTATAAGCAAAATACCCTTAACATTCAAGGTAATGTGTGTGTCCTGAAACACACACACTACTAGGAATTGGGTTACTTAAGTCTGTAAATCTAAGTATATGCAAAGACTGTTCACAGGTTGAGCGCTTACGTAATCAATTTATTTAGTTATTAAATCTCTGTTTCAAAGTTTGTAACTTCTGAATAAAGAGGCATGGAAAGTAAGTTTTGTTCTTACTAATGTTCCACCGTAATAAGCCTAAGCTGATTTCCTCTGGTGTGGTGGGTGAGACTTTGTTCCAAGAAAAAGACTTGTTTCACAGAAGTCATATTTCATTTAAACCACAATTACTAATTTTGGGGGGGGGGGATTTGGTTTGTTTTTTGTTTTGTTGATATCTTGATCTTTCTGGATTATCTTTTTGACTAATTTGACTATGTGCATTTTGATATAAGTCAATATGATACGGGTGCTGTAACATTATATTGATTTAAAATGAGTTCCACAAAACCTTAGACTTCACAATACAGGAATGTTCTTCCTTGATGTAAGGATTTACTTCAGTCATGCCTCTTGTGCATAATTTTCATTTTTTAAAGAAACATGGTAGTAAAAGAAGTCAGGAGTTGGTCTGTCACGGAATGGAAATGTGGGATTAAGGGCATAGGGTCTGCTTTCAGTGATGTGTGGGGCATGCATTTGGACTGTGAGGATGAGAGGAGCAAGGAAGATTGTCCAGTATTTATTCATTGACAGGAATTTACTGTGGGATTATAGTTTGTCTTGTATAAACTCTACTTTGAAAGAAATTGTTGAGATTTCTGCAGCACAACCCATGTCAGTGCAGCCAGGCTGCTGCTCCTTCTCTTCAAACTTCATAATGGTCACTGCACTGAAAATACTCAGCCTGTAGTTTTTTGTTTCCTTTTTAACATCGGGAGAAAACCCCACCAAAACTCAAGAGGACTTGATGAGGAACTCTTTGACACCTTCTCAGACTCTGTCTTAGGTTCTTCTTCTGAACAAAATGATGTCTTCTCACCTGCACCAACCTGTTTGCTGAAGATGGATGATATTGTGCAAACAAATGCAAACCAAGCTTAATGTTTGAACTCAAAATCATTGTATGATTTTACTTCGTGTGCAACACCCCAAAACTCTCATTACCACCATCCTCACTCTTCAGTGGGATGATGGTATGAAAGTATTCAATTTTGGAAAACCTTGCCTGCCAGCCATCTTCACTTGAGCTCATGGTATCACTATAGTTATACTGGCAAATTAATACCAAAATAATGCCAGGTGTTTCAGTTTTGTGTTTATCAAGAAACTATTATGAACATTTTTTGATTCTTTTTACCAGTCTCTTCCAGTTCTGCAGGAGTCACCAGAGCACCAGGAAAAAGAATTCTTTGACTATTGTATATGTTGACTCTATGTCTCTGAAAGAACTGTTTTGGTATGGAATGAAGAGGCTAATGGCTCATGGCTGTGTAGGTTCTAGATTTTATTTGGTCCTGAAAAGGTCTGAAATTTTGGAACAATATATGCTCCACTGGTCTTTGAGGAGTTCCTTGTCCCATTTCACTGACATTTTACTGGAATCATGAACTAAATTTCCATCTGGTTTCTTACAGCACAGCTACAGCTCCATTTGTCAATGACAAAGCATTTTTAATGATATTTTCTTAGTTTTATAATAAGGAATCTTGGTCTCCAGACATGAAAACAAACCAGTAAGTAGTAACCTGTGAGAGCTGAAATCAAGCAGGCAATGCTATTATATCAAGATACTGTAAGAGCCATGATGCTGTAGCACAGGAAAGGTCAGCTTGGGTGCCAGTAGGGAGCTACTGGTGTTTGCAGACTAGCTAAGATTGGCTTAGCAATAAATCAGTGATAGCGTGCCCTAGGAAGGCTTTATTATACAGTGGGTAATTTTTGCTCATGAAACTGAATAAGAGTCACTGAAGTCACAAGTCAGCAGTGAGATCAATGACACTCATTGATTTATAAGCCAGTCCAGGTGAGAGGGAAACTCGTCTCTCCAGTGCAGTGCTCCTTCGGAGGCTTGGATCAGTTTTATCTTGGTGTTGCTTCTCTGAATGGCTCCTCTTGGTTTACATTGGTTTTAAGTGAGAATGTAAACAAGTTTGCAGTGTTTAGTTCATAGCACTTTGTGTCATGTACCCTTTGGAAATGCTTTCTGAGGTATTCCCCAGGACTATTTGTGTGTGAGGTGGAATCATTAAATTTTTAAATAGCAATTGTGATTTGCCCTGGCTGAATCACCTCCACCCTGCATTTCAGTCGCTGAGGTCAGCTTTGCAGAGCCTGTAAATGGTATTCCTTAATTGCTTATGAGCAGTAAAAGGAACACTTACACGCACCAGATTTTCTTAAAAAAAATTAGTGTTAAATATTAAACTGTCTCTTATGGTTAAAACGAGGCAGCCTTGTTTTGTAGGGAGCGAGAGCTGGGGACCAAACCAGTTGCAGTCTGAGTCTGATTGATTTGCTGTGTGGCTTGGGTCTTTATTCTTTCAGAGCACGTTAAAGGGAGGATTATATATCTTACACTTCATTGTTTGGGAAGAATTCTGTATACAGAGGGCTGTTGGGTGCAGATGTTTAAGCTGGTACCTTGATAGGCACGAGGCCTGTTGTCCTGCTTCCTGGAGGACTTGGCTGTTAATCTGAAGCCATATATCATGCAGCTTCAGTACACCAGAAAAATGAGATCTTTTTCCTTTCCTTACCCACCCTTGCAAAATGAGGAGGAGGAGGAAAGGAGTTGGGACAATAGAATAGTTTGCAGTGGTTTCCACTAGCTGCCTACAGGAGGGAGGATCTCTTCAGGCTCTCACTCCCTGCTGCTTGGGAGTGGAGGAGTGGGAAGCAGAGGGTGGTGTGCTGACTGTATCCCCATGAAAGACTGCTCTGAGCTCCTGCTGCTCTCTCCTCCCAGGCCTTTTGCCTCCATGGTGTGTTGTCTCTGTGCTAACAGGCAGCAGATATTAGAGCTGGAGGTGTTGGCAGAGGCAGCAGCCTAGATCAAACTGGCCTTGCTCAGAGCAGGGCTAATGCTGTAGATGTTCCTTCTGCCAGGGCTATGGAGCAGAAATGGGGAGGAACTTAGGGTGCCATGGGAGTGGTGCAGGAGGCAGGTCCTGTGCTCTCCTAAGACAGCAAAAGGAGCAGGGGCTCATAAGCTTGGGTGCCATTGCAGTCAGGCAGTTGCTCCTCGTTTTCAGAAACAGGAGTGGACTCCCACCAGCTGGTGGGGGCATCAGTCCAGTTTTGACCATGAGAATTTAAGTCACGGCTGCATTTATTTGCTTCCTGCTTTGGTTTATCTTTCCTTGCCTATGCTTTGCACTGTGCTGGGGCATGGTTCAGATGGTTCAGTCCTGGACTGGGAAGACTGAGCTATGGGATGTTGGAAAATAAAATGAGAGTGGTGAAAGATGGTAGATCAAAAAACAAAGAGACTTTCCCAACAGGGTAAGGGAAATTATGTCTGGATTAAAAAAAAAAAGAAAAAGAAAAAGAAAAAAAGAAAAAGAAAAAGAAAAAGAGAGAAATAAATTTTTTAAAAATTGTGATAGATGGAAGGTAAGATGACCAAAACAAAACTAAAATAAATCTTAAATAACTAGGAGAAAGAGATCAAGTGGGTGGAGGAAGACAGATGTAAGCTTAAAATGAAAATAAAGCAAAATGAATGAATGAAAGGACATCTATGGTAAATGAAAAGCTAGATAGAAAAGACAATAGGGTAGCAGACCTAGGATAGAGAGAAACAAAAAGAAAACCACTGAGTAGAGAAAAACATACAACAAAGATCCATGTCTGGAAAAAAAAAAAAAGACATTTTAATTACAAACCAACATAATGTTACTTTAACATACTGAACCCCAGTTTCTAGCCCTGCTTCTCAAACTCAGAGTTTCCTTCTGATTAATGAAGTAATTCAATACTGTGTGTGGAAAAGAGAGATGGCATTTTTACACCTATAGAAAGAGTGATGTCACATGTTTTGGTTAGGATGGTGAGAGTTAGAAAAACAGTCTGTATGAGTGTTTTTAAGTTGGAGGAGATGGTGAGATCACAGCTTGAGCTAAAATCCAGACATTCTGCTGAAACAACCTCATGCATTACAAGTGGCCTGTAGAATTTTTTTTCCTCAAGAAAGCCAAACAAACCTGAAACAAAAATAATTTCTCCCACAGTTTGGTGGCAATCTTCAGTCAGGCCCCAGCTGATGACTTTCACAACAGGAAACCTCAGTTTGCAAGTATTTTGAGAGACACCAGGGTTCTCATTATTTTAAGTCTACAAGTGATGAGTGGTGTCATTTGTAGTGGTAAACATGGAAGTAGAGTGGTATTTACAAAACCAGCATAAATCAACTGGCTTTGGCTTCTTGGTGGCAGAGTTCCTGGTAAAGTTGCCCAGGGGAGGATGACAGGAATTGTTACTGGTGCAGGATCATGCCCTGCTTCAGGAAAAGGCAATAAGGCTGCATAAGTAGGAGAGAAGGAAAAACAACACAAGAAGTTGCTGGATTTGCCAGAATTTGGAACTGGAATTCTGTTTGTGTATGCTGTGGCAAGAGTGGCCACTTCCATTTCTTCTCCTGCCTTTACCTCCTCTTCAGTTTTCTTCCCTTCCTCACTTAGTTTTCTCAAGTTACCCTGTTGTCCTGGGCTTCGGATCTCCTTGCTAAGTATTTCTCTTTGCCAGGTTCCTGTTGTTTACACCTCATTTGCATTCTCAATTTATTTTTGTCTTATCCTGTGTTAATTTCATTTTTTTTTCCATTCTCTCTCTTTTTTCTGCCCATTTCTTAAGTTGACTTCATTTAAAACTGCCCTGCACTTCTGAGGCTGGTGTCTGCTTTGTCACGGTCCCTGTCTTCGCTACAGTCCTCCCCTCAGTTCCCTTTGTTGTGAGCTTGTCGTGCATGATTTTCCTTACATCTTTCAGCCCGGTTGCCTGTCTTGGGTTGCAGCTTTGGCAGTATAACCTTACTTGATTTCAGAGCAGAATTTACTACCTTCTATGTTCCTATAGCTTTCTAGAGCTGTTCTTCAGCTGTGCTTATTTACGGAAATAGCAATTCTAGTTTTCTACAGGTTGGTTGGAGATCTATCAAAGTTTCCCTTTTTCTGCTACCTGTATATTTTAGTTTTAGTGAGAATCTCAAGCACTGAATTAGTGAAGTGACTCTGGACACTGCAGGATGAAGAGAATGAGACAGCATTGCTAGAACATATAAATAAAAGGTAGGGAGTATGTAACTAGATTTGTGTTCATTCACCATCCCTAAAGCCTTTATGCAATTGTCAAAATGAGAATGTTTTTATTACATGTCTCTTCAAAAACTATTTGGGACAAGATAAGATGATGAATGGATGCCTCAGGTCTCTGATGAAAACCTATATTTACTGTCTCTAAAAGTCTTCCCATTTAATGGAAAACAGGTAACACACTAGATTGATCATGCCCCCAAGATATGCCAACATACACAAAACACAGAAAAATCTGTGAATCACATTGCGTAAGTGGTTGTGCATACTGGCACTGCAGTTCTCCATAGACACATGATGGTGATGTTTGCAAGCTGCAGGCCTTCAAACCTGGTTCAAAAATGAGTGTGAGACAGATTTTACTACTGCAAAGTTTGCAGTAAGCAAACAGTATCTGTTGGTGTTTTGTGTTTGCTTATTGATAGTGTGTATGCCCAGAGAAAACGGTTTCTCTTTTTATAAATGTTTGCTTCAATGCCAAATGTTGATCTAAAGAAAAGTGAATTTCTTAAATAAAGTTCTGCCAAGTCTTTGATTAGTCTTGTGCATACTGGTCAGCAACGCTGACGTATTGCTCTCATGTCTGTGAAGGGGCTACAGTCTGACAGGTGATATGGAAGCCACAAAGTCTGGCACAAAGTTTGGCAGAATGTGTTTGAAGGTGCAAAGAGGAATTATTTCATAATTGTTATTTCCCTCAGCTGTACTCTGCCTGCTGCTATGATTTTCTTTGTCATTTATTTTGATGTACTAATTGGTTGCTGTTTTCCAGATAAAGCTGAGAGAGAAGTTATTAATTCTTGTCCCAAAAGAGTCCTGCTTGTAAGAATTGGGAAAAGCTAACAGAAATATTCCCAACATAAAATCAATGTTTTCTTGAAGCCCAGGTCCAGGTGTTGAGCAGCTTTTCTTTTTCATTCTGCAGCCATCCTGGAGGCTGATTTGAGCTACGTCAGTGGAAAAGTTGTTAGTTCTAAGAATCTCAGGTAGGAATGTGACCTATTGAACAGGTCATCTTATTGATGCACCAGTATGGCAGGCGTTGTCTAAAGTTGCAGTGATGGCAACCAGCACTACAAAGAGCTCTGTGAAAGCTGAAGTGACTGAATTGAATATTACTGAGCAGGGCTGGTGCTGCTGAGTTTCTTCTGTGGAACTGGAAGCAAGGATGTGTTCCGTGTGGTTTATAAACAGAAGTGACGTAAAACAAATGTGTTACACTTCATCAACTGTTACCAGCAGACTCTTTGAATGGGATGAAGTGCACAATATAATTAAATAAAATGTGCATCTCTCTAAATGTGTTGTATTCTGTGGTATAAAGCCGCAAGAAAAGATCCTTTCTGATTGCTGTGTTGTCGTGTTTCTAGGAACAATACAACCTCCCAGTAAAAGGTCAGCACTTAATCTGATACTCAGAACAAAGCATGAAAACAGTTTCTTCAGACTGAAATTCGAGTATTTTTGGAGAAATTATGTTGTAGTGTTTGGGATAGTTTCAGAGACAGGACAGTGCTTCCTCTTTCAGCTTGCTAAGAGTGATCAAAATCCAGAAAATAAAGGAAAACCCCATTCTCTTTATTTTTATGTTTTAAGTTTTTCCCACAGCTATCATTTGCAGCCTGGATGATATGAGAGTGGGGAAGAAGAGACTTTGGTTTTTGTTGAAAGAAGGGGAATAATGACACGTGTGGAACACTGTGAGTTACTAGTGAGGATTTGATACTTGGATGCTTGTGTGTGTTAGCATACATTTGGGAGGCCAGTAAGGTGAAGACTTTGTGGAATCCATTGGAATCCTTTAACATATTTAATCATATTTCACTAACTTGCATAGACAGAATCACATTTATTGTTTGCATTGTGTGTGCTGTGTATCTGTACTCATAACATTGTAATACAGATTCTAATGATTTCCCCATGCTGAAGTCTGTAAAAGATTTGGGGTATTCACTCTTCACTGTGAACCTCTAATGGTCTGGAAAAAGTTATACCTGTGTGTATGTGACAACTTGAGTGTGACTTGTTGTCTGTGTTTAAATGCGCGGATCCATAAGTATTTTGTTAGTCCTCACTGGATTATTTCACGGAAATTCTGATGCCCCACTGCTGACCTGCTGACCAGCTCTGTCTGTGCTGCTGCTCTGCTGACTGGTCACATAACAGTGGCTCCTTGCTTGCTTGAAGCTACTCAAATGCATTAGGCATGGCTAGGAGGTGCATGTAGTTACTCTTTTTGCACAGGTAATTTCTGTAGTTGCTGTCAGTATATGTGATCTAAATACTAAAAGTGTTAGATTCAAAGCCAATGTAATGACTAAGTTCTGAGCAGCCTCATAATAAGTTTGAGGCAGCTTGCTGTGTTTTCTTTTTACTTGAATGATTTCTGGGGATATGAGTACTTTGGGGATTTTTTAATACTCTTAGGCAACTCTCTGGCCTGGATAAATCAAATGTACCTTCTTTGGCTGTCACCTAGATCATGCTTACTGTGTTAAACATAAGACTTGCTGAAAACCTTCTCTTCTAAAGGAGCAGGCTGCACATTTTGTCTTCACCCAAGAAGGTGGGAAAGTTCTTTTAGTGGAAGAATAACAGCACAGATGTTAAATGAAGAAGTGTAATATTGAACAGAAAGATATGTGTTTTCTTTGTGTTTTTCAATGTTGAAGATGTTTTTTCAAATGGAGGTATTACTGGATGATGCTGTTTTATCTTGGCATACGTTAATAGCTGCCCCAAACCCACTTATGCTCCACTGCAAGAAGAGATTTAATGGTGCATAATCAACTTTTGCCAGATGCTTAACAGTGCAAAACCTTTTAACAATTTGTACAAGAAAGGTATAAAACAAAGCATTTGGATTTTGGATACAACAACTCCATCTGACTTGATAAAAATTTATGCAAGAGTGGTTGGCACTTAATGTAGGCTGCTCTGAGCTAATATTGGCCCAGTATATCAGGCTAGTATGTCAGAGAAACACACGAGGTCACACAGAGTAAACACTGATCTTAAATGGAGTAACACCGAGTAAACAGCGTCCCACTGAGTAAACACTGATTATTTGGACTGAGGTTTTTTGTGGGGTTTTTTTTTTTTTAAATTTGGTTATTAGTTTGCTAAAAAGTGTGGGACTTAATTCAACAACAATTTTGACTGCCACGACTGAGAGGAAAATTTTTCGACCACATGGACTCTTGCAGTTTGAAGACTATGAGTGTTTTGGGTGTGGTTGTGACAAACTGCAGCTGCTGGAGTGTGCTTCCAGTTCTGTCACTGATAGCATAATCTCTCTGCTTTGGTGTGGACTGGAAAGATCCTGGAACCATGGGCTCTGGGGACTGGCTGGTGTTGCTAATGTCCTTCAAGGGTGTCACAGGAGCTGGGTGTCACTGTCTTACTGGGAAATTCTGGAGGCCTTGAAGAATGAGGTGCTGCTGTTTGACGGATCCTTAGTACTGATGGATCCTCGGACTTTGCTGTAGAAAGGATGGATCTTTTATCTCTCAACATTAAAGTGAACTTAAATAATCTGTGAACTTCCTGTATCCATAGCCAGGTGATTTATTATCCTGGAAACCTGGTCCTGGCAGGTGATATGGTGGACTGAAATCATTCTCTAGTTTGCTGTTCTATTTTTATATTCATGCTGGGAATTGAAAGGACATAGAGGAGAAAGAAGTGGGAGTTTATGACACAGTATCAGTTAAAACTCTTCCTCAGTATGTCTTGTGTTGGTTGAGATATTGCAGTGTCATGAGTGGGAGTATATGTAGCCTAGCCTAGCTGTGGTTTCTTGCTTATTGGCATGCTTCAGGAATGCTAGGAGTATTTTGACTTTTTTCCTTGTTGCTTAATTTCATTCACAAGAATCCTGTATTTCTGACATTACTCCTCATACTTCAAAGAAGAAACACTTCAAAGTCATTTCCTTCTGGATGGCGTGACACCAAACTTGCTCTTCCTTTAGCCTCAGATTTTGTCTTTTTGATTCCAGGAAATGTTTGTCTCTACTAATGAGAGATAACTGTCAGGGGCTTTAAAGAAATCCTGTCTTGAACCGTGCCTACCCCCTGTCTTGCTGTCTAAGTAACAACTGCTTACTGAGAAGAGTTTATAAGCAATGATGTGATTGGATCCTTAGAGCTAATGAAGGCCAGCAGCATAAGACCTGCCGTTTTCTGTTACTGGCCAGTCATGTCTTTATTTTAATAGGCTGCTGTAACCATCGTTCTATGTCTGATTTGAGTGGTTTCTCACAGTGAGACATTCCAGTGCATGCTGTCACTGGTCTGCTTGCGCTCTTCCTCCTGCTAGAGACCTTGGAGGTAGATGGCCACATACTTCTAGAAATGAATTCAAGACAAGCACAAGCAGTTTAGCCAGGGCCCTTCCAAATGGTGTGTAGACACAGCTCAGCTGCTCTTGCCACTACATACTTGTGAGTGGACACCTCTATTGAAATAAATGCTTATTATATGGACAAGACCCCTGACTTAAAGGTTGTAAGTAAAATGTCAACATTGATAACATCTATGATATACAGTTGCATGCAAACCTTCTTAGACAGTAGCTATGTTTATGTGTATGGATTCTGAGACGGAAGAAACCTTGTTTTTTTTATATTTCTATCAAGAGATGCATGGTACCCATGGAAAAAAAGGATACTATTGTATGCTTTTGTGTGCAGTGATGTCTGGGCAGTTTGACCATGGGAAGAAAAGATACGGACAAAGGTTCCAACGATGCACTTAATGCTTTTAATTTAGTGGGATGGATGGATGGACAGATGAAAATGGCTGTTAATGGGAGAGCTTCTGGCTTGTCATTATTTAGTATGTGCCTTTTGCTAGGAAAGTTGGATGCTTCAGAGGAAGTCATTGTGATTGGCATAGTAGCAAGTGTGGAAATAGCAGACTGAAAGGCTTTCAGGGAGCGGTACTTTCCAGAATACAGTATTGATGCCAAGCTGTGATAACAAAGATCTGTTAAAATGTTGAGATTATATAAATGACTGCTGTCTGTAGCCCCACAGTACAGCCTCTTCTTGCCATGCTGTTAGCAGAGCCCAATTAGTATCAAATAACTAGTCTGTCAGAGTTGGGTGGATACATCAGATCTTTTTGTTCAAAATTACTGGCTTGTAGTTGTTTTGGCCGTTTCCAAGCTCGTTGCACTGTACAGTTGTTACCAAGATAATGCTGGATGCCTTCACAGTGGCATATTTTTCTGTTGTGTCGATAGTTTTTGAAGTTCGTTTATAGAGCATTTAAACATCTGTTTTGTAGACTTGTCTTCCCCAGTATCATTCTTGCAAACTGCAGACTTGTCCTGCTGCTGGAAGTCAGTGACACATCCAGAGCTGAGTAGCCCATAGGTTTAATCTAGGATTCCTCTTTGCTGTGCATCACCTCACCCCCAGTGCTCTGTTTTTATACAGCGGAGAGCTTTTTTTTTTCTAACCTATATTTGCATAAGCTGCCCCCAGATCTCTCTACATCTCAGTTATGCTCTCATTTGCTATTGGGTTTCTACCAGCTGTGTTTACCATTAATATTAGTAAGATGTTGCTGCTGAATCAGTTTTTGCATGTTTTTCTATGCAGATCCCTTGCTTTTTTTTTTCGCCACAAATAGCAAATAGCAAATATGGACAAATAGCATTACTAGCAATCTGGACTAGCAGTCCATTTACATGTGCAGTCAAATTCTCTCCTGTATTTGATACCAAACTGAGAAGGTTGGGAGGGAAATTAAATACATTAGAGCCAGTTGCTGGATAGGGTGGACAGTGCTGTGTTATGTTGGAAGCGTGATGCATGAAACTTGCGATATTTCAGTTGTTAGCTTTGCTTAAAATTGCTATCAACTTTTCTTTCTGAGAAACTATATTGCCTTTAGGATGGCAGAGGAAGGGGTGATAGGGCAGTGGGAAGGAATTATCTGTTCCCATGCTAGCGTTTCATATTTTACTCAGCAGTGACTTTTGTTAAAGAAAAAAGGCGAGTATGAAAGGGATGGCATATAAAAGAAAAAGATGGAATAAGGAGAAAGGTGGGAAAGTAAGCTTGGAGGGGAAGAGGTAATGCAGGTGTTCTTGTCAAGTTAAATTCAGTTTTGTTTAAGTACTTTTGTGCTAGACACACAGCTCCTCAAGTGCTAGTTGTGTAAAAATGAATAAATTTTTAGGTAAGGCAGTATTTTTACCTGTTAACTCTTACAAAGCCATTCAGCTTATGCATATGGTCAGAGAAATTATTTCCTCTTTAGAATACCCTACATTAAAAGCAAGAAAAATTTTGCTGTTGCTAGTTCTCCTAAGAGCCTTGATATGTTTACTAACAGGAAGAAATGTAGCTCTGTTTTAAAGAAAAAATAGATGCAAGCCATATGTACTGTGCACGGAAGGAAGCATCTAAAATCTGGTTTGAGTAAAGAACTGTTCTCTGATCTCTTTGTAGAGCTGAAGGGAGAAGTATTTTTTTGTTAACAATTCCCTTGCTTCAGTTTTGTTCTGTGGTTGTTTTTCTCTCTAGTTTGGTTAGCTGTTAAGCAATGGTAACAGTGTTTTAAAACTCATTATTCCTCAATGGTAAAAATAGCCTCTCTCAAATTGGAAATCAAACATTTTGACAACGCAAGTTAACATTGAAAAGATAAAATCTAAATGTATACCAGCTAAGCACAAATATTTGAGAATTTTTCTTGAACTTCTAAGGCTACCCTTAGCCTTATTTACTGACACCCACACTTAAAACAATTCTTGAATGATTTTTGTAATCCCAGCAAGGGCTGCTTCAAAGTTGTCTTAAGCTCTGCAAGTAAAGCAATCTATAGCTTTTCTCTCTTATTTCTACCCTCGTTTCTCCAACATGGAGATTGTCCAGGCTGTGTAAGAAGAAAGACGAGATGTGATTTAATTACTCCACAGATTTAATAACTCATCTGGGAACAGTGACAATTAACTGTCCTGTACAGTTCATCAATCTTCACTGGCTCCTGGATTCTTTCTTTCTTAAGTCTTTTCAGCAAGATAGGGTACATGTGCTTTTTTTCTTTTCCATTTGATCAGACCAATGATACCTCCAACTCAAGTGATATTTTGCAATTGTTATTGGAAGTAACAATTGAAAAAGGTAGAGGAAAATACTTGAAAGTTCCCGATCTTTTTTTGTCCAGGCAAACTACCTCTGCAGTGGTGAAGAAAGGCACATTCAAAGTGAAGAAGAAAGACAAAATAAAAATTGCAATGGAAAGGTGAATATTCTGAGTGTTGCACTCAAGAGATTAGTTTGTGAAATATTAGTGATGCCAGTTAGACATGGGAAAATTTCTTATACTTCTTTTGTACTTCCAACGTGACTGAGATACGTTTACACTGAATGAACAGTACACCTTTTTTTTTTTTTTTTTTTGCATTATGGTAAAAAACCATATATTATTTGGGTAACTGATTTTTAAATACAGGGTCTCAGGTAGTTCTCTGAGAAACTCAAATTGTGTAGCCAAAACATTTTTGTGGTACTTTTGAAGGACCCATTCTGAGAGGGCTCACTTTGCTCATTTGTGGATATATGTCTGATAACAGACAGTTCCTGCTGTGGAGAGTTTATAGCCTGAAGAGCAAAACAGATACAGAGAGACAAAAGTCACAGAAGTACCAGCTGCACAGCATTTGTGGAGATCCTGGTGTCTTGCATCTCCAGACTTCTATGTAGGCACAGACTAATACTAGTTGTTCAGTAGGACAGATATATTTCAGAAATTCAGGTGCTAAACACATTACAGGTGAGTAAATCAGGACTGCAATGGCTTAGTGATGATAAAGTCTGTAAGTTGAAAATTTCTGGATGATTCACTGATGTAAATGGTCTTACCAACATTCAGTACATTTGTAGCTCAGGCAGTCAGAGGTCTACAGCGAGGTATCTCTGAAGTGTGACGTGTGACCCAGGGAACTGATTTCGGAACGGGTCCATCTACCTATCTCATAAAACACCTATTGTAGTCTTACAGATTATAAAGCTGCAAATGCTTGGTGTTCTCTAGGCTTTGGAAGAATTCGCCTGTATTGATTTGTCTATGTTATTGTACCTTTACTACAAAATGGTAGACTGTATATTTGATTAAAACAACCAGTCAAGATGAGTAATGTTATTTGGTTGCTGTTTCAGTGCTGATGTTCAGTTTTGGTGCTGTTTGGCATGGCTTCCTTATCTAAGCAGTGAGAGAAGATGATCAGGTCTATCCTAAGAAACTGCATGTATCACTGGGACTTAAGTTTTTCCAGTAAAGATTAGATGAATCATCTGAAAGTGAGGATTATTCACTGGTCTTCAAGTTCCTCTGCGGTATTTGGTTGTTGTAATGAAATAGAGAATGAAATTTATTAGCTTCAGTTTGGCTGCTTATGATATTTAAAGAATAAATCAGATCAAACAGTTGCAGAAGTAAACTGATGATTGAAGGCAGATATGATTACTGAATGGCAAAATAGTACCTTATATATAAAACTGTGGAAAACCAGTTTGCATTCCCCATATTTCTAAAGTTGGATAGTAGATCCATCTTATCTACCCTTGTGTTTTGAAAGGTAAATGACTAACTGGGTGATCTGTAGTCAGTGATGTACATTCAAAGGATGAGTCCTTCCAATTTGAGGTAGGTTGAATGCCAATCTGGAGGCATCATTTCTCGGCCAACAATAGAAGGAGCCTAGACAACAAAAGAGTTACGTGAGATAGTTCCTACTTTCTGAGTCTCATTGTATGAAATGGCATTTCTCATCTTCCATACGTTTAACTGCAGCTGTGAGAGTTGCAGAGATAATTGTTCCTCAGATATTATCTTTCTTCTTCCTGCAAAGCATGCAAGTAGACCTTAGTGTTTTTGGTCTGTCACTATTATGAGCCAGCTGCATCAATGAAAAGGCAATGCTTGCACATTGTAAAAGGAACAGTGAGAGAAAACTGAAGATGATCTTACAGGATCCACTGTTTTGAATACCATGTGAAGAACACCTCCACCAGTTTTCCTTAGCTGGTCCAGGGTTTGATGTTCACAATGATGGGGGAAGATTTCTGTTTAGATGAGTGTGGGTTGGAGAGTGGGAGCCCTGTCAGAAGGGAGAAAAGGGGTAAGAGAGAAAAGATCCCGTAAAAAGAAGCTGAAGAAAGGAGCCTAAGCTCAGTGTGCTGAGATTGGACAGAGAACCTAGAGGGAGAGACAGGAAATCATCAGAAATGGGGCACAATGACTGGCATGCATGACTGACGATTAAGAAAAAGACATATTGAGAGAGAAGATAGGAACAACTGAGCAAAGAGGTTCTTCCCACAAGGAATAGGACAAAGAGGATAGATTTCATGGCTAACAGATACTGGTTAAAGAAGATGGGTCTGAAATGAGAGGATTGTGGAGTGAGTGTTGGAATAGCAAATAGGTCTGGGAGGAGATAGTAGTCAGGATGATGAAGCATTTTCAAAGTTACAAGAGGAAAGATGGAGCAGAAAATATGCATGTTAGTGGAAAAAGCAGCAAGTTTGTTCTCACTAAAAAAAATTTTTGTCTTTAAAGCCTGGGGTGGGGTTCAACATGCAAAATGTCCTCTTATCACCAACTGTCTGTGAACCCTTGATATGCTGTCATCTTCTGGCCTGAATGTCTTGGGGAAATGATAATTTACTGAGGTTACAAGGTGTTTTGTTGTCTTTCAAAGGGTCAGTGGGTTGAATTAAATCACCCATTTCTTATGGCTGCTGTATTTGTTTTCCCATTTTGCTTTTTCCTTTGTTGCCTTTTTTAATACTATGAAGATACGTATTATCATTTAATTAAGGAATATTATTTATATCACAAAATCAGGAATGTCAACATAGAATTCTCTGTGCCTTTATATAGTGCAGTCTTTAATGAAATGATCACATGGATTCATCCCTTCCTTGTGTGGTGATCTGAAGAAACTGACATGCAGCTGTAATATTTCTCTTTCTCTCCCCACTTTCTTCTTTTATAATAGTCTGTCTCCCACTTGGCCAGCTATTGTTTAATTGACCGTGAGGTGGAGGTCTTGGTGATAAAAATTTCTGTATTTCATTAAAATACGTAATGAGGAAGACAAAATATCTTTCTGCTACCATAGAAGGAGATTTTACAGACTGAACTCCTATTTAGATAACAAAATACCTGCTGGAGAGCAGCTTTTTATAAATGGCCCCAGAAATGAGGAATTCTTCAGTCATAACTCCCACCTTTTTATATACTTTAACCATAAAAGTGCAAAAATATAGGAATTTTTGCAGTGTCATTAATTACATAGAACCTAGAGCTCTTGCTACTTGGGGCAGCTCAACATCACCAGTATAGGAGTGATGTTTCTTGGTATGTGACTTGCATCTGGTTTTCAGAAAGGCAAGCTTGTAGGCATGCTAAAAAATACATTTATAGATATTGCTTGAAGATACAAACTGTGTAAAGTAGATTTGATGCTAAATACTCTGAAATTGGGTTCTCTGAGAATGGTTTCTCAGGCTCTCTAGACTATGCATGTACAACTGGGGACACTTAAGTTGGTAGTCTCTGTGAGTAGTGGACAAGACCATCTCTTCATGTTGTGAGAACTATTGTAAAAAAATATTTTCATACTACTAATGAAGCACTTGGATATTGTAATGTGTGCCAGAGAAAGTCCAGGAGGAAATTAATAATCTATCTGCAGAGCTGGGCTTCAATGAAGCCACTACATGGAGCAGAGGGGCCATATGTTGAACTCCAAGATGAGAACCAGGGAGTGATAGACTGTTTATGAAATACACACTGTCCACCTCGTGGGTGGAGCTGGATGAAGCTGGAGTCTTGCAGAGAAAAATGGTGCGTTTGGTGTCTTGGAGCAGATGGTAGTTACATGTGTGATGCAGCCATAACTTTGTCATGTCTTTCTCTTGTGGGCCGGATGCTTCTTTCAAACTATCCTTTTTCTTGTTTGTGTTGTTCATGCTCCAGTAGTTCTGTGTGTGCATAGATGTGTCATGCTTCATAAACAGTGCATGATAATTTTGTTTTACACTTGTGGCAAAAACGCATACCTACTCTCAAGTCCTTGGAGGTAAAACACAACAATTTGGTATGAGGGAGGATAAATTAATGAACTACTGCTACAGAGCAGGTAGTTGCAGTGGTATAAAGGACTTCTGTGCTTCTCAGATGAATAGCTGCAGGACAGAGTCCTAAGTGATTAAACAGTGATGGTTGATTTTTCTCTATCCCTCTGTTCAGTGATATTGTTGACAATGTGTTCTGTTGCCTAATGATTCAGAAACCTGCTTGCATGCCATTAAAATTTTGATTACTGACTTCTCAGTAATGAGACAACTTGATGGACCATGGGTATTTTATTGGTTTAAGATGTAATTTGTTCCCAGCTTTCTTTGTGCCCACTCCTCCATTTTTTCCTGCTTCCACTGAAGTGAAGACAGGTCTGGTTGAGAAGTTGAGAAGAAAGCTCTTTTGCCAGTGAACCTAGCTTCTGATATACAAGTCTGGTATTTCTGCAGCCATGCTCCTGGTCTATGAAGATGACAATGATCACTCTTGGGCCGCACTTTTATTTGCTGTTCTTCATCAAGACTGTTCATGTACAGTTTTTCAGTTTCTGATGAAAAGTATAGTCAGTCTGGCAAAACAGACTCTATAGTTGGTCTTCATGTCTGCTTATAATTTCATGAGTGGTTGATAAACCTTCTGGGTACATGAAAGTATTCATGTTCATTCTATTCCTCAGTGGTTGAGGGGGATTGTGGAAGACAAATGTTAGTCCTCAAGACAATACCTCATGTGATTCTGTTGCACTCTGGTGCTGATTTTTTGTAAGATTTGTCCTGGAAACTTGTTCCAGATCACATCCCTAATCAGCAGCTCTGCTCAAAATGCAAAGCTGCTTGGAGTAGAAATGGACCTTCCTGGGAATTGCCTCCAGGGCATGGCTTTCTGTCTTGATTCTCTGGTGTCTGGTTAAGATGCTGGCTCTGATCAAAGTTGTTGTTGGTTTTTTTTTTTTTTGTTTTGTTTTTTTTTTTTTTCTGGTGGGAAGTTTATTACACTTGTTCCTTAATACTTTTTTCTGTATGATGTAGAGAAATTACTCTGCAACCTTGATATTAGAGGGTTGATAATACAGCATCTCTTCCACCTAGCTGCTGTCTTTTTCTTGGTAGAAATCTGCTATAGAAACTCTTGCCTCAGACAAAAATGTCTTAATCCAATCAATGAGTTTCAAAGACATGTAGAATAGATACCATACTGCTTTCTGCCTTCACTTGATATTATTCAGTCTTGTATTGTGGGAGGAGAGCCATCCCTCTGAGTACAGTTATCTACTACATTTTGTTGCATCCCAGCATGCATCCTGGTATCCTAGGTTTTGTTCTGTTAACATAAAACATTAAAAGGGTACCAAAAATGCTAGGAATTAAAACTTGAGCTTTTTCTTTCCTGTCTTCTTTCCATTCATCCTGAAGTTTATACTTGTAATGGAGATGTGTATGCTATAGTTCAAGCATAATGTGTTGCCCCAGCTAAAGTTTTATAACATATTATGAAATAAGATGTTCTGAGTCTTGTGAAGACTTAAGTATGGACTAAGTTGGTGAGTTAAAGTACAAGGGAAAGTTAAAATTTAAAGTGTTGTCCAGCTATCTACCTGCATTTTTTGCACTGCCTTTTCTGTAGGACACTTGCTTAGTTGAGTGTGTTTACCGACCTTTTGTAAGGTCCTGCCTGTAAATTCTGGTGCAGACTCATTTGAATGCAAGCAATGAAGGTGGCATTAGAATGTCTTCAATAAGGGGGAGTGTGTGTGACTGCTGATGAAACCCCAGATTTTTGTGGGAAATAGCAAAGGTTAGGAGATCATAAACATATTCTTTTACTTAACTTTTTTGATGAAAGAATTTGAAGCTCTAATGGGATATACAGACCATAAGAGTGATATATGATAATAGATGGAATGGTGGGGAGGATGGGGGAATACAGGTGAGATAATACACAAATATTAATCTATTATTGACATCTATTTACGTAATTCCTTTATGCACTTGTATATTATTTTTTTTTTCAGCTGAATTTTTATATACAATAACTTTTATGTAAACCAAAGGGCAGGGATCATACACAGGCCATGATTTGATCCAATGCACAGAAATTGCTCTGGATGGAGATGTTAAAATTTTTTAAAGGTTTAAAATTTTTTAAAGGAGAAGAAAGAAATAGAAAACTTCACGTGTTAAGAAATGTGGACAGATAAATGGTGAAAATGCGAAGAAGTGAATTTGGATTCCTGCTGCTTTCTTGATTGGCAGGTAGTTGTAAAAACATACAGCAGTAGTGTGCTTTGAAAAGTCAGTGAGCAAATGCAGGCCACGGCACAGAGCTCAGTTCAGCTGTTTCTGAAATTACAGACACCCCTGATTTGTGCCAGTTAGATTGCTGGTTCAGGGCTTTGGTTAATATCAAAAGTAGTGCATATACTTTGATGTTAACACTCTTTAATGTCCAAGTTTACATCTTTGTTTCCGTGATTTTTGAAGATAAGACCCAAAAGAGAGGGAAGTATGTAGTTCAGTGCAGCTAACAGTGGTAACCTTACTGCTCTGGAAAAGATTTTTTTCTAGTCTTTAGAAAGGAGTTGCAACAAGCAAGCCCAATATGTATTCTGCTATGAGAAGGCTGTGTCAGTCTTTTTGCCATGAAAAAACTGTGATTTCTAATGGGAATTTCTTCTTTAAAGCTAGCTGGTTTTGATGTTTTAACTCTGGTGCATCTGAAATGGCTAATTGAATTTTATAGGACAAATGTGTTAAATCTCATATCCTCTGCAAGAAGGATGTTAATACAACAAATGATCGTGGCACAGTTGACAACATAGTCATGAATAACTGTAGAAGTATCTGGAGGTATCTAGACTACAAGTTGTCCTCTAGTTTTCATGCTTCCAAGTCTTATGATAAAACTGGTATGAACAATGAGATTAGCATAAAAGTATTATTCTTAATTTGATGAATTTGACAGTATGATGTGGGAGGTATCTGCACTGTGGTTCCAAAAGGCTGTGCTTTATAGAGGAAAAAAATGAATTCTTGTTGGTGCCAGCAAGATGGAACTTCTGTCCTGCACTGGGGAAGAAAGAACATGGCTACTATTTGGAGAAGAAGCTTCTTTGACTATTTAGGTGAGATGTTGGTAAATCAGGTCCACTTATTCAATAATTCAGGATGTTTATTAAAAGCCACGAGTCAGCACTTAAGGTAGTTGTTATGAAGAGGGGGAAGCAGAGTGTTTTGAATGACATTTCTCTGCTGCTGGAAGAATAGCAGGGGTCTGGATGGGGTAAGCCACCTGAATTCAGGGCAGTAGTTCCTTAAAGGTTGACTTATTGGTTTTCTTCTGGTTTTATGTGTTGTTTTTTTATTTTCTTTTGCCTTCAGAGTGACACAGTAAATAGCTATTAGTCAGCAGTTAGGTATTTGTGGACAAGTTGTGCAAGTTGTGGATGAGCATTTGACGTAATAGAAATGGGAGGCATGCTCTGATTTTTCGGAATTAGAACATTTAAAATATGCAGGGTGATTTGCAGGGCAGCTTTGGGCTAACTCTTCAACACATTTTGCCTTCAAATCTAAGTGGATATTTCTGTATATAAATCAAATGGACCTTGAATCCTTCAATCACACTGTTCTTACTTGCTGTATAAAAATATTTTTGTCTCTTATGAAATCAGTTATCAGTATTTTATGCATTTGGTGAGTGAAGAAGACAAAGTTGTGCTGGCTGCAGTTTTGCATTCCTCTGCAGCACACAGAAGTCACAGAATTGATTATACTGCTGGGTATTGCACGGTGATTTTTTTTTTCTTTTGCTTTGTATATAGCCAAATGAACTTTGCAAGTGATTCCCTTTCCCTTACACAGCCTTCCTTTCATAGAAATCATGCTTATTTTTTATGTTTTTGAGAGATAAAACTTAGTTTATTTTTCTTTGAAATGGATGTTGCCTGAGAATGTAGGTAGCCAAGAATACAAATGAAAAAAATAATAAGGAAACGGTGAAATCTCCTCCCAGATTGTGGATAGATGAAGCCAGCAAAACCTGATTAGCAGTTTAAGAATGCCCTTTTTGAGCTCACATGGCTACTGTAGTAGGAGGAGAGTGCTGCTTTATTGTTGTCCTGCCATTTTTTTTGTGAACATAGGATTGTTTTTCTAAGTTGGCTGTTGTTATGATCTGAGGTGCCATTTGCATTTTGATAAATGGAAATCTACAATATTGCTTAAGGCAGTTATAAGCACCTAAGTACCTATATGCAGTAAATCAGTGATCAGTAAAAGCTTGAGGCCAATATTCCACTGTCTTTTAAAATCTGTTATCCAGCATTAAGGTTAAAAAGACAAAAGCTTAAGTAATCAAAAAAGCAAAGTCTCAAAACCAGTTTTTCTCATCCCTGAAACTCAACAGAAAACATTAATCATCAACTTGTTTTCATCCATATAGTGATCTGGTTGGCATTCAGTTCCTGCTCCTGTGGGGTTGTGTTGAGAAGCTGGAAAAAGCTGGTGTGTCTCAGCTTTCTTGCCTTTTCTCAAAGGTAGCAGACAGGGCTGGCAGACCCTGCCAGAGAATGGAAAGCCTGGCCAGAAGTGTGCAGTGGAAGTGATGAAGGGAGGAGAGAGGCACTGACAAGTAAGCCAGTGACTGGTTGTCTTAATTCTCCAACTCCTCGCATCCAAAGATTCAAAGCTTTTGAGAGGATTCCATCCCCTACGTGAGGGAAATCATGGTATGAAGAATTTGCTTTGTCCTTTTCTTCCAGGCTCACCAATCTCCATCTCTCCTTACCCACTCACATGCACCCATTCTGGGACCCAGGCTGCTTGCTGTGGCTGTTAGTATTTTTGATGACTGGAATATGAAGGCAGGAGCGATGAGAGTATGGCAGCATGCGCCTCTGCCAGAGCTTGTACATCCGCTTTAGAGGATGTACTGAGCAGAAAATGAGCAGAGGGGAGAAAAAACAGATTGGTCTTTGGGACGATCAAGATCTTAAGGCTTAAGGAGAGATATTTTATTTTATAAGCAGTGTCTCCAGGCAGAGAAGAAAGCTCCTGAGCTTTAGCTTTAGAGGTAAAAAAGCCAGGTTTGGGGTGTTCAGAATGTATTTCTGGTAGAGAAGCACTGTTGATAAAAGGAATATTTTGCAATATCTGTGGATTAGTAGCTTGGCTGTTCTAAACTAGTGCACTAATGTCAAAGCTTATGTCAGATTGCTTAGGGTAGAGGGCTCAAGAGTTTTTCTTTGTTTGAAAACATCCTTTGCTGTAAACCTTATGATGTTTTGCAGCATTCTTCTGAATTATTTAGACTACTGATGAGGACTGTGAAAAGTCTTATTTCTACATACAGGTATCCAGCCTGCCTGCGTGGACACTTACTCTTACTTGCAGACATCATGTATCATGCATCTGCAGTTGATTGGATTTTATGGAATGTAAGTGGAGCTGAATTTGTGAGTGCCTGTGACCACACTTTTGTATGTAGAAGTACATACACATTTGCACAGAGAAATGTATGTGACATTCAAATTTTGCCCTTAGAAAACTTAGGTGAAATCATTGTCCGGAGATTGCAGCCACTGTGAATCAGGAGAGTAACCCATAACGTATTTTTAAACAACTGGTATTTTTTAGAGACCAGAAGTACAGGGATATAATGGAAACAAAAGTCTTACTGCAGCTGTGCAAAAGGATGCAGCAATAAGTAAATTTTGCAACTAAATAGGTGATATCTGCCATCTAAACTGAAGGGTTGCCTGGGTTGTTGCAAACCACTTAGTGATTTGCTAATGATTCCATTTAGGAGTTTGAACTCACCCAAGGAAAAAGGGAAGAAATATAATTCTGTTTGCATGCAACACTATAAATAACTGGGTTCTTTAATTCTCTCAAGGCTAAGGTGTCTGTGCTGTAGATGGTGCAAAAGGTTGGCGCACCAAAGGGTTTATAACTCCTTTTTCACTCTTTTGTGGCTTTTAAGCATGGCTAATCACATTTATATCAGGCTTCAAACAGCTTTAAGGCCTGGTCTTGCTGCTGGCTTGGTAGAAAGTGACAGCACAGAATATGTCCCCCAGTGTCTGAGTGAAATGAGGCAGTTACCCACAGATAGGCATAAACGTGCTATTAGACGGTTGAGAAATATATCCCCCCCACCAAAACCCTCCTGGGAATTTATTGTAGTGCCTTTGATGTAACTAATTAGCCTGCTCAAAGTAAGCAATGACTAACAGTCTAATAACTGGCTAATGGAAGGAACTTCATAATGTTTTTAAATCAGGATCCTTTTGAGAGTTTTACAATAGGCTGAGGAGCTTTTTCTTTCTGAGAAATAGTTGCCAAAGGTCAGATCCTGATGTCTGTTGTTGTCTTTTAGTTATATTTGACTCTCTTAGCTCTTTGAACAGTCCAGATGTTGAAGGGCAACGATCCTGGAGATATTCTGAAAGTGCAAAGCTTGAGTTTTATCCCTGATCAGCAGACCTTGAGCAAATGTTCTAGTTTGCTGAGGCTGTTGCACAGTAATTTTCAGTCTTTGCTAAATTTTGTAAGGTAGAACAGTTTTTTGGAAGGGGAAATGAAAAAGTAACTTTGTTCTTCAAAGAAGTATTTTTTCTCATTTGAGTTTCCCAGTCCTCAAGTAGCAAAATCAAAACATAAAATTTATTATACCAAGAAAGGGAAATACTTTTGACTGCCTTCTAGTTCTGCAAATTTAAAAGGAGAAATGACAGGCAAGATGTTAATTTTGCCAATTAATTCTACCACCAAATGTCTTGTACTTCTGCATTATTGCTTTCTCTTTTTTTTTCTTGTTCACTGGAGCTACAAAGCACTGGTACTATTAAGAGGCCCTTTCTCATCAAGATTACGATAGAGCATTTCCACATGCCAACCAACATCTTCAGTGCATTTTCCAGACAGACTATTTGTGCCCAGTGGTTGGAGCATTTCTGATGCTGGCCATGAATCCCTCTTGCTCTAGTTTCACTGAATCCCCAGAATTTCAGTGTGAGTAAAGCAAGCAAAATTTGGGTCTTGTAGGCCCCATGAAGGTAAATTTAAAATCTTGCCACCTGCTTGGTACCTAGGTGTAGGGTTTAGTGTTTCTCCTGCCGCAGTTAATGTCGTCACTAACACCTAAACCAGAGTGCTGGGGGCTGCACTCGCCAGTGGTGTTAAGTATCACCACAATAATCCACTGTCTGCCATGGGAGAAACATGTAGCCCTGAACTTGGGAAGGGAGAAAATGGTTTTCAGCCGTTTTGATTTAAATTGTTTGTTTTTGTTATTTTAAAGCCCGTGTGAAAGTGGGCTGGGAGAGGGTCTATTCAGAAGTGAGGCTCCCACTTCTTCGGAGGCTGACCTTGCAAGTTGCTGAGAATTAGTCCCTTCACTGGCTTCCCAGAGACTCTCAGCCCTGCAGGTTGGGGCCACAGCTGGGCATTGCACGGGTGCAAGCTCCACGTCTTGGCTAATCGGTGGTTCAGCTGGGCAGCTGGAGGGGAACTTGGCCAACAGGATACTGCAGGGATCTGGTTCACAGCAAGCAACTTCAGTAGTGTATTCTGAAGAAGAGACTGGGATGGCTCAAGTGTCAGGTCAGTAACTTCAGGCACATGCCCAAATGTTACTCTTTTTTCCACATGATCAGCAAGATGCCGGAACTTGGGTAAGGCAGCCCAGCCCTACCTCCTGCCCTCTTTGTCTGCCCTCTGAGGCTGTATCCTGGGACTGACAAGAAGGTTTCCACAGCACTCTGCTTTTGTGTGTAGGTAGCTGTGTCTACAGCTGCCTGTTTCCTCGGTAGGATTTTTTTAGCTTCTGTGAGATTTTTAGCATTTCCCTGTAGATCTCATGCAGGGATTTGTAGATAACAGACTCTCAGTAAAATAAATACATTAAGTGTTTGATTGTATGAAATTTTAAATGTGGCTTTATTTTACATAATTTCATATATATCTGTTTAGCTTCAGTCACTTGGTTTTAGTTGGGAGTGTCTGTGGAGGTAACAAGCACTGTAAATTCATCTGGGTTGAGATAAATTGAGGTAAAGACATTGCTACTAACAAGTCTCTCTCTGATTTAGGGGTCTGAACAAGTTTACCTGAGTTTTTAAAGCTGCTTTGTGCCATTCTCAGGTTCCCCATCACTCTTGGGGAAGAGTTACTCACACATTTGGAAAAGTCTGTGAGTGATGTTCTTCTGATAACAGTGCTTTGCTGGTTTAGTGTTGGAGTGGTGTGAACTCCGTACCAGCCCAGTTTTGTCTAGTCCAGGTCGGTGGGAGCTCTGCTGTTGACTCAGGAATGCATGATCAGGCTCTGTTTCCAAAGTCATAGGCACTGTATTGATATTGTGTCCAAAGTCATAGGCACTATATTGATATTGTGTTCTGTCCTCTTCTGTACTGTCAAAAAAGGAACTGAACCAAGCTGTGCAGCAGATGCAGCAAACATGAATGTATGTGTCATCTGAGGAGAATAAGGGAGTGTGAGTGGAGTATTAGGTAGGTATTGTAGGGATTGGGTCCCCTCTCTCCTTCATTGATAAATCCTTTTTCTTCCAGTGAAAGCTAAAGTTGACAACAAAAGAATACAACATGTTTTTCAAAACAAACAAACAAAATTACAAAAGTGCTGTGTATTCATATTCCATAGATCACAAATCAGTTCTTGGAAATTACTACACATAGGATAAAGAAAAAATAACTGAGCCATTGCAAGTGGGAATAGAAAATTATAAATTTTCAGCTCAGATTATGTATGTTATTTATAAGCACAGAAGTCTTCTATAAGGTATGCTTAAGCATTGCAAATAAAGTGAGTACAGTATTGTTATCTGGCAGATTTTGTAGCCTCGTGTGTAATTGGAGCCTATTTAAAAAACCAATTATGATCATTGTCCTTTATATCTGTGTTAGTGTTTCCAGAGTGCTTCTTGTGCAGTTGCTCCAAATGCAGGAAAATAGCAAACTTGGGATCAAGGGTGTCAATTTAAACTACTGTACTCACCCAAAACAAAATTTTGCTTACAACACATGCTGTTTCTAAAGGCAGGCACAATCCTACAGATCTGTTTCCTCCTATGTTGCTCTTAAGGTGGTCAGAGCGTAGTGAAAAGTGTGTGTCTGCAAGAAGGTGCAGGTACAGGTGTCCTAATGAGCCTGGCAATTGCTCTATTGCAACATTTCAAGGAATTCAAGATATTCAAAGAAGAATATCAGGTATCAAAAACTTAGACTTTCTTAAATGGGAAGGAAATGGCTTTCTTACTTAGGTATCTGTTCTGTTAAGAATCTAAGTAGTCAATCTTTTTTGCATTCCACCTTCCCCCTTCCTTCTGGCTCACAGCATCTAAAATGCTACTTTTCTGGGAAAGACTGATATTCTGATTTCAGTTTTGTAATTTAATGATGGAGAGTTTCCTTAGTAAACCAAATTTAGAGTACTAGAATGCTTATCTTATATCCAGACCTTGAACATAAAAGGCATTTTATACCAGCAATTGTTCATTTAATGAGCAATTGCAGAGTGCAGGACGGTTAAGGGATTGAGCTATATGCACCATTATTGCAAGAAGTATTCTGAAATACCAGAAATAGGACGTAAGCTCTGATCAGGGGGACTGTGAGCACAATTACCTTCTTTTCAAATCCTTCTGTGACACTGCGGGAGGAAAAAGGACTTTGAAACTTGAAAGGAAAGAGCTTGCTTTCAACCTCAAAAGCTAGGAGGAAAGGGCTCTGAAATTTGCTCAGTATTCCCAATTCACCATTAGCCTGTTTCTTCCTTTAGCCTCAAGGCATTCTCCGCTTTTTGAAAAGATGTTAAGAAATTCAGTCACAATAGAGAGCCTAGTTTTGAACATGTTTCACTCGGTCCATTGAGGTCTGGTCTTCAGCCTTTGTGTGGGGTGAATTGAGCTGAGCAGCAATCTGGTTGGGGAGAGGTGAATGAGCAGTCTCTGTGCAGTCACAAATTCTGGCAAAGAAAAGATTACCCTTTCCTTTATTTTACAATATGCATTCCTGTACAATCCTGCTAGTGGCAATATGCAGAGCCGAGCTTGTGCTTAGGTCAATATGGAGCACTTGGTTTATAGCAACTCTTGTTAAGTTTGTCTTGTAATTGAAGCTGCTGTTGACCTTGCTTGGAGACCATTTGTAAAACCGTTTATTTAGCATAAACTGAAATAATAAACCGTCCTTCTCTTAGGCTGATTGTGATAGGGTGACATTAGTTTGATTTAATGATTAGCCGCCTGACCCCTCAGCTAGAGAGAGCTGCTTGAATAGGGAGAGTTCACTAGGAAGCACACAGGAAGAATACTAATGAGCTTGTTAAATTTAGCATGGCACCAACCACTTTTAATTCCTCTAATGGGAGAAGCACTGCCTTTGAGAGAGAGGGAGGGAGATGGGGGCGGGG
>NW_024367930.1:1857885-2227175 GCF_014805655.1 Passer montanus | reverse complement strand
GGTGGGGTGGGGGGGGAGAAGGAGAAGAAAAAAGGGAGGAAAGCCCATGTCCTGTTAGACAGAGAATTTTGGTAAAGAGAAGAGCAGAGCTTAGAGGGAACGTCAGGCAGGGTCTCTTGGACTGAGTTGTAAGTACCTTGTTTTTTCTCTTACTCAGCTGAAGTGCTGTCAGATCTCTCATGAGATAGCAATGCTCTCTGGAAGTTGCAAGCAGAAATGTGGTGATGAAACTTAATATATTAAGAGATTTAACTGGGCTGGTGTTGTCTTGTTTAATCAGGGGTGTCTCTGAAGTGTGTTGGGATTGACTTAGTGTGCTCTATCAATAGATTTCAACTTTTTTTCAGTTGCTAACTTTAGGTGGTTTAAAGTAAAATAGCTTCTACTTGGTCTATGGTAAAAAAAGACCAAAAAGTTCAACAGGTAAAGAAAGTTTAAAGGATTTTTGCGTTAGGTTTTGGCTTGTGCTGATTTTTTTAAAACTTTCTGAGTAAATTAGCTGTGCAATTAAAAGTGTGTTTATTCTGGCATGCTGTCCAGTGAGAGTTTTTGAGAAAGCTTTTTGATTGAGTGAGAGGTGCTCCATTAAGGGAGGTGCTCAGCACTTCTAATAAAATTGGCTTCGGATCAAAATAGCAGCACTAAATCAGGTATTTCTCAGTGGATGTGAGAATCCTGGATTAAAGTGATCATTCAAGACTGGGCACTTCTAACATGAGTCTCTGGCTATTGTCTTGTTAAGTCAGAGAAAGGGTGTATGTGAAGAAAGAGAAGCTTATGCAGATTGCTCTTGGGCATGATTGCTTTTTTCTTTTCTTATTTAACTCTTCACTGTTATACTGGCAAAAGGTGGGAGGAATTATACTGGAGCTGGTGGGCTGCCACCAGCTTCATCTTTTGCTTTGGCATTTGTCTCTCTGCAACATTTTAATAAATCAGATGCTTCTTTTGACCCTAAAGCTGCTCACTTCTAAAACGTGGGCAGAGCAGTAACCGAACAGTTCTCGCTTATTTGGCTGTAAAACCCCTTTGGCAGATGCTGCCAGAGAAGTGGGCTGTTTGCTTACATTTTTGCTTTAGAATCCCACTTGTTGCCATGGTGGACAGTGTGTTTCTGTCAATAATTTGGCCTGGCGCGCCTTGCCCGCACTTACTCTTGAAACTTTATTGAACGCTTCAGTTGAACCAGAACAAGATTAGACAGCTTTCCCCTTTTGGCACACTGGAGTGGCTCGCCTGCCGTGAGAGTCGGCGGCATTACTGCAAGAGGAGTTTCCCGCTTGGCGCCGGGGGAGCTCCTGCAAACTGCTTGGCTCTCAGCATCCTGGAGCGTGGGTGCTGTCAAATTTCTCATCTGCCCCCATCACAAGCAACACACTGGTGTGAAGTAAATGCTTAGCGAGCTGTTTGCCTGATGAATAAGCTTTATTATTATTGCAAAAATGCCGTTGTTCTGGGGCAATTTTTGATGTGGCAGAAAACATAGAGAAACTTTTGACTTGTAATGGCACACAGCAATAACTTTATAATGGGGAGAGAGATCGTTGATGCAGAAGGAAAAATAGTTTTGTTTTATTTTTTTCTCAAGTAACCAAAAAAGGGAAAAGCTTATTAAAACAAACCCTTTTGTTTCTAAATTACTGAAATAGGTTTTGAATTTCATTCAGCAGTTTGAAAAATCAGCCTTTTCCATAACAGTCACTAGTACCTTGATTCATGACGTGTGCATGTTTTGAGAGGAAAAGTATGAAAGTGGAGCCTGCACACAGATGTCAGCTTCTTGTTGTATCCCAGGATGGCAGTTTTAACAAATACTATCTTTATATGGAAGAGTAAAAGAACTGAAATCCTATCTGATCATCTGAGTGATTATACAGCCCCACAAATCACTCTAGCTTTCTTCTTTCTGAACTGTTGTAGGACTGGTTAGCTTGCTCTACTTAAGAGTCTGTCAGAATTTCAAATGAAGTGTAATACCCTGTTTTTATAGGAGTTTACGTCTCATCAGTGAAGGTTCACTCTAGGTTGAAATTTAACATAAAAGACTCTGGCTAAAGAGAAACCTGATGGAAAATATATCTTTGGGGTGATTTTTATTTTTTTTAGTTATACAAGCGGGTTTCTAAAAACCTCATATAAGTTTTAAAGTTTTAGTCCCCGATTTGCAGTTCTCTTAACTAAAACCAGCTTCAGCGTAAAAAGTTGAAACCTTAAACCCTGCTAATCCAGAGCAGGGACCAGTGCCTGTGCATATTAATAAAAAGTAGAAAAGGGCAAAGGGTTTAAACTCTGTAATGTTGTTGTCTATTTCCATTAACTCTTTCTTCTCAGACCCAACTCTGGAAAAGCTCTGTATGTAGAATTACTGGCTGTAAAAAGAATTCTGTGCCTGGAAGATGCTGATAAGTCAGCAAACCCTGGTTGCTGTAATACTTGGAGATAGAAAAATAATTAAGTGCTCAATAGGCTATGCTGCTGAGTTTTTGTGTTGTTGCTACCTGGGGGGAGAGGGGACAGAGAAGAAACTGGTTAGCATTTCATTCAAAGCAATGGTGTGGCTAGTTTATGCATGTAATGGCCAGGCATCTGTATGGGCAGAGCTTGTTTCTAATCTAATTCCTATAAAGGCACATAGGTTGAGTTACGCTGGTGTCAGCCTTGCTGAGTGTAATTACCCGGTGAGTTGCTGGCTGCTGCTTTTGCTGTGTGAACAAGTACACCAGGGAAAAGTGCAAGTGAAAACTTAGCCCTGACCTCAAATCTCTGACAACCAAAGTGCAGTCTTGGCACTGGTGTCAATCATTCTTCCTTGCATGTGAATTGTAGAGTAAGATCACTTTAATTTTATTTCCTAAGGGTGTTTTAATTTCCTTTTCTAGTTGCCATTTTTGTGCGCAGCGTTTAATAATTTGAGATTCCTTGTGTACTTCTAGAACTGCAGAGCAACTTTGAAATGAAGAGTCTTTATCAGTATTCCTTCAAGATGTATTGGTGTACACTTGCATGTGCAGTGTGATTGACAGAATAAGGCTGTACATGGAGCATTGATATTGGCCAAGGATTACAGGCAGCAAGCAATCATGCTTGTTTAGAGAAACATCTATATTTTAAACTAATAATGCAACTGAAGGACAGCATTTACATTAGAGACTTATGTACCTAGCAGAGTCCCTCTGCCATGTGGCATGTGTGAAATGTACCTAGGAGCAAGCATCTTGATTTTGAGCAACAGAACCATTTTGTCTGCTTTTTGAAGGGTGTATGTAGTCCCTAGGGGTTAAAATTCTTGTGGGAGCAGTGGATTGTATTAGCACCTAGTCCTGGAGCTGTCTGCAAGGAAGGCTGGTAGAGCCATGGTCAGGAGGCTTTTCTTCCTTTACAAGTGGTACCACAGGCCTAGAGGCTTACTCCAAACTAGGGCTTGGATTTAATGCTCTTAGCTATTCTTATTTTACCCCCAGCTTTTTCTTCCTCCTTGTTCATTAAGAGTTTGTGGTTTTGTTTTTGTGGATATAGGAAAAAGAGGTAGAGGGAGTATATGCAACCATCCTGCACGTGGTAACACTGTAAGAGCAGGTGGCCTTGCTTGTGCCTGGCTGATGCTGCTGGTCCTGTATTTTGAGCAGTTGTACCCATTTTATTGTTGCCCACCTTGGTTCTGATCACTGCCAACCTCCCTGCAAGGTTTCAGCCCCTCACACATGCAAACCCCAGGGATCTGGAGCTGGGCCGCAGAGCTATGGTGGGTGGCTGGGCATGATTTAGGCCCGACTGGTGGGGTTCATCTTCTCCTCTGTGTGACAAATAATTTCTTGACTCCCCATCAGGGAGCTCCCAGTCTCCTTGTCCCAGAGGCAGGAAAACAGCAAGCCTCTGTCTGTTCCCGCACAATTGATAGCCCCGCTGGCAGGAGCATCAGTGCATGGGTGACGGTGATCTACTGCTCAGCTGCTGCCGGCTCTGAATGGGCAAGCATCCCCAGGCCATCCCTCACAGCCACACAGGCACCTCCTGCCACAAACTTACACCGGGAGGAGGAGGACGGCAGTGGGGGGAGAACTTTTCTTTATTGTATTTGCTATAAATGGGCTAAAAGTGTGTGTCTCTCTTTTTTCTTCCCTTCTCTCTTTCTTCTCCCTCATTTTTTTGCAGAGGATGAAAGTCCTGGGCAGACCTATCACAGAGAGAGAAGGAACGCGATCACAATGCAGCCGCAGGGTGGGCAAGGCCTCGGCAAGATCAGTGAAGAGCCTTCCACGTCGAGTGAGGAAAGGGCCTCATTAATCAAGAAGGAGATCCATGGATCTATATCGCACCTTCCCGAACCTTCCGTACCTTACCGCGGGACGCTTTTTACCATGGACCCCCGAAATGGTTACATGGACCCTCATTACCGTGAGTATTGATTGCTGGCTTATTTGGGGATGCAGAGTTGGAGAGCTGTCAAATTTTATGTGATTTTGTCACTTTGCATTGTCCCTGGGGAGAACTGCTTTATCTGGAGGGAGTAGTGTTTGTGGTAAATGCAATCCCTTTTTCCTGAAGTTAAAAACCAGGGTGCAGTTGTACTGCAGGTAGAGATTACTGCAGGCCTCTGCAAAGTGACTTCCACAGGACATCTCATCTGTTGCTAATCCTCCTCAGCAATCCAGGCTGGTGTTTTGCTCCACCTCCTTAAAACATGAAGGAAAACGGGCCTCATTATAGCTAGCAGAGAAGGAAAATGAAACAGGCCTTAAAAATCCCTCTTTTAAAACAATGTTAAAGTATGTTATTGAGAGGAAGAAGGACTGTACTCTGTACACTGAGAATTTGGGGAATTGGAAGACTTATTTTTGTTCTTTGGGACTCTTTGTTTTGGAGGGTTTTTTTAGACATTCACAAGTGTGTTTGAGAATGCAGGCTTGATGGAGTGTTTTTGCAATTTTCTTTCCCAGCTATAGTTCCCTGAAGTTGTAAGGGGGAGGAAAAAAGGCAAATGGTTTCAACTTCTGAATTCTCACTCAGGCATTAATAAAAAAGTAAGAAATTAACTGACACTTGAACACAGATGTGGAGTGGATTTCTCCACAGGCGCAAAGTATGGAGGAGTTAAGCAATTTTTTTTTTCATCTGTTTCAAGTTTACAAAAAAAAGAGAAGAAAGATCATTTAGTTGTGTAGTAATGAAGTACATCTTGAGGTGTCAAGGCTTGTGCCTTTTGATTAGAGATTTATCACCCAGTCAGGATACAGATTTGCCATTTAACCTTTCAGTCTCCAATTCCAGATGATAGGCTTAAGACCCACAAAGAGAGAGCAGTCTGCATTGGTCTTCCTTTTTTTTAAACATCATTCAGAAGTTTTAGTGTTTTAAGGCAAAAGGTCATTAGCCAGATGACTGATTGGTGAGGACAGCTGATTAGTGCATGATTTTTTGCTAAAGAAAGTGCCAGGGATAAAAGCTAATTTTATCCCTTCATTAGTTGGGCTAGCAGTAAAGGGGAATGTTCACTCATCAGGGTGCAGATCAAAGTATGTCTTGCACAACCTTAAGTCTCACCAAACTCCTTAAAAAAAAAGATCCTGATTGTTAATAAGGATGGAGGTATTATGAGAAAAGGAACACTTGTTGTCTATATAGTTTAGCTCAATATTTAGGAAAAAAGTTTGCAGTTAAGCTTTTGAGCTCTTTTTCAGTGTAGTCAGTTGGTTTTTGTACACGTTCCTCTCCTACTCTCATACAGACCTGCTCAAACCCTCTGGGGGAGTTACTTGTCTCTCTGTTGAGGAGCACACAGTTGCTGCAGCACACCAGTGGCAGACTCCTACCGCAGAGGCATGAATGTGCAGTGCGAACGGCCGCTCTTGAGCAGCAGAGCATAGAAGTGTTACCTCGGGGGCTGGAGGCACTATTCCTGTCTCCTGGTTAGCAAATGCCCAAATCTAGCTTAAAAGAAATCCAACAAAACAAACAAATATTATTGGGGAAGCAAAATAGCTTCTCTGTTTGTGGGCAGTACAGCTGGGGAGAAATGAAATGTGTGACAAAAACAACTCTCAAAACCAACAAACCTTATGTGGAATTTAGTGGGGTTTGTCCATCTGACCAGCTTCCAGATCACGCCTTAAGTCTTGTTCAAAGTGTTCTGAAATTACTGAAGGTTCAGACAGAATAAAAAGATCTGGTCAGTCAGGATGTGTCTGAGTGGTTTGCAATGAGTTTATTTTGGTTTATTTTCAAATTCACCTTTTGACAAGAGTTGTCAAGATTTAATGAAGCTACTGTGTCTGCATTGTGACCATTAATGCTAGCTAGTTAGGCTGTGTGGACTGCTAGCAAAACTGATGTCAGAAGCTGAGAGAAGTTCCCTACCATATGACAGTAGAGAAACAGGAGATGAGTTAATTTTAAATGAGCAACAAGATCTTAAAACAGAAATCTAAGTCAGAAAGCATCAGACGGACAGACCTGCTTCCCTCTCTGTAATGAGTAGTGCATTTGTATTCACTGATTTATAAGGTCCCTCAAGCTATTAATGTCATAAAAACAGCCATCATGCTTTTATTTACCTTTAATGGCTATGATACAGAGAGACAACTAAAAAGACAAATGTCTAGTTAGATTTATAGGAAAGCAGACAATCTTATTGAAATTTTCATAGTGGTTGTATCATTTGTATATGTAAGATATGCTTTCATCAGAGCAGTGACTGCATTAAGACTGACACTTTTAGTGGTCTGTATGAAGAAGACTGAATAATGTACACTGTAGCAACAGGTAAAGAACCAGAGAGGCTATTGTTTTCCTTTCTTAATTTCTTGCCAGTTTTGCTGGGCATATGTATAGAAAATGTTTTAATTCAGCATAGTCAGATGGGTAAACACTTACAGTAATTTCTTCATTTCCCTGTGGTTGGAAAATATAGACTTCTCAAGATGCCTAATTCGTGCTTCTATTTATACCCACTTTGTATTTAAAAGTGTGGGCAGGCTTCCTGTAACACAGGAAAAGGGAAAATAATTTTTTTGAAGAAAGACATCTGTATGTTTTTATGACAAAAAAGGGTGTTTAAGTCAATTGTGTGTAGAATGTATGTTCCTTTCATGAGCTGCAGTTATTAGAAACAACTTGAGTGCTTTGCACTTTTACATGTAAACACGTGTGTGTCTGTTTGTGCATTGCAGGATTTTTTGTTTTAATTTTTTTTCTAATTAAAATGACTGATGTTGTAAATGTTGGTAATAATAGTTACCATAAATGTGGAAGAAATCCCTCATTGAGGGGGAGTTTGCTCTCCTGCAGAGTGTGGGTGGGGATAATGGTTGTGTTTCAAGTGAACCAGCTTCTCAAACAGCTGGGATGGAACATGCTATGGAGCTGGCAGCCCTTCTGCACCGCCAGAGAGCCCCTCAACCATTTAGCAACTGAGAATGTGAATGCAGTCCCATGCTCAGCTCACAGCCTTTTATTCTCCAACAGATAAAAGGGAAAACACAGGCCTGAACCAGAAATTTTTCTTTTCTGTCTTTTTTGTTAAGGATTCCTTAACCACTATTTAAACACAGCTCACAAAGGAAGAGAGAGATGCTGTTTTTGTTTGTTTAACTTCTAAAAAACTTATTTTTTTCTTTGAAAAGGCTTTAGGACAGATGACAGAAGAGCTGGAGTTAGCTCCTTTTCTTTGTTGAGGAGGGCAGAGTTACTGACCTTAATCACAGTGTTTCTTAAAAGGATTTAAAATCCTGAGTTTCTCAAACACTAATTCCAGTGGTAGTTGGAGCCCCTTGTTAATGTAAATTCCATCTCTAGAGTTGGGGCTGAGGCAGGGAAGATGGGGATAGAAACTTGCCTGTGTTATTTTCTTCCACAATTTTAATTTTCATGTAGATTTATGGCAGTGCTAAAGACTGCCTGTCTCACAAGTCATTCCTTATGGAAAAAATGAATCATTCCTGATGTAAACACTTTGATTTAAAACATACTGTTGATATTCTTCCATGGGTTACACAGATCATCTGAAAGAATTGTTAGTACCTAATTAGCAAAACCTGAAGAATTATCTTAAGCAAAAAGCAGTGACAGATCATTTGGCTCTGATCCAAATATTAATATATACAGGAATGTATGGCCCTTGCAGGATTCTCTTTGTGGTAAATCACTTCATCTCAAAGAGTTTGTACTAGCTGCATGCAGGAACTCACTCCTTTATTTTTTTCTTTTTCTTTTTTTCTTTTCCTTTTCCTTTCCTTTTTTTCACCTCTTCTTACCAAGGATTTATTTTGCTGGTGTTGAAGCTTCTGTATCTGTCTGGGGAAGTGGGAACTGCTTATTGCACATTTCATAGGATTAGCCCTCCAAAGATATTGATTGCCCTCAGTTCCCACTGACTGTTCTTGGGCTTAGCTTTGTAAGGACTGGGCCTTGCATAACTGCCCGAGTTAGATTACCCAGTGTTAGTGTCACCTCAAAATCAATTTGCAACATGAACGAAAGACCCCAGCAAGGAAAATACAATACTGATTCACTAGGTGCACTTGTTCATTGACTAGTTTTGATTTCCATTGAGAAGAATTCCCCCTCCTTCATATCCGCATTGGAAAGGAAAAGGGAGTGTAGGAAAAAAAAAGGGGGGGATTGGATTCTGTTTCTAAAAAATGCAAACTGTTAACTGGAAACACTGTTTTAAATGGAGTAACTGGAAAGCAATGGCTTTTTGTGGCAGTGACTCTTGAACCACAGTGGCCCACTATGTGTGGTGCATTTGACAGTGAGAGCAGTCCTGGTCACCACCAGGAGATGGGCTCATGGAAAGGGCCTACAGAGGGGTAGATGGTGGCCTCCCTTGTCATCTGCCTGGCATAATTTGGTACTCAGGAGAGAAAACCGAGAAATTTCTGGATACTCCCAAAGCAGGCACTTTTCTTATTTCACCTCTTGTTTCCCAGTGTCTTTTGGTGACAGGAGACCAGGACAACTTTTTGTTGAGAGTTTCTACCTGGCCTGGTTGGACAGTGGTAGGAGAATGTCACTGGAGAATCTTTGTAGAGATTTAGGGCCAGAGTCTTTAAATACATTTAGGCACTCTTCAGTTTCAAACTGAGTTTGGCCTCTGAGAATGTGGGTCCTACTTCAACTCTGCAGCATTTTGCAGGGAAGAGGCTTAAGCACTCTAGTAACAAAACTCTCTACTGACAGTGATTTATAGGGTGGTTTCCAAATGTTGTCAAGTAGGAGTAGTTGAAAAAAGTAAAATCTAAAGCTTTTACTAGAACTCACAAGGAAAAAAGCCTCTGTTAGAAAAGTGAATGTCAGATTGCTCATGTCAGCTGAGCAGCTGAAGTGTGGGTCTTTAAAAAAATTACTGTGTTTGCAAAAACATTTTTGGGATTAAAAGTCTAAAATATAATAGTATCTTTCAATAGCCTCCAACAAAAAACATTACTTTTCTCAAATACAAACTTATGGTCAGAGGCAGCTTCAGTGTGAAATTTAGGAAGGTGCTGCAGACCTTGTAAGCTTAGCAGCTTCTAAGTTGAAACAGCTTCTCCAAGATGCCTTCCAAACCTCCCTCAGTGTTTTTGAAACTGCTCATTACGAGTACGCCTGCCCGTTTCTCCTGAGGCTTGTGAAATCAGCAGTGTCTCTTGTGTGATGGTCTCATATGGAAGTAACAACTGCACCTAGAGTGTAGATATGTTCTACAGTATGTAGATATGTTCTTCCTTCTTATGCATTTTTTCTCTCCTCAGTATGACACAGACTCCAGAACTGCCAGTATCTGGAAAGCTTTGAAGTGTAATGTGAAAGGTGAACTTGTAGGTTTGGGTGATTTCTTTTTGTTAGTTTGGTGATGGTTTTGGTATTTGTTTGGGTTTTTTTTCAGTTTTTTTCTTTTATTTTTCTGTTTGGTTTCATTTTTTTTTTTTGTTTGGCTTGGTTTGATTTGGTAGAATAGAATGTTGGAGATTTCTTATTTCTAAATAAGAAATAAGAAATTATAGAAATTATTTGTAGCTCTATAATTTTGTTGGACTTCAAAATTCTAAAAATGTTTTGAGAAGCACATTTAAAATGTTATTTTAACGTCTCCTTGTTTTGGTGTTCAAGTACATCTGAGAGAGCTGTGGAATGAGGTTTTATATGGGAGGGTTTTGTTTTGTTTGTTTGTTTTTTTAAAGATCAGGGAAGATGCAGACAGGACAAATACAAAAAACACTAATGGATTTGATTTGTTTTTTTTTCCAGATAAAGCTTTTTTATCTGCTTTACAGTATGCATTTGTTGTATATTGCCTTCATAGAAAGAGATAGAATTCATTGCTCAGAGCCACAGAATCATGGTTAAAAACTCTGAAGAAAAAGCCAAGAAATAATATAATCCATCACTTGAGCATCAAGGCAGATCCACTGTCCCTAAACCAGGAGAGAGTGAAAAGCTTCTTCGAAGTTGCTGTATCCCTTGATATATGGACATTTGTCACCATGCTTTTAAAACAGAAGGTCTGTAGTGGATTTGGGCTGCTCTTGAGTGCCTACAATGTAACTGCTGTGGGATCAGCTGGAAGGTGGGGGGAAATGTGAGATGGTTCTCTTGCATTGGTATTCTCTCTGGGCAGTGTTACTAGAAGGAATTTAATTGCCTAAGTAGAGATTGGAGCTGTGAGGATACTTAAGTGATCTGACTGCCTGGTCAAGCCTTTTATCGTGGGTCATATCTGTTAACTCTGTATGAATGTCCTGATGTATCAGGGAACTAAAATGGCCCTATTTGTCTGTATTTAGTCAGCAGAACCCTCAGCTGTTGTGTCTAAATGTAGAAAACAAATGCTTAAATTCAGACTTTTTTGCTCCATCTCTGCTGTCATTGTCCAGCTTTTGTTAAGAAAACCATAGCAATAAATCAGTTGCAGAGTAGTTAATCTGTACAGGATGCTCCTATATCGTGATTCTCTTGTGTTAATTTTCATTCTGCGTTGCTTGAGATCTGGATGTGCCCTATTTTTCATTGCTCTTGTCTCCTGGCCCTTTGTGGGCACAGAAGGAGGGCATTGTGTCACAGAGGTTGCCTCAGGTGGGCAGTGGAGTAATGGGAGCGTGTGGGCACCACAGGCCTGCTCTCTGCATGGCATTGACCATGGGCTTGTCAAGGGGGGATTTGAACGGCAGCAGGGTCCCTGTTGTCAAAGTACAGTTCCAAGCTTATCCCATGGAATCTGTCAGTACTAGCCTCCTATTGGATTCTTGGGTTGAACAGGCCCTTTAGAACAGTTTAAATGCTTTGGTTGCTGAACCATTTTCAGGATCACTGGCAGATACAGCTTTATTCCTGTTGATTGAGCTCAGTACTTAGGAGGAGAGCCACTTAGCCACAGCCTCTATTTCCTTTTATTCACACCTACCAGCACAATTAGCTTCCTCTTAGCCTGGCTCTTTACCTCTTAGTCTTGGTAGTTTACACAGTGCTCTCTAAACTCTTACTAAACACTGCTCAAATTACTTACAACTGAGGCTCTTGAGCTTGCTGAGTGGGTCACATCTGAGTCTGGAGATCATGTCAGGAATGCTTACCCCTTCAGTCAGACTTATACTGGCTACCTTTATTGATTTCTGATAATACAGGTTACAGCCAAGGCAACAACCACCAGTGCAGAGAAGCAGTATTATCCTCAATATACTGAGTATTCATAACTGTGTTTTAAACAGAGTACAGCTGCTGTGCTGCCATGTGGTCACTGGCATGTGTGGTGGTGGGTACACAGCAGCAGGAAAGGCAATATGTGCGTGGGAATGTATGTATATACAAGTTTGTACATCTTCATACTTCCTTTTAAAAGAGTTACCACTTACCAGACGGTCTTTCAATATTGCTTTCTTTAATTTTTTTTTATTGTCTTGCAGTTTTTTGGAGTTCAAAACAGATAGCTCCCCAGATAACAGAATTGCTTTTTAATCTCAGTTATGCTTTCATGTTTCACACCGAATAAGGTAGTGTAGAGGGTCCCCCATTGTTTATTCTAGTTTCCCTTTCACATTTCAGTGCTGCCCCAAGCCATCATTTTTCCAAAACAGTTGAATGATGCTGATCCAGAACCCAGTGAATTCAATGAATCAACAGCTGCTGGCTTCAATAAACTTTGAAATAATCCCCAGTTGCCTTAGATTCTACCCTTTTATCTTACCTGTTCTCCATGCTAGCTGCAATGTAAAACCATAATTCCCAAGAATCCGTGTTAACATTTTTCAGATGAAGAGCTGAACATTGTCATTCCTTCATTTACAGTCCCCATTGAAATAGCTGGTGATAACAAGCTAAAAGTTATGGCATATGAAATACTTCAAAATAAATGGCTGATTATGGTAATGGCTGAGTGTAACACCATACCAGGTGTTGAAGCAAATAACTAATGAGTTAGAATGTGTTGAATTGAATTTCATTCCAGCATGTCAGACTCCCCGTGAAAAGGTACTGAATTTGATTTGCTTTTTTTTTTCCCACCAGCCTATATACAGATACGACTTATGAAAGCTTCAAGCTTTGGCCTTGAGTTATGTTAGACATTGTTGAAATGGAATTGGGTTACTTGGATGAATGAAATTTGGATCAAGGCCTATATATGTATAAACATTGGTTGCTCACTTTACGGGGATGGACCAGCGTGGTACTGTGATAGGAAACTGTTGGCACCAAAGCTGTTCTTCATGCTGGACAATATTTGAATTGGCATTAACACCACTGATGTAACAGTGCTGTTAACAATAAAATTAGTGCCAGACATAAAAAACATTAATTATTGCTGTGATACGAGCGGAATTTTTTTTTTTTTTCTTTTAAATAGGGGGGAAAAGAGGAGCACTAATCATACATTTCTAGCTAATCATTGAGCTGCATTTGGGATGTTTGATTTGGAAAGCCTGATGAATGTTCTGTTCATCTAAGTCCTTACATTGCATGAGACTGGCAATGGCTATGGTCTGTGCTTTTTTTCACTCTTAAAAGTTTTTGGTTAATTTTTTTGTTTTGAACTTAAACACATAAAGCAAATTGGAAGAAACCCCTTTAAATAAAGACTAAAGGCCTGATTTGGCTTCATCTGATCCCACAGAACGAATTAGAAACCTGAGTGCTGACCTGTGAAAATGTTTCCGCTACTTTTGGGGAAATAGCGTGTTTCTTCAAAGTCAGTAGTTACTTATCAGATTAACACACGTCCAACATTTAGTAGTGCCATTCATCTTTTGTGCATTAAAAATAAGGATCCGGGAGGACAAGGGCTGCTGTAGTGTTCCTTTGCATAGATGTGAGTTTCTTGTGTATTCTGCTCTGAAAAGGTGGGTTAAAGCATGCTGTGTCTCTGTATTGTGACCAGCCTCCCTGTCTGGAATTTTTTGGTAAATAGCCTGTGGGAGTGTTGCCTGTGTTGCTTTTACACATGGGGGTTGCCTGGGCATGCAGGTCCTGCTGGACCAGAGGTGGGTTGGGCCAGTTGCTGCTGGGGCTGTGCCTGAAGGCTGGCAAAACGCAAGGTTGTCGTGCCTTACTGTGAGGGGGTGCCCTCTAGGCTGGCTTTCAGAAGTGATGTAGGCATGGATACTGTTTGTTAAGGTTACACAAGGTATTGGCACAGCTCTCTGAGGAGGACACTCATCTGAAATTCTGCTGTCTGGTGAGAAATTATTTTTGTATTTTCCCTATGGGAGCATGGTGCTTAGCCTGGCATTGCTCTGTGGTCTTTAAGCACAATACCCCGTTGTGGGAATTGCTTCATAGATGGGAAGAAGCCATCTTCAAATTCCTTCTGGGCTTGCCCCTAGGCTGCATTTATTTGTCAACACGTGCCAGTAGGTCTTGGCTCCAGAAAATGCCAGGGTCTGCTTGGTGTTTTCCATGTGATGCCTTTTTTTTACTTACTGTTCAGGCTTTGTATCTGCTCACTGTTTGCTGCAGTCTTTCACAGACTCTAGCTCAGCTGTTTGATTCAGAATCTTATTCTTCCAGCTGTGATTTCCTAGGGAGCTTCAAAAGCACTCAAGAAGGGTGCTTTCTCTTCCTGCTTCCATCCTGCATAGTGCTTCCATGAGTCCCACCTAACTGCAGCTAATGACACCATTTTATTTTGTCAGCTTGGGGAACTGAGAGATGCTGCTGGCAGGCAGCAATCCTCTTCTGCATAGCTATATTTTGCTTCTTGTTTTTGTGACAGTGCCATGTACTTAGAAGAAAAGGACTTATAAAATACTCCAGAATTAAATGAGTGCAAAAGTGGGAAACCAGAGGTGGGTGTTGTAGCAGTATCCCTTCTCAGCCTAGCCCTTTTAGAACTGTGGTGACTTGTATATTATGGCTTGTAGCTATGAGATAAAAATCTGATGATATTCCCCTGAATTTATCTTCAGCTCTGTAACTCTGGCTGATTCTGCTGCAAGTATATGTCACCAAGTCAGCGTGAGTGTGGTTGCCAGTGCATCACTGGTTACAAACGCAGCATTCATGGTGAAGCCACATACCTTTGGGGAGCCAGGTGCAATAATTTATGTCAGTGTAGGCATGTGTCTCAAGTAAAAGACCTGCTGTTTTTATTTGTAGTGACCGGTTATTTTTATTTTAATCTAAGATGATTTTGGCATTGTATGGTTGACACTGGTATTAAAGGCTATTGGTGCACAACGTGGGATGCATATATATACTACAATAATTTGGTGTTTTCTCTAAGGCTTGGTGCTTCCTGGTTATTTTCCTGCTCATTTTTGTAATGTGATTTTTCGTATACTTCTGTATTATGAACCTTTTTGTTTTTTTTAAGCTATCTCTGATATGCAGCTTTCATATCTTGGCTCCCAGCAATGTTGAACCTCATTTTAAAGTCCCTTCGTGTAAAAGCCATCTAGTTATAACTCTCAAAAATAAGAGGCTTGTCTCCTGAGGACAGCTCCATATTGCGGGTGAAGTATAATCCTTAACATTGTTTTTTTGCTTTCAAATAGCTGGGGACAGGAAGTCAAGGAGTGAGAACTCCCTTTGTTTCATGTAGTGTGTGTTACAGGGAAAGAATGTAACCGAGCAGAAAATGAAGAAAGACATAAAAGAATCTCAGCTCAAGGAGGTCAGATCCATCACAGGCTTAGCATTGCCTTCAAAGATGTCTGGGACAGGTGGCAGTTCAAGACAATCAGAGGAGAAGCATCCGCTAGCGCTGAGATAAGGGATTCTTGCAGAATCCTGCTATCTGGTCCCAGTTTGCTTTGATGTAACTCTGCTAGAGAAGACTTCTGGGAGCAGGCTACTGCTTCCCTCCGTGATAGGCTGCTGTTGTTCAGCCTTTTAAGGTCTCATTACAGTGGTCCTTGAGGATTAATCCTCTTTAAGGTTTACATGGCAATGGTTTTGTCTGAAGGCCCAGCCAGGAACCTCACTACCACCTGTACAAAGCATTGTTGGATTCTTTCATTCTGTTTTTTTAAGTGGCTCATATTTAACAGTATTTGACAGAAAGTAAAGCCAAACATCTTGCCTTTTTTTTTACTTCCCTCTTTGGCTATTACTGAGTTTTTGTTGAACACAGCTTGAGCAGTCCTTGCAGACACTGAACCATTAGCAGTAAATTGTACGCTTCTGGTTACTCTACTTAGCCTGCTGGTTTTGGCTGTCTTTTCTTTTCTTTCTCTTTTCTCTTGGTCCCCTTTCTGTTTCTAAAAGGAAGGGAATCAAGATGTTTGGCTTCAGAATCAGAAATCACCCTTTTGCAACTGGTGGATATTGCATGCATGCTATTCTGCTCAGTGTTCAAAATATGGGAATGTTGTCAATTATCAGCATTAATTTATTAAGAGAACACATTGGCACTTTATAAAGGTTTGTTTATGAAAGTACATTTGCCACTTCATGCAACGCTGGCTTTTGCTAAAATTTCCATTCATGTGGGAATCACACCTGGTTTTGGAGACGAAGTAGCAGGCAAGTGCCTTCCAGTTCCCCAGTACATTCTGTTCTTGGTATTGTTTCTGTGTAACTCTGTTACAGATCTGCCTCTTGTAGATGGAAAAAAGGTATACATCCTTGATGCCAAAGAAAGGAATGTTACTCAGACCTGGAGTCTCTTTTCCTAGTGTCATTCGCTATTTCCCTAAATAAATGAAGTGTTATGAAGTAATTTTGATACTGTAACTTCAAGATGGTGACTGAAGTAAAAGACTGACAAAGTTTCTGCTGAAAACAGTATCCATGATCGTGACAGGTGAAAGTAAAGTTACTGTTCTGAGGGTAGTAAACAGTTTACAGGACTCTTGTCTATGTTGCAGTGGAAGTCCTTAAGTTTAGCACTTCTGAATCCATATCGAACATCGTGATGGTTCTAATCCAATTTATTATGACAAGTGATAGTGTATTTAAGTTAAAAAAAAAAAAGGAAGCAAACAATTTCTACCTAGAAAACTCAGCAATGGCTAAAAGTTGAATCCTTTCAGTTTAACATGAGTTGTACATCATTGCCTGCAGAATAATGTGTCATGGCTTACGTAGTGGTTCAACTTTATGAATAAAAGGCAAGGGAAACAGCACCTTCATAAACCTTCTGGGTTTTGTTTTGAGCATTCTGTTTGGAAGTTATCTAGTATATTAAATAGTGCTTTTAATGTATGTATAGCAGTTTAGTTTTCTTTATATGTAAAATATTATAGGGAACTCTATAGCTAACGCTGGCTATATAAAACTGTATGGTGCCATTATAACCATAAATATGCCTGTTACCTTCATATACTGCACATAATTTAAAGTTAGTGCACATGTTTAATTTTTACTGTGTTTGTGAAGATTGTTAAATTCTGCCCGTACAATTTTTTTCCCTGTGAGCTCTGAGAGGGTGGAAGGCGGAAACTAAGGAAAAAAATACTAACTCAAATAAAGGTAATGAAAAGTCATGATGTGAGGTGCTATAGGTCCCTTCAAGAGGACCTGTTGTCTGAAGAAGTACAGACATATTCTTGGCAGCCTAATTTTATATAAATCAGATAGGTGTGCCATTTTATGCACATCCAATCAAGTGCTATAGCTATAGTCTTGATGGACATATTGAATATGTTTATAAGTTAAATATTCTATACTTACTGTTTCTAAGCTACAAATACTTTGAATAACATGATGTTAAATTTCTATTCACCTTCTTCAATTTCATGTTAGAGCTACTTGTCAGCAGTTTGGACTTCTATGGAACTAATTGGGAGGTTGCTGTTGCATTGTTTAGTTCATAAAACACAGGGAATGTGAGGGGTTTTTTTATTCCACTTGATGATAAATGCATGAAAACTCGCAGTGCTAGGTTTAACTGAATTTAATGGCTATTTATGTAATTTCAGTGTAAAGATGTCATTATGAAGCATCTTTTCAAACTGAAAAGTTTGAAAATCAACTGCAGTGGAGTTTAACAACCTTTCATCATATAGTTAAGTGTTTTCCAGGTAAAAAAAAGTGCTCGACAACACCAACAGAAGTTGTGACCTCTGCTCTGAAGGGCCCTGGCTCCTTTTTCACCCAAACACACGTGGGCTGGATAGGAAAAAGGGGAGGACTGATTTCAGACTGCTTGTTGGGAATGTGATGCTGTGATCAATTGCACAGTCTACAGTGAGGCAAGCAATGGATAGAGCTTCCTTCTGGGCCCCGGGCTGACTCCTGGGCTTGACTTTATCCAGGTTGTAAGAAATAATGTTTCTTGGAGACAAGGAAGTGAAATGGCTGGCTGTTGCACTGTTAGTACATACACCCTGGGAACATTTACTAATTGTAGTATTAGTGTTTTCTAAATAACAAATTTAACTAGAAATCAGTGGGAATTAGCCATTCTGGGAGTTCAAAGTGTAATGTTCAGCCATTTTTTCATTGTGAGAGTAAATCAGTCTATGAAATGAAAACCTGGGTGTTTGTTTTCACGTTTTTTTCCTGTTGTGATATAAAGCAAAAATTTGATTCTGCTCATTCAAACAATCATGGAAAACTCCTGAAAAATAAGTCTTCAGAAAGCTATAAGGGGCTAAAAATAGGGTCTTGTAAGACGTTATATAAATACACTGCCGTAGATTCTACCCAAACCTCTCCCTATATATGTATAAAAATACACATACATATATGTATATATGTTTGTATTACATGTGTTAAAAATTCCATTGCAGCTTTGGGGCTTTATGCCTCTCATGAGTCTGAAATATTTCAATAGTAGTAAATTCTGCATTCTATATTATTAGCAGTGGAATCTTACATTTATTTTTTTCCTACAAAATAACAAAATTGTAGTCAAAACTGATTTAATACTAACAAATGTAGAGTGGACTAGGAGTTGTTCAAAATCCAATGGTTATACCACAGTGCCTTTATTTGTATTTAGAAAATACTTAACAACCTGAAAATTCAGAAAAGCAATACAGCAGAAGTGTGTGTATCAAGTATTATATTTATTTATTTACATACACAGAAGCCATAAGCTGCTGAATGCTGCTGTTTACACGTACAAAGTACTTTCAGAAGTGGCTGTAGCAATTGTTGTTGCTAGCCCTGTAAGAAGAAACATAAACTCAAAAAATCTGTTACAAGCAATGTGATCTGGGAACTGTGGGAATTCACCTCAGTTAAGTTGCTTCAGTGGATTGTAGCTGCCAAGTGTTGTGTTAAACCCTAAGATTCAAATCATATTAATGGAGAGTTTGATTAGGAAAAATTAACTGGTTGGATTTTCAAATTGTCTTCTTTCAGAGTCTTTTATAATCTCCTTGTGCATGACTCTTTCTTTGGTCTTTCTGTCAAGGTAATCCAAAGTTTTCTCCTTGTTTTCTCTGAAGTCTTGTGCACTTTCCCTTATCTTCCGATGTAAGTCTCCTCATCATGCTTAAATATGCACAGGATCATTAATTTTCCTAACTGCTCTGTATACTTTTTTCCTGGCCCATCTCCCAGAGCTAGAGCTGCTTTGGATTTATTGATCTGTCTTCCGTTCATGCTAAGAGAAAAATCCTCAAAATTTAGGTTATTTCTGTGGACTCTGCACTGTTAGATCCTGCCCTGAGCTTGCATGTGCTGCAGAGCTTTTCATCGTAGAAAAGGCAGCATAACTGTGGCCTATAAGGTCTAGCAAGGACCTGAATACTGGGTGTCAGATCAGAATCAAAATGTTACTCAAGCAGCTCTGACAGGGCTTTGACATTCCGTAGGTCGTTTCACTCTTGTCTAAACACCCTGCAGCTTTAGAGGAACATACAAGTCTTGGATATCAGGTGGCCAGCAGGGGTTTTCTGTGGTGGGTGCTGCAGTGTGAAACACTGGCCTTGACTCTGCAGGTGGGCAAAGCTCATTCAGTAAAGCTGTGGTTGTTCTGTAGAGCAAACAAATTCATTTTGGACTCATTAGGGATAAAATCCCACCACACCCAAAACAGCTGAAGGCTGTATGTTCAGGAATAGGTTTTATAATCTTAAAACTAGAACACAGATAAAGTACTTCTAAAAGCAGTGATTCCTTTTTGGAATTTTGATCTACTGTCTATTTTGCTGGTTTGTGCTACATATATTTTCAAGGTGTAACTTTGCTAGGGGAACAAGAAAGTAATTTTTTCCATCTGCTCATGCAAGCAGTTTTCTAGGATAGTAAAGGAGTTGTAAAACATGATTTTTCATAAAGTCAGTATAGAACAGTGATTAATTGAGAATGTTTTTTCACCACTGACCCACATTTCTTTTTCAAAAAAAATGAACAAAATTCCAGGATTGATTGAGAAAGGCCCCATGTCGTGTTCTGTATGAAGTGCTATTTTTCTCTCAAAGCAGGCATGCAGAGATCCATTTTCCATTTGTAGCAGCTGATAGGCAGACAGTTTGAGATTTGTTGGAGATCTCCCAAGTAAGTTTGTGGCAAAGACACAAATAAAAATCTTTGTCTAATGTGGTATGATTATGCCTTACTAATTAACTAGAAAAACTTTCAAAGTGGATTCAAATCTCTCTTCCTGGCCTGGGTTTCAAGTTGGGTAACTTTTTTTGACCTTTGTTTTTTGATGCCCTTTCAAAGTGTTATTTGTCACAATTTCTTCACCTGAAGCTTAAAAGCGGAGTAATTTGAGCATTGATTATTGTTTAGGCTGTAAACATTTCTTCAAGAACTGGAGTCAAGCTACAGCTTGATGCAGCAATGTAAGTAAATGGCTGAATTTTCAGAAGTGCTGAGCATCAAGAAGTTTTTCTGGAAGCTCTTTAGGGCTTGATAATTTGAAAATGAAGAGTGTTTTCTCTAATTCACTCTTAAAGTCTAACGTAGAGTTCTGATTTCTAAAAATCTTGATCCCAGTTTCTAGTCTTGCAGTTTGATATTTTTGTGTGTATTTTGCCAGTAACCAAGGTGAGTATGGACTGTGCTGTAATGTATGTGGTTAATTTTGCTTCACAGTGAAAGTGCAGGTGATACCAAGTGTGCAGTGAGTGCATCAGGTCTCAGAGGAACAATTATCAGCTTGGCCAGCTCTACTCACACCTACATTTTTACATGATGGGCTCCTTTTTTTCCTCACTTAGTGAAAGAAGTTTCTGTGGGGTTTTCTTGTTGGTTATTTTTTGTTTCTTTGGTTGTTGGTTTGTTTTTTTTTTTAATTAAAACAAATCAAATGCTCTTAAGCTTATTGTCATATTGCAGTGTACTCTTGTCCTTGTAACCCACAAACTGCAGATTGTTTCAAAAAGTCTCTTATAGTTGAGTATTGGCCTAATTGTCCCTGAGATAGGATTTTCATGCAATAAGGCTGAAACTCTGCATATCCCAACAGAATTAAAAAAAACCACAAAGGAACTTGGACACAGAAGGTAGTGTAGGGACCTCATGGGGAAACTTCCTAAAGAAAACACTTTGTAATAGCCAGTTACAGTTACTAAATTACAACAGTGGAATTAACCTGTCTCATAGTTTGTACAATCCATGCACTTATAAATGTGAAAATTAATAGTTAAGGCTGTCATAAATCTTACACAACCCTCATAGTAAATAAGCACATTATTCTTATCAACTTTAAACAACATTAACTCAACCCCAAGTAATTACTAGTTGAAATTTTCATTTTGTATTAGAAGGAGACAGACTAAATTTGGACTCTTGGCTGGATAACCCCAAGTGCTGCTCATGTAGCTGTAGTGTCCAATACTAAGAACTACACAGAAATCTTGTATGAAGGATTACTAAAACTGATATATTTTACTAAGTAGTTATTAATGATCTGTTACTTAAGACCCCCAAATACTAGTCACTAGCTGTTAAATTTTTACCAAAGTCTGTTATAAACATATCCTTGTGAACTTTGTACAGAATTTTACAGGAATTTTTTTTTTTTTTACATTTTGAAGTGCTAAACAGAAATGTTTGCTTTCAAATAAAATTAACAAAACAGAGAATTTTCTCTCTTAAAACAGTTTGCTGAGATAATACAATTGTAAGATCCCATTAGTTTAGGCCATGACATTGTAAGTTCAGGTAGGTGGATGAGTTACTCACAAGGATCATCAACTCCAACCCTTACGTGAATGGCCCAGACAGGGATTGAATCTACATCCTTGGTGTTCTGGCACGACTCCAACCAGCTGGGCTAATCCCAGGGCCCCCTTATCTGATGAGGATACATGGACAGAGTCAAAATTTTGTCTGCAGCTACTTCTTTCGTGACTTTTAAATTGGTAGGGTTTTAAAGTAATGTGTGAGCAAGGTGGGCTTCTGTCACCCAGCAATATTAAACAGTCATTTGAAATGCTGTATTTGGAATAGGCAGTTTTGAACTCTCATTGAATGGAACAAACCTGGGTATCCCTGGCGCTCTCCAAAAGCAGATATTGCTACAGCTTCTACAGATGTTCCTTTTGTTGGGAAACCTGTGGAAAGCAAATGGCTTTCAAATTGCCTTGAACTTTTAACAAGATTTTTAGAGAAGACGACACCACGAAGTAAGATCCTGATCTTCCAAAAACCCCACCTGTGTTGGAGTTGAATAAGGGTACCACAGGGACAGGTAAATGTGTTGGTATTTAGTGTCATATTCCTGTGCACTGAGTGATCTCCAAAGCAATTGATGCTCCAGCCCAGTAAGACTTAACCAGTGCTTGCTGAGCCAACACCTCAGCAAAAATTAAATTCTTTCAAGGCATGAACCTGCAGAGTGTATAGGTCCTAATAAAAGAAATGAGTATTTTCTATATGTAGCAAAAACCACCAGAGATAGCTCATAGTAAGTTTGAGTGTCCAGATTTTTTTGTTTTTATAATAGAATAGATGGGAGTACTGTTCTTTGGCAGAAATTACAGTATTTATTTAATTACAGAGATAGGATTTGTGTATACATAAATAGCAGGCATCCTTCAGTAATCCTGATTTTCTTGCTCTCTTCCCCTAGTCCTCTTGACCTGAAAGAATAAAGGAAAAAAAAGCAAAACAAACCTTCATTACAACCTTGCAATAATAGACTAGGAAGGGTGCCATGAGCAGTACTATGCTGATATATATTAATAAATATTAGTTTACTGCATACCACAACAGAGAGTAAATACATGCAATTACTTGCAAATTTCTTCAGTGTTTGTACTTATAAATCTCTGCCTAAATCTTCCCAGCTGGGAGTTGGTCTGGTCTTTCGGCTGTGGAAGCAAGGCTTTGTTCTCATGTTCAGCTTCGGCTCAGTCTGGAATAATTCAGAAACGTATTAGATAGATTGCTGCTCCCAAAAGGCATAATGAAATAACCTTCACTCCCAGCCTTAGGGAAATAAGCGCACAATCAGGGTTTGGGCAGATTTCTCGATTAAACAAAGAACTAACTGTGCACAAATTGCTCCCTAACAATTTGTAAAGAATCCACTTTATAAATCTCTTGCAGATGTAAAGCTGATATTTTTAATCAGAATGGCAGGGATGTTAAAGTTGAAATGTCTTCAACGTTCTCCTTTTGCTCTATAATTAGTATCAGAAATATTTAGATTTAAAATGGAATCGGTAACACATCCTAGGTTATTTTTGATTTGTTTTGGGAAGTCGGTGAAATGCAATGTCAAACTTAAGCTAAAACCTCCACTTAATACATACAGTGAACTTAATCCATCTGGAATAGATTCAGGATAACTTGTGCTGTCAGTTGTTATTTTGTTTAATTTCATATTGTGTTCACCAAAGGAATGAAAAGTTATTGCATTTAATGTTGTTGTGACTTAAGGTGTTCTCCAGTCAAATTATTCAATAAATCAAAATCAGGCTGTGGTTGTAGCTGCAAAGTGTTGTTTAGAATAGAATATTTAGGAGATTTTTTGCAGCTTTGCACTGATTGAACAAGACTCATGTGTCATGCAAAAAGCATGCAGTATTTTGATGAATAGCTGTATTAGATGGCAAGTCGAGGGACCCAGTAAACACAACTTCTTATTTTACTAGCCTTTGTTTTTAGCTTGAAGACTTCAGTGTAAAAGAAAATGCCACTTGAGTATCACTCAGATTCCTTACTGTTTATGTACAACCCATCGTCTTATCATCTGAAACATCCCCATACATTTGAAAATACGTACTTATTTTCTGTACATTAGCTTGCTACTGATTACCTCATTCTTCAGCTAGTTAGATGGTTTGAAGTCTTGCTCTCACTCAAATGTGCAAGGATATTACTCCAGTTCATGGAGAATGGTAGAGATTTTTAGGCAGTCTTTTCTGTGAAGCAGTGTTCCTGATCCTTATGCTGGTGTCTGTCTGCATCTCTGGCTGAAGTCGATAGTCCTGCAGTCACAGAACAGAGAGCAGAATCCATTCCCCAGTTTCCTATGTCATGCTGAAGAGGAGCTGTGCTTGTATCAGCACAGCTGTCAGCAGATGCTGTTAGATCCTGTTTCTACAAGCACAATGTTCAATTTCAGTTTAAACAGACCTGATTTAAAAAAAAAAAAAGAAAAGAAAAAAAAATGAACTTTGATCAAAATGCATGCAGCTACCTGGCATGAAATTGTGCTGCTCAGCTGCAGGATTGCACATCCAGCTGCTGCCTGTAGCAGTCCTGGGACACCAAAGGTGCTCCTGCCAGTTTGGGGGTGAGCTGAGTGTCCTGCCCCAGAACATCATCTGTCCATTGCTCTGCTCTGATGTTAAGTTACCAGCTGGGGAGGTTTTGACTTGGAGGTTCTCTGAAATGTTTTACTTTTTGTAGCTAATGTGCAATTTCTCATGCAGGCCCAGCTGGCCTGACATCACCTATTGCTTTCAAAAAAAGTGTGTGAGACGCAAGCAGGAAGCCTGCTTGTGTGCTTTATTACATCAATGACAGAATTGGAGTTCTAGAGTTGTGTAAGTTCAGGTGTGGTTTGGGCATGTGTTTATGGGGAGACAAACAAAACCATCTAAATGCATACTCACTTGGAAGAATGGACTTGCCACATTTCTACATAAATACATAGCACCCATGTTTGTCTTGTTTATGTATAAAAACAGAAAAACCTCAAAACTAAAATGGTTTTAGGAGAGATAAGTGAGAAAAAATACACAGGAATAGAAGCTGTACTCTATTCGGTCTACTCACTGTACAACAAAACAGCTAAATGCTAACCAGCATCTTGAGCTAAAGAGAAATAAGACACAACTAAATTTACCAGGAAATTAATCTTTTACTCTGTTTCATGTTTGACAGGACCTTCTGACGCTTTTACCCATCAAGCAGATATGAAACACTGTTCAAACTACATGTATTCTGATAGCTGAACTCAGGGTTAGGAAATGAACTTTACAGTTCTAGTGGACATTTAATTAAATACAGTGTCGTTCTGCCAATACAGACTTAACAATTGCTTGAGGTGCTCTACTGTTACGCAGGAGAGTCTGCAGTGGCATGTTGAACAGGAAGGCCCCAGCTTGGTTTTCTTTTAAAATTTTGCTTAAATGTATACTAGATGCACATTCATCACTTTAATCTAAACTCTACTGTAAATTAACATATATAGCCTCTGAGATCATACACTTTCACAGAAGTACTCTAATGAAACTTGGCAGCTTTCACCCTGTAACATCATTTGTTCCATTCACTAGCAAACACAGACCTTAAACAAGTCAAAACTGTACTCAGTAATGAGTTCCATTATTTTTCTTCATGTTTTTGGAGTCTCAAAAGCCTCCTGTCCCATGTCTTTATTTTACACTAAGTCAAAAGAAGCATGACAAGCCTGCAGATGTATCAAAGAAAAGCTTTCTCATGTAAGATCCTGAGATATTTGTTACTTACTGTACCCTAGTGTAGGACTTCAATTAGCATGAGTGACTTGTTGTCAGTAAGGAAGCTTTCTTCTCAAAACTGGTACATGATCAGATTGATGTACATGGATGCTGTTACACATACAGTTGCCTGGATGATTCTGTCATACTTTTGCATCCCTATTAATACTCATACAATGCTGACATGAAAACCAGGTGCCAAAGCAAGCTCATAAATATAAAAGTTTTATTTGAATTAACTATTTCTTCTGACCCTGTGGAAAAATGCATGCTATTTATCACAGATACACCACTGATGCTGGGCTGAGAAGTGACTTGGTGAGAATCAGACATTGTCAGTAGGAAATGAGGTGAGTTGCTCAGTTTTGAGGTCGAATCTTGAATTTGAGTTTGAGAAATTGAGAATTTGACTTGACATGCTGTATTGCTTCTCCATGAGGGGAAACCAGCATAGCTCAGTTTTGGCCATTTTAACCTGTAGCAATGAGAGGGAAAAAAAAGCTGTAGGAAGAACCTTTACTCTCTCTCTCCCCTATGTATCAGGGAGAAAGCAAAGCAGCACCTTTATGTGGTTGGTCCCTTGTGTGAGCTGTGATGTCTGACCTGTCTCTGCTCTGAGCCCTAACTTGAGCTCACAACAAGGGAGTTGGAGAGAGAATGGGCCTGCACCTTGGACTGATTTATAGTGTTAGGGTTTCTGCTAAAGAGGGCAGATAAACTTTCAGTTTATCCTATATCTAACTGCTCTGCCTAATTGTGTAGGCACCACTTGTATGTAAAATACATTAAAAAGCTGTGGGTTTGCATGTTTTCAAATTTCTTTTTCTTATGCTCTTTTAGGTAAATCTAATAAATCTAATGACATTCATCTTCAAGGTAAAAAAAAATCATGGCAGCAGTCATTTCTGCATAGAAAACAATTACTGGAATGCAGTCAGTACAGATCTTTCATCTTCACTAAGCAAGTGGTTTTGTAGTCATTAGTTGTTGATATTTGGTTTTATTGCACTGAATTAACAACCTATTATGGCAGCTAAAAATAACCACAAAGTCTTTGTGAGATCTTACCTATATTTTTCTTCTAGGGAAACATGTATAAATTTAACTGTTAATATATGTAAATGCAGCTTCTTCATGAGTTATGTTGGGTTTTTTTAATGTTGAAAGTAGCATTAAGTGTTAGTAAACTGAAGTAGAATTCTAGTTGCAAGGAAAGGAAAATCAGTTCTAAAATAAATACCTCCCCCTTAAAAAATATGTCTGATTCATAATGTGGGCTGATGGCCCACTGAAGTCTTTTACTGATGTCAGTGTTGGTCTACACACCAATCTGTTGAAAATAATAGGCTTTCAGCTTATCTGCATGGATTAACCTCCTCACTGTGTCTTTGGGACTATTCTGATGAGCTCTCTAGATACATAATTTTGGAAGCATGATGAGGTGCCCAAGAAGTTAGAGGAATTTGTCTTAGGGGTATTTTGCTTTTATTGTATATATGTATTGCTTTCATTCCCATTTTTTTTTTCTTGGAACCTGCTCACCTTGTACTTTATTTCAGTCAGATGTTTTTACTTCTCTTTTCATACAGTGTCTCTGCAGCATGTTTAGATACTGATTAATGGGTACCCTGACTCAGAACACCTGGCCACTGTGAGTTTTTCATTTAACAGAAGATATGGCAGCAAAATTTAGGGCGTAGAGCTCTGTCATACTTTATTCTTGTGATCACATTTAAACAGCAATCTCATACATTCAGACTCCACCACACAGGGGAAAACTGCATGTGCATCTGATAATATATATGTGCAGTTGTTGTTAGTTGTTTCCCTTGGGCCTCTCTAGTACCCCACAGGTTTTAGTTGATGTGTCACTTTGTTTTGTCTTTACTCTCCATGCTCCAGAATCCATAGGTATCTCCCTCTTGTTGTGAAAGAAACTGATGATGATCCTATATATTTTTCTGTGGCCCTGCCTGTGGTTAATTACTTTCACATGGAAATCATAACCAACTTCCTGGTGTGAGAGTAGTTTTGCTCTCTATTTCTCTTGCTCCGTAGATGTATGTATGTGTCTTGTATTGCAGAGTATTTATTCATAGCCTGTGTTCTGGTTGTTCCCTTTTTCCTTTGGTTGGTACTTACTGAGAAAGGAATGGTTGAAAGATGAAGGCTGAGAATTAAGATGAACATAAATAAGGGGAGATTATGTTAGTGACTGGTGTAAGGCTTGTGTAGTCAGTGGTGAGAACTGGAAACATGCAGGGCAGCCTTCATTAAGGTGGAGAAAATTGATCCTGCAGGTATGTGGGTCCTTGATTTTTCTGGAAGCATACAAAAAAACCCTTGGACTGAGCACGAAACTACTGGATGGGCCAGTTTTCTCATTCACTCAGCTGCCTGGTCTAAGACACATGTAAAAGTGGGTGCACACAGCATTCCAGAAACCAGATGACCATTCTATGGATGAAATGTGCGCAGATATCAGTCTTGTCACCAAACTCTCAGGTGCCCACTGAATATATAAGCTATTCTTCCATTTTGTGATTCACATCTTACATGACCAAATTGTCTTGAGATTACTTTTGTTGCCAGTTCACCTGTTAGTAAAAAGGGATCTGTGTTCAGGGCTTTTTAGAAGAACCTCATTGTTTCTGTCCACTTCCTGTGTCTGTGTTTGCTAGTCTCTAAAACATGCCTGAAGTAATAGGTTTTTCTGTAGTCTCAGCTACCTCATAGATGTTTTTCTTAATAAAACTTCCACTTAACTTTAGAAGCATGGATTCTTCTCAGACTATCTGATGTTACCTAATAGGTGAAAGAATATATTTGACACGTGTTCAGCACGAAAGCTCCCATCCTGGTGTTTGAGTGAACTTGTGCTGAACTGAAAATAAGAATATTAATCGAATGGTGGACAACATGTGTGATATACTATAGTTAAGTGTACATCACTTACCAGATTCATGTATAATCATGGTACTGAATATATAGAAAAACCACAAACAAAAACAAACAAAAAACTAAAGCAAAATACATGCTGTTCCACGAAACACGTAGCCTTCAGGGGCTGAATATATATTTCTTTTAAAAGAATCTTTTTTCTTTTCTAATAAATCTTGCCAGAAGGGGTTTCTTCTCTTTTCCTTTTTATGTCTGTACTTGAATAAAAATTGAATTTGTGCAAGGTGGCAGGACAGCAACAAAGTACATAACCTTTATGAAGGTAAGAAATTGGAAAAAAAAAAAGTTTGTAAGAAATTCTAATGCTGAGAGAGAGAGATTGAAGAGATTCAAGGAGAACTTTGTTTACTTTGCATGGCTGTTCTGCTCCTCTGTCAGCTGAGCCCAAGGTGACAAGTTGTTGACTCAAAAGGCTCTGCAGGAATGTTAAATGGTTATCATTATTCAATACTTGCACTCTATTAAGTGACAGCCTCTACTTTGCATCTTCGAAATGCTTTTCAAGCATGCACTAGTTTTTAGGGCTGGAGGCAGTTCCTTTTTACAGGTGGGCCCTGAGGTCTCACTTTAATCGTGCAGTGAAGCTGAGCTGGAGAACAGTTACAAATGGAGTTACTAATTTTGCTGGTCCCTAACTGCTCTTTGTGGTACAGAAGCAGACTGAGATAGGTTGCGTCACTCTGGGGCTTGTGGCTGGTGGGCCAAAGTCCCCCTTTTGCCTGTGATTACTAAAGCTGTTCACTTTCAAGCTCTTTGATGAACTTGTTGGTATACAAACTATACAAATGGCTGCTGAAGTTCTCATGGGGCAGTGCTGCAACTTTTCTGCTGGTTAGGAGAAACCTAAACTGCCTTCATTTTGGGGGTGGCAGGGCTAAGTTATATTTCATTTTTGATATCCCTCCTGAATAAAATACCATTCTCTTATTCCAGTGTCTTACTGTGAGCTTTGCAGTTCTCACCAAGCACTGAAAACACTACAAGCTTGCTAAAAACCTGAATTAGAATGTTCAGTTAGAATGTTCAAAAAACTAACTGTCAATAATGTTGAAGTTTGGGTTTGATTTGACTTTCGGGAATCTGTAAGTTTTGTATTTTAGTCTCTTCTGGGGAGCCCTACTCTTTTAGTCTTGGCTTTAATTATTTTATACTCCTTCCTATTATGTCTGGCCCCTCCTGTGAGTTTTGTGAAATATTTTGGACAGTTTTGCTTGCTTTGTTTTGGAGCTAACTTTTAAGTCACTGTAATCTTGTCAATGCTACCTGATTATTTTAGCTTAGAATATCTCTAGTGCACAATTTACTTGCTTTATAATTAGCATACATTTGTACTTAAAAACTAAATCCAAACATTAAAAGATTTGATCATACAGCTGTGGAAAAAACAGCAACACCTCAAACTTCACCATGTTAGACCTCTAATTTCATTTGTGTGTTTAGTTATTGTTTTTGTCATCAGATGGTCTTTCCTTTTCTGTCTTGCCAGTATTGCAGTACAATAGTTATGCTTTAAATATACTTAAGAGAAATTGTAATTTTTGCAACACCTGTGAAATTGTCTCTTAGACCTCTTGCAACACTTCTGCTGCCCCTTTATGTTGGGAGCAAATGTTAGCTCAGCAGAAATCAGAATGAGAATTTAAGACAGTTAAGGTACATTGAAGTCTTTATACTCATAAATTCAAATTTTGCACTTAAAGGGCTTGCATTTTTTATGAATAGACATTTAGTGTGTAAAAGTCGAGTACATTCAGCACACAATGAAAAATATCTTTGTTAAGAAAAAAGTTGTGCTGCAAGAAAATAGCCATAATACTAGGAAAATATCAAATTATGTGACAGTAGTTGCACATTTTTGAAGCATGACCAAATAGCATATAATTCGAAGCATTTCCCTACATCCTTGTTGTTTTTTCCCCCCCTGGAACTGGGAGGAAATGGATACTACACACCCACCCATTCACAAAAATCCTGGCAGGAGGCCAGTTTCACTCTCTCTCTTCATCCATGAGCCAAGCTCCGGTCTCTTTTTCCCGTCTCCTTTCTTACTCCTCTTTGCAGTCGCTGCCTGCCAGATTTGTTCCAATTTCAGAAACAAATGTGTGCTATGAGGCCTTCTCACAGAGGTTTTCTAGTATTGCTCATTATCCACACAGATCCTAAAACATGCCTTTATGCTGGACTCGGGCTTCTTCGGGATTTTTTATTTTAGTTTGTACTTTATTTCCTGATTATCCTTCAACTTTCTCTGTTCTTTTCTGTTGTTTCAAAGTGTCTGTATTGGCACAGGCTGCTTCCAGCAAGTGGTAGGGGGAAAGGAGTTTAAAAGCCCTTGCACATATCCGTATGCCAGATCTTTGCCAATACCTCTTCCCCAGCTGGTTTGGCAGCCAAAGTAATACCTGTTACGGCAGCAGTGGCTGCTGCAACCACTCCAGATGCCGTGGCTGGAGCAGTGTGGCAGGATTTAAATGCACAGTCCTCCATGCCAGCGCCTAGGGGTTTGAGTCTGAAACTGTCAAATGAAAAACAGTGTGTACTGAATTGTTCCCATGGTGATTCTCGGCTGCTTTGGGAATGTGGGTTTTGGATCATGTCCAAAGTCTGATTTTTACCCACCCCCAACCCCTTTTTATTTTTTCTTGTTTCCATGATGGGGCTAACACCATATGAAGAGGCACTAGGATATGAAAAAGAGAACATTGGCTTGTAAAGCTCTTCCCAGCAGATGCCTCTTTTATTTGACAGGCTGGAAACTCCCTGGCCCGCTTTAGCCCTCAGTCTGCTGAAGAGCTGCTAAGGTATGATGGTCTACAGGAGAGTGAATGTGTCCGTATATGTCAAAGAGTGCCTAGTACAGCTGAGCCCCACTCGAGCTGCTGGCTCTGATCACTGCTGCCTTGGGAGCAAAATTGGAACATTACTTTAGCATCCTGCTGGCCATAGCTGGGTTTGTGCCCACATGCCTTCGGCTGGGGGGTTAGCATGGAGCCTGCAAGTCCATCACAGTCAGAGGTGTATCTGCTGCTGGTTCTTGTGCCCAGTGGCATCCCATCAGCTCAGGTTCTGATGCCCAGTGCAGTGGGCACCATGCAAGCCACCCCAGCTCTGGGCTCACTGTCTGAACAAACAGGCCAGGATGGTCTGCAGTTCCAGGGTTTATACTGTCATGGTTTATGTTACCACAGCTCTGCTCTTGTGAGGATCTTGTGATCAAGACTGCACAAATACAGTGTAGGCATGGCTTTGTGCATGTGGGGCAGCAGCTCCAGGCTTTTCATCCCATTCCACTGTCCCTGCTGTATGAGCAATGGCAGGGGGCTGTGATGAGGGACAAGGAAGAAGAGTGTTGCCAAAGCAGAGGAGGGAGACTGTGGCCTCTTTCCGTGGCTGCAGGAGGGAGCCACAGAAAGCTGTAATAGCTTAGCTCTACGTGGCATTTTGGGGCTGAAAGGAGCATACCAGATCATTGTGTGGCTCATGCATGGGAGACTGCTCCCAGTCCTCAGTACAGCTTTGCTATTGTCTGATGTCTGCACATGTGGTCAAATCTCCTGCATGCAGGCAAAGCCTCAGTGGGTTGCTCTATGCATGTACCAAATGTCCTTACTCCTGGTAGATTTGTGCTTTCTGTAAAGAATGGAATATACATTGCAGCACTTAACAAGACTACTTTGGTTGGTTAAATTTCTTCTTCTGCCAAGCCCATTTCTGGCTCCCAAAAAGTCATTACAATCTAGGTCTGCTGTGTAGTTTGCTGGGTTTGTGTAACTGAGGTGAGTATACTGGGCTTTCAGTCTTACTGAGCAGCATATTGATGCAAATCTGGTGCTGTGCTAGTCCCCTTAACTTGGCTCTGGTTTTAGCAAGGTTTTCACAGTCCTCTGTGAGCACCAGCTCAGTGCCAGAGAAGAGAAGGAGTTTCCCTCTGTTCAAGGCATACAGTTTCAAGCCAGGGATTTCTGTCTGCTGAGCTCACGTGCACAGGAGGAACGCCATCTGCCCGTGAGCCAAGTGCTTCAGTTAAGAATGAACTTAATTGGGGATTACTTACAGAGGGTTTGCTGCACCCCCTGACCTCTACCCCGTTATGTGCAGCTTGGGAGAGGAGGGAATGTGAGTCTCTTGTTTTCTCTCTAAGCCTCTGTCTGAAAAGGAAACTCCCCTGATTTTTTTTTTTTCCAAAAGGCAAATTCTATGCCAAACCCACAATCAGATACAAATAGGAATGAATGCCAGAAGCAAAAGCAGCCAAAGGGAGCTTTTCATCTTGAAAACAGCTTTCCCACCTGGCCAAGAACTCCCTGCATGTGCTGGCACAATGGGGCAGCCCTTGCTGAAGGCCTGCTTGGTGCTCAAATGCTGATTGTCTTCTCCATTTAATCCTGGTTGTTGCTGCCTCACTTTGACCATCTCAAAATCTTTCAGGTGAGAGGGGAGGAAAGGCATGTACCTCTTGTCCTGAGGATTTACATGTGCTTCCTGAAATTGAACTTACAGCCTGAGTGCTTTCAGAAGTAGCTCCTTAAATTTTTGCCAGAACAGGCCAGAGGCCAGCCTTTTGTGTGAAGGAGAAGGTGGTAGATACTGGTTTTGAAACAGCTTCTGCCATATCTCATCATAGGGTCATTCACTACATCCCAGTAAAAGTTTGGTGGTGATGATTACCTCTGTTGTTGGTTTTCCCTGGGTTCTACCCATGATGTACTAATGAGTCCTATGAAAAGTAGCTTTCCACCTACTAACCTGCTGCCTGCTTTCACCATTTGGGAGTGTTCAGCAAGTTCTGGAGATCCATTTTGGTAAACTGAAGAAAATGCCAAGTGTACTTGTTGCTGCTTTATAGCCCTGATGGTGTTTGTGTATGAGAAAGGGACAAGCCCCTCTTACGTGCTCTTCATCTGCGCTGAAAGGCAGCTTGTGCCACCATTATTGTGAACATCAGTGAAGGGTTGCCATCTCATTTTGACTAATGAGAGTATGTCATCAAGAGGAATCTAGCAGCAAGGCTATTGTTGATCCGACTTGTTCACATTCCTCTATCAAGAAGGCTGCTGAACTCAAGCATGATTGAGAGTCTCTCAAGGATGACCCTGGGCTTGGGCATCAAGCGAGAGGTCATTTTTTGCAAAGAAATGTCACCCCAAGTTAAACACTTGGAAAAGACAAGCCATGGTGATACCTCATAGAGCTAAAATAAAGATCTGGATTTCTTCATTGAATGCTTGTTATGTATTTCACTCGTAAAAGTGCACTCATAAGATGCCTACGTGAGTTGTTCGGTTTAGCTCATTTGAGGTTTTTATTGCTGCAGTATGGGTAGAAGAAATTGAACTAATTGCAGACTGCTCAAGTAAACAGAGGAGCAGAAATTATACTTCTTGGGAAAGAATCCTGTGTTTCTAGGATTCTTCTTTGTGTTTGCGTGTCAGAGGATGTGTGATTTCCTTTTTTCCAAAATGACTCTTCCATACAGGCTGGACATTTGTGGCAAGAGGGTTTAATGGATTTGGAAGGAAGTCTGTGGTCTCTTGGCTGGTGTGTGAGATAGAGCTTAGATAAACTCTGGCACCTTGAACCATCAGCCCCACAAAACGATGTGTTGTTTGGGTAGGCATAACTTTTTCAGCTAGTAGCTGAACATGCTAGGGAATAAAAAACTGCAACAGAGGACTCACTGGAATGTTGTAAAAACTGCAGAAGTGGTCTGGTTTAACTTGAAGACTGGGGAATGGCATAATAAAAATAAATTGTTTCTCCCTTTTTTGTATTAGAAGAGCTTCAGGCCATAAACATCTTAAAAGAAACGGATTTTTATTTTTCTTTCACCCTTCTGAATGTATCAAAGTTGCTTGAAGAAAATCATACTGTACATAAACCACAAGAGCAGCAGGGTTTGGATCCTATTTTTAGTGTCAGTAAGTCAACCAGCTTGATACGCTGGGAAATTCCCAACTCCTGGCACCTAAAGGTTAGTATTATCAGCTCTCCAAGAACTGGTTTAAAACATGTTAGTTGCATTAGGTCAGCTTGTACTAATAGTAATTGTAAATGTATTGCTTGTATTTTGTATATTATTGTAGCCCCTAAAAGAGCTGGCTATGATTGTAATTTTATCTATTTCATGCTGAAACTTAGTCTTTTTATTTCCACTTTAAACCTAGATCCAGCCTTTCCACTAAAATTCTCAGAAATGTTCTTTCTACCTCTTGTCTTTTAGTAAGCAATCTTTTAAGACTGGATATATAAGGAGAACTTAGAAGAATTCTCAAATCTTAATAGATAGGACAAAAATTACTCTGTGTACAGGAAGCATCTACTTAGTCAAATAAAAAGATCATTGAAATATGAAGAGCAGTTCTGGTGTGGACCAGAATCTCTGCAAACTTTAAAGATAATCACTGTTAAAATGTACATATTTTAATGTCAGCAGATACCATTTGTAGCACAGATGCTCTGTTCTGCCATCATCTAGTATCTAGGTGTTAAAAATAATAACTTTGTGTATGTGATCATGCAAAACACATACATACCAACCACAAGATCCTGTCTTTACCTACATACCTGCTCATGTATAGTTTTTTTGGAGCTTTTTATTTGCTCAGATGTTATGAAACCTGTGAGTTTCTAATTTTCCAGCTTTTCTCTGTGACCATAGCAGCTGGAAACATATGTATGGTTTTTGGTTAGTTTTTGGGTTTTTTCCCCTTAAATAAAAGCTGAAATTCTTACTTACTGACATGACTGAAAATCCTGGAGCTTTAAAAAAAACAAAACACTGAAAATAAAAATAGGACTCATGATAAAATCACAAGAGCTAGCTATGCTGACTCTGCTGAAATGAATGATAAAACAGTTCTGACTTAGTGGGACTTAATTTTACCCTGAGAATGGAAATAACTGAAAAGTATGTTTTGCATCACTGCAGGGTTGAAGTTACAGTTGCTGAGGTGTCCTAACCTTCATGTCCATATTTGTTAAGAATTTATTTCCCCTAGTAAAAAATGTTATCTGTTCCTCTCCTCTTTATATGATAGTTGGAATAACTTCAGCACTTTCACAGCTTGTGAGCCCTCACTGTACAGATGCAGTGTGTCCCTGTTTGCAAACTTTCTGAAGGATATTTAGATTTCTGGTTGTTTCTTTTTTTGCCTGAGAATTGATTTAAGAGCATATGGATAGTTGATAATTTATTTTTGAAGGTTATGTGAATGCACTGGGCTTACTGGGGGTCTGTGCTTTATGACTGATGCAGAGATGCCATCCCTGTAGCTTACTGGGATCACTCTGGTGATGAACACAGTGAAAGTGCCCTTAACTTGTAACAAGCTGCCCTGTGTCCTTCCCCTCAAATGTGCAAATGACAGTATTTTGTTTAAAATTCTTCAGCTGGCATAAAGCAGTTCTAAGCTGCATATCTCTCTTGAAGGTGCATTCCCAGCTCAGCAATGAGCGTTCCCAGGAATCACATGGGTGTGAGAAGGGGAGAGCAGGGGAGAGGAGCCTTCTAGCACTGGCTGCCTTCCATTGCCTTTCCTTTCTGTGTCCAGTTGTCTTTTTTCTCCCTTCACCTTCTGTACTTGTTTCTGCGATATAAGAGTACTTTGTGTGCTCCTGAGTCATTTGAATTGCCGTGTGTATTTTATCCAGAAGGAATAAGTTTAGTGCTTTAGCTGGTGATTTGTTGGCCATGCAGCTTTCTCATTCTTCTGTACAGCTCTCTGATGTTTGCCAGTTTAACAGCTCAGTTAAAAAACGATGGAGGTGCAATAATATTTTCATTGCTAAGGGTAAAACTTAGTGCCCTTTGTGTAGCCAAATACACCAAAGCAGGCTACCAAAGCTGCACTGCTTTTCCAGTTTAACAGGTTTAGCTGATGTTACTGGTTTGCCACCGAGTTTATTATAGTTGCATATCTCACCCCGGCTGGCAGCAAGTGTTTTGGCTTTTCTTTTTCTGCCTGTGCAGTGGTAGTGATAGTCATCAGGGCTCTCAGCCCTGCAGATAATCTCTTTGGGTTATCATTTACTTGCAAACAGTCATTTGAAGTATTTGTGAAAAGGCTTTTGAAGTGGCATTGCAGGCGGATGCTGCCCGGAGCTGCAGAGCAGGCTGTGTTTACACAGGGGCAGAGGATTTCTCTGCCCGGTGTGGTTCTCCTCAAGTGCTCGTATTCTGTGGCTGCGTTGTTTGCCTTTCTAATGAAGTGAACTGTTTGTTTGAAATATGTGGTAGAAGGTGTTTACACAGAGACTAAAGTAAACTTTAGGGCTGTTCACATAAGCCGTACATATCTGGTTTGTGAAATGAAGGAAAACAATTTGGCTGCAGCTTACCTCTGGGAAGGGCAGTTAGGAACTGTTTAAACAATGAACTGGGCTGCAGCGGATGTTGCTGCAGCCTCTTACAGGCCTTCAGTGATGACTGCTGCTCATGTAGGCATTCCTCAGGATGCTGCCTCGATGGAGATTTCAAAATTGCTGTCGTTATTTAAAAGGGGGATTTATTCATTAGCTGGGAAGACTTGGGTACATTCATATTTGATTAAAACCATCCCAATTAGACAATGGACTGTTGAGAGCCAACATATGCTATTGCCTTTATAACGTCATTAGTAACCCAGAGTCCCCACTTTGAAATAAGATCGTGCCCGAGTGCACAGACATCTGTTTCTGCCTAGCCAGATGGAGGTCAGCAACATAACTTAAACTGCTAATCCTTATTGTGGAGAGGGGAACAGGAATCTGAGGAAGGTAGGAACAAATGAACTCAGATCCCGCTCCTGGCAAGGCATGAGGTATTGATGGCAATACAATGCCTGGAACATGCTCTGCAGAGCCCTGGTAGTAAGTTTCTGCCTAACCGCAAGCAGAAGTTCAGAGAGCAAAGGAGGGTTGGGTGAAGTGAAACTCTCTGTGGTGAAGGCATTTCAATTCGTCTCAAAGAACCTCACTGCTGCTCCTGGCTCTGCCACAGTTGTGCCTAATGGGAGCGTTAGTCGGCTGCAGCACAGCGTTTCTCAACAATGACTGGCAAAACAGACCTTGATGGTGGGGACTGCTTTTCACCCCCTGTCATAGCACAGAACAATTAAAACCGGGCATGCGGGGATTTCAGGAGCAGAGATTTCCAGCCCTGTCCAATAGAGACCATATGTTTCCATCCATCATTTATATTTTTTGGCGGGGAAGAAAACACCAAATTGGTTGGGACTACAATACCACATCCTCTGGCATTGTTTCTCTGCTCATTTTCCTTGGGAGCAAGGGGAGTCACAACACTTCAGACTCCTTGGGTTCGGCATAGAGATTAAAACAAACAAAAAGTCCTTATGCTCCCAGAGTGCAATAAATATGCTAGAATTTCAATAGGATCCAAACAAGCGACAATAGTAGCATTAAGAGCTGGCAAATCCTTTGATGTTATTGACCAGAAAAGGACTGTTGTGGTCTCTGTCATGAACATTTAAACTTTTGACCTCCAACCTTTGTGTCAAATGGCTTTTCCATATGGAGGGTTACTATACCTCTCTCACTGCCACTGCATTTAGTAGAGCATCAAACACTTCACTGGCGGGAAACTGATGCTTAATGCATTGGAAAAGGTCCAAGATTGCCAGAGGGTGGGACTGAAGGACTGTCTTCCCTTCTTCTGCTGAAGTGTAGATGAAGTCCTCTGTTTTCTTATAGCTTGATTGCATCTGAACTCCATACAGAAATGTGGAAGAGGGGATTGTGTCTCAGTGGACAGGAGATGTTAAGTTACTTTTACCACCACCTCTTTTATGCAGTGTAACATGCAAACATACGGCTGAAAGAGGCTTTCGCAGGTTGGGGGTGTCTTCATGATTGTGACACAGAGCTGAAATCCTGCAGTGCTGGCACTGCCTTTGGTGATGTGCTGGCTGCATGTCAGAGAAAGGGGTTTGCCTTGGGGAACATGCCAGGCGTGCACAGAGCATGAGGGACCACATTGGTATGCCTGGTGTCCTTTCCAAACAATGACCAAAAGCAGATGCCATTGGGTTAATGTAAGAACTTCACAGATGTCTCTCCTCTGCTTTTACTCCTCTGTCAGTTTCACAGAAATTTCAGTTGAGGAATTCCTTGGTCCTATGGTTTCGACACTTTCAGATCTTTACTACACTGTGTTTCTGTGACTTTCCCCTTGAAGCCATTCAAACCTCCTCTGTCCATAGCCTCCTGTGTCACTTGGCTGTGTGGCAGGGAATGATGTGCCTCGTCATCATTTGGCCATCTTTCCTCTCTTCTGGCTCCTTTTGTCTCCTAGCACCCCTGGCTTCTCCTCTAGGATGTAGAGAGGAATTAAAAGCAGGCCCCCCCTTCAGTATTCCCTTGCCTGTTTGGGTGGGCAGAAGAACAGTTCTTTCCCTCTTCTCTCATATTTGTGGGTTTGTGTTCCACCTAATTCTACATTTTCTCCTGTCTTGTCCCTCAATCACCAAGCTGAAGAATGTGGCTGTGCACAAGCAGATTGTGTAACTTTCTTTCCTGGTCCACCTGGACTGGGGGCTGGAGAAAGCTGTACTGTTACACTCATTTATGGTGGTGCCAGAAAGCTTAGTCACAGACTGGGGCCCATTATGGTAGGCACTGTAGACAGGTGAAGAAATAGAGAAGTCCCCTGAAGACTTTGCTTTTGTGTTGTTGCTATGCAGAAAAATTATTGCTAGTGCCATGGGCTGCTTACATACAGCATACATTTTTATGTTTCTGCCTGTTCAGGTCCCTGCTGTTCCATTTTTGTTTATTTCTCATTAGCAGGAGTGTTTTTCCTCACTGGTGAAGCTGGACCTACCTGTCCTGGCAATGATGCTGGTGTCAGTAGGACACAGCGCAGGCAGAAGACCTCAGGAGATGGTGCAGCTGGTTCTGCAGCCAGGTGCCCTCTGCAGCTGTGTGCCCCTGCTCTGCATCTCTGATGTGGACTCTACTGACTCAGGGCTGTCCTCACAGGGCATGAGGACCTTAAGTATTCATTAAGCTGAGGTTGTCCATTTTTGATTTATGCTTTTAAATAAGTGTGCTCAGACACACGTGCCCTTCTTCCTGTTTTTCAGCAGCAGTGCCAGCTTTAAGTGGTTGATGTAAGGGGTTGGCCACTTTGGGTAAACAGCACTTAGTTTCCAAAGCAGGAGAAGTGTACATCAGATCCTGCCACTACATCTACAGAGAACAAGAGAGAGGATGAAAGGGTTGGTAAGACTTTAGGAGGAACTTCCATACTTTCCTATAGAGAAAATGTCCTTTGGCGAGGAACTGGGGAATCCTAAATCCTAACAAAAGTCCTAACAAAAAAACCCAAAAACAAAACCCAAAAAAACAATAACAAAAAAAGGCGTAGTTATATCTAAAGCTGATACTGTCATCCTTTGTTTGGGTAGTGGAAAACAGAGAAGTTGTCTGTTGTAAAGAAAAATGAACTTAATAAAAGATCATGAACAAAAACCAAGAGAGATTTCAGGCAACTGAGCTACTATTTTTAGAAGAAATGATGGAGAGATATCACCAAAGGGGTACTGGGTACAGACAAAGGTGATACAGAGACTCCATCATCAGAAGGCATGAAAAGGTACTTTTCTATTAGAAATACACAGTTCTTATAGAAACACCAAGGACCTAAGACCTGATTGGCCTTTAGGAATCTTCTCTCACCTGTTGGTCAAGAAGGAACACCTCCTTCTTGTAAACATCTTTGACAAACAGAGATTGCCTGGCAGGTGCAGAGATAGTAATTGTTTTAATTCTTTCTCTGAGCTTTCTCACAGCTTCTCACAGCCTTCCCCAGGAAAATCCTGGGAGAGTTGTGTCCCTCTCTGTTCAGAGGATATGTGATTACCACACGGAGTTAATAAAATACTATCATTTTAGCTCTTTATTGGGACTTTTCACTGAAGTGGTTTAGAGTGTCTCAGAAAGGGTTTCTTTCTGTTAACAGCGACCAGGATGAAGCCCAGGAAAGTGACATAATTTAACTATGGCCCTTTTTGTTAAAAAATATTTTCCTCAAATTTTGGCTTGTAAAAGTAACTAAGATTGATTGGAATATTGACAATATGACATCTCAAAAACAGGCTGAGCGAGCACTTAGAATAAATGTCAATAGAGCAAATTAAGGGAACTCACTGTGCTTTCCATCTTCAGTAATGATCTGAAACAAAAAGTAGCCAGCATAAAAATGAATACAGAGGAAGAACTCTCTAAGAAGCTGAGGGAAGGTGAGAGAACATGGAGGAAGAAAACAGCTTAAAGTCAAGTATTTGGAAATGTCAAGAAGTAGTAACGAAGAATCGGTTTGTGTTGACTTTATTTGACTTGAGCAGTGCTTGTTTCACCAGCAGTCCCCTAGAAATGGTAGGTAAGGTCACTGCCATGTAATGAATACACTGTCTCATAGTGGAAAAATGAAATGGTTTTTGAGACTGTATGTAAGAAATACATATCTCTGCTAGAAAGGGAAATTTTCAGAAAGAGATTATTTCTATTATAAATTTCTAAGGCCGCCTCCCCCTAAACAGTGTCAGCCTGTATGAAAACGTGATGCCCAAGAGTGCAGGGATGGCAACTCAACCTGGAAGAAACACAGAAAGAAGAAACAAATCGCTGTGATTAATTTAGAATATGGACAGAGTGCTTAAAAGGTTGCAATAAATGTATATTATCAAGTACCCTGACAACACATGTAATAACTACCTGCTCATCTGCAAGAGCTTGAAGAATGTAAACACCTCAGAAGGAGAGTAATTGCTAAGGATGATACAGAGAGAAGCTAAATAGTTATGAATATTTGGATGAAATTTTTAAAAATCAGGTTTGACAACAGGGAGAAGAAATCTCTCAGTGTGTTCATCTGATTGTGCTTCCCATAGAATCTGAGGAGTTTTAATACCTAAAAATAGACATAATTGATGTAATTATACATTTTCCTCTCTAATTCCTATCATGCATTAAAATACTCATCAAAGCTGCTAAGTCTAACCTATTTTCAAGTCTTTCACACTGTGGTCCACACCTTCAGCTGCTGAAAATCTGTTTAGCTACAGTGATTTCCCCTGTGCTGTGCTGATACCCAACTGTTTGAGGTTTGGCCTTTCAAATAGCTTTTAAACTTGATTCTACTACACAAAAGAGCACACAAGTCTCCAAACCATTGTTTAAACAAATAATGTTTGCAGACTGACTCATTGCTGCTTACAAACTTCTAACAATGTCACCAAAGCTTGTTGAATTACATAACTTGTCTTCATTTGTTCCCACATCAAATCAGCAGCAATACATGGGTATTTTTAGTCCCTCCCCTCTGCCAGGTTCTAGATTTCTGTTGCTTTCCTTAGCCACATTTACCTTTGCATATTACAGACATTTGTCATTGCTAAGTTGTGTCCAGCTGATAGCCGGAATGATAGCATTCTTTGAGCTGTGTTGAGCCTTAGGGAATAACCAAGTTGATCTCTGGCAGCACCTCCTTCCTATTGTTCACGAAGTCCCACATTAAACTTCTGCTTAGAATTTCTTTGGAGCTGAAAGCCTTGCTGTGAGATTTCTTCTTCAGTTCTCACCAGTGTGGATCAGGATTTATTTTGTTTGTAATCTTTTAATTTCCTCAGTTTCCACTTTTTAGCTCACCTTCAACTGCTGGAATTTGTAGTATGCTATATAAATGGATATGAAGAGGTAGATAGGTACAAATTATTTTTGTATATATTGTGGTTATGGATCTAATTATTTGCTGCTTGCAGAGGAGGAAATGCTGAGGATGTGATCCTACATACACATGTGTAATAAAAGGTGGGAAGCATTCCAGAGCAGCTGGGTAAAACTACTTGTCTGTGATTCTTGAGAGTTAAACATGGTTGCTCATTTTGGTTTTCATAATTTTTACGGATGCATTTTGGAGTGGTGAAGGCTGCACTGACACATGGTGGCATGAGAAGTTAGGGGCAGGAACAGCAAGGCAGCAACTGTTGCAAAGCAGAAGCTGAATTATTTTATTATTGTGTGTCCTTTGGAGGTGGAAGAAGGAGGGATCTCTTTTGTCAGCTTCCTGGCAGCGGGTAATTTGTCATTTTCTTGCAGAAACCACATTATTAAGTTTTTTAAGAAGTACTGCATGTGATCCAGAGGTTATGAAAAACATGAGCTGTGATGTACCAAGAATCAGCTGTGTTAGATGAAACAATTATACCTCTAAGTAATGGGATGATGAGCGTTGTCATTCTCTTCTCCTGAGACCATGGGCCAGTGTATGGGTCCTGGGTGTATGCAGTTGTGCTCCTTTTCATGGAAGTTTTTTAAGGTTGCTTATAGGATGAAGCAGCCAGTGTTTCTTGGGTGGAAGGCACAATATTCCTGATTTGTTTTCACCAATCTGCTGTTTGTTCTTGGGAAAATTGGGCTGATGGAGTGACTTGGCTTTCCTCCTCTAAAAAGTATGTCCCAAGAGGGTTGTGGGACAGCAATGCTTTTCCTATCCCACTCACCAGGCAAGTTCATGGCTGTTTGGTCAGGGCAGCAAAGGAGTTACTTCTTCACTTGCCCATGCATCCATCCCAGTGGAAACAGTCATTTGCAATCACTGGGCTGCGATGAATCATAAATTATGTTTTGAAAGAATTTGAGGCTTTTCTGTTCAAGGTGTTTTGTACAGGCAATATATTTATTACCCTGAGTGTCTGTGTTGCTACATTCTTTTCTTTTTCTCTTTCTTTTTTTTTCCCTTTTTTTTTTTTTTTATTTCCGGTGGGCAAATGGTAGTAAGCACTGGAGTCTGCTGAATGGACTTGAGAAAGTTTAGTTAGTATTCCAGAAGGCAGTCCTGCTCCTTAGATAGCAGAGTTGCATTGACTGGAAAGAATAATAAAGTGTTCAAACTGAAATCAATCCAGCAGTTATTTAGCCAATACCTGCAGCAAATCTGACATATTAAAACACCTCTCAATGCCAGCTGAGGAAACCAGTTCCAGCAACTTTTATTCCAGCACAAGAACTGCTCCTCCCTCAAGTGTTTGGCATAATGATTGTTGTGGAACTGTTAACAATAAAACATGTTCCCACAAGGTGTTTGGATTTACAAACTGAAAGTATTAAAATGCATGACAGGAACCCAAGATGCGCCAAAGTCTTAATCCTTGTTTTTGCAAAGACAGAAATTATTTTTCCGCCATAACAAGAGCTGGAGCTCTGCTCTGGTTTGTGAGGCTTGGCCTGGAACTCCTGTGGTTTAGTTTTAAGATCGGTACATAGACTCTGTGAGCACCAGCAGAGGGTAGAAAGGGGAAGTTTGATCATTATTAATACACACAGACACAAGGAAGGGAAATGAGCCAATGGAAAATGATCTATTCTCTGAATGTGTTACATCTACTATATGTTATCACAATTAACATGTAGTGCTACTGGAATGGAGAGGACTTGCCCCTTAAAAGTTATTTTCCTCAATTTCTGTTTCTTGGTTTTATACACTTACTTGACTTTTATCCCACCTTTGCCATGGCTTTTCCTTTTTCCTATTTAGAATCTCCTTCTCTGTGAAGTCAGATGGTGACTTAGCTGCATCCATGTCAATGGGACTGTTGCCACACTGGAAGTGTGTGTGTCCATGCACACACAGACACACGGGAAAGCATCCTGAGATAACTGGCTGTAGCACGGCAGTGGATCAGCCTGCAAACAAGCAGTGCTTCAGATGGCAGCCAGCCCCTGTCACCATAGGGAAACTGTTCAAAGCGCACAGAGTTAAGTGCATGCATTAACGTGTAGCTGTGGCTCAGTCATTTTTTCTTCCTGATTAAAGCCTCTGTATAAGCAGACGTAGAAAACATAAATCACCCCTTAGAGAACTAAAAAAAACTCTTAAGAGACAACATGTGCTCTTATTGAGCCCTAATACAAGCTGTAATTAAACAGAAATCCAAAATAAAATCTTTGCTTGGCAACTAAGAACCTAATTCTTGCCATGAAACCTGGCAATACCATTAAGTTCAGACCAGTTGAAGGAAATGCACATGAAGAAATAGTGGTACGCTTAGGGACTCTGCAAAGCTGAACATTAGAAAATTCTCATCTGGTGATCAGCTTGTGAACCAAAGGAAGTGTAAAAATTTGCTGGCAAACTCTTCAAAACTGTTCTGCATATTGAAAAGACATTAACAGAGAGGCTATATTTTGCATCATACTGTATCTGTTACATCTGGTGTGAAAACTTGATACTGTCGCTCAGCATCAAGACTGTAATGGGTTTAAACAAGAAGGAGATTTCACCTCAAGTAAAGTTATATGTGAGATAGAAATTTGTACCTGGTTTTTCTCTGACATGTAATTTGCTGAGCTGATTGTTCTAAAGACAAATGTGCTGAAGCATAATGAGGGCTTCCTATGTTGGGCTTGGGACCTCTGTTTTCTTGGCCCTGACCGCATGATACAGGTGCAGACATTGGGGCCACAGTGAGTGAGTTCAAGCCAGTGCAGGCATCTTCTATGGTTATTTCATTAGGGTTTGCCACATACAGTAGCAAATGTTTTCTTGATGTGCTGAGAAAGGCATCCTGCCATTTCAGCAGCCGTCTCCCTCAAGCGTTTGGCAGGAATCACAAGGTGCTTCAGCAAGTCAGCTAGCTGAGGGCAGAGTGTTTTACTCACATCACTATCACAGCCAACCTTTCCAAATGTAGTGATCACCTAAGTAAGGCATATTTGAGAGACCACAGAGTGTACAGAAGTTACCATGAACTTCAGTGAGCTTCGTAGCAGCCCTTCTGCCGTCTTCTCAGGGTGTTGCAGAGCATCTTTGAGCCAGCTAGCATCATCCCCCTTTCCAACAAGTCTTGCTGTGAATTGCATCTCATCAGACTTCAATTCAGGTTTGCTGTTCAGCATCAAGGATCATACATACCTGTCTTTTCTCCCTTTTTCCCAGTTTCTTTCTCTTGATGCTGCAGCAGAGACTTAGGTTGTCGACTTTCAGAGAACAAGAGTAGGTCTCTTCTTTTTTCCTGTATGGGAATGATTATAATTGGAGAGAGATGATCCTATTCACTTTTTTAAGAAGGTAAGAATGATTCTTGAACGAGAAATAAGAAGGCAGGTTTTGCACAACAGAAAGTCAGCATAAATTGACATATTTTCCAGAAAATCTCACAATGATAAAATTGATGAGTTTGTAGCATTACAGGCAGTTGTGTCTCACACCTTGTTTTAAGGAGACCCCGCTAGCAGTGCAGGACACAGGAGAGCATCTGAAGGAAGCTTTCAGCAGTAGGCAGCAGAGAATTCCAAAGGCGGCAATAGCTACCAAACTCAGCAATGTGTGAGCAATGTCTTCAAATGTATTTCCTGTGCTTTGGCATGTCCTTACAAGTTCTTGAAAACAGTGGAATTTATGCACAGAATCAAGTACTTCTACTGAGTTGAAGCTGAGGTTGCAAATACACAGCCAGCTTCTGTCCATGTACTGTACACTTACATCAGTCTCTGCAAGGATGTCATTGGCCCAGGAATTCACAGTTGCATTTGGATGTCTGTAAGAAAACTGCCTGGCATACTCTATGTAAGTTTGCATCTTAGCCAGAATTTTTAAGGAAATAAGTTCTCTCCTTAGCAGAATAGGAAGTTAGATTTATTTTGTGAGAGGAGTTTCTCCTTGCTGGAGGTAAGAGTTTTTTTCCTCACAGTTTAAATGAATTAATGAAAACATAGTCAGAGCATCTATCCTGTCTTTTGACACTGAGTTTTTCCCCTGGTTTTCTAGATAGTAAAGCATCTTACACAAACAACCATGAGTCAGATAGGTTCAGATTCAATTCTAGCCTGACTAGTCTCAGTTTTTTACTTAACTACAGTATCAATAACTGTGGCAGAATGTGCTGTTAATATTCTGATGGTGCCTTTAATGAAATAGTTACTGGGTGGGAAATGAAAAGTCAATGTGAAACTGTCTACAGCCTCAGTTACTGCTTTGTAAACTTATTATCTATTTTGCATATAAATACGGTACAGTATAAAACGTCAACCAATTACATTTTATGCCATTTCAAGTGAATTCCAAGTGAAGCTCTGGACGATGGGTGCTTTGGCAGCTCTCTGATCTCAGTCTTTCCATATAAATATTCAGTGCTTTTCAAAGTGGAGTGGTCTCAGGCCCCCAAGCACGTAGAATTTACCAGCTGCTTTTGTGCTGAGGGCTGACCCAACATGGCAGGATTTGATTTCCATCTGTAAAATTGACTCCACCAGTTCTGTAGTTCTGTACATTTTTCTCCCTGTCTCCCATTTAGCATGTTAGTCTGCTGACAGTAGAGTACACAGCACTTAGCAGCTGGTTTGTGGAACCATCAGTCAGGAAATTGTATGATAAATAGGAGGTAGCCAGGTTTAGTGGCACTTTATTTTGCTTCAGCAGTTTTAGCCTGACTTTGGAAAAGTCATCATGTGGTTTTTCTTAACGGTTGCAACAAGAGATGGCTACAGTGTAGTAACTTATTACACATACACTTGAGTTACGATGTTCACCAGCTGTATTGCTCATGTGTAAATAATAAACTGTGAGATGGATAATTATGTTGGGGTTTGATATGCAGCTCTGCTCCGGACAGCTCAGGGCTGACAGAGACAGCTCCCTGTGCCATGATGGAGTACGGCTGTTTCCCAGATGGAAACTACAAACAAGATGCAACCAAGATATACAAAGGCGCTTAATGTGAGAGGACTCAAAAAGATGTTCTTAGAGATTTATAGCCCATGCATAAATAAAACTCGTTGATGATCAGCACTGCATAAGCCCCACAGAGAAAAATACCTTTTTTGGGGTTGTTTAATACTAAGCTTCCATTTCTCAGTGGAAAGTAAATTAGACATTGAGGAGGGTCAAATGGTGTTTCACTACATAATTACTAGGACTGCTTTTAATGGGTAGGCGCTCAGGCTGGGAACGTTGGGACAGTGAGGAGGCCTGGCATCCGGAGTGGGATTTCATGTTTTGGCCAGGTGAACCACATCCTGTCTGACATGAATATGGGTAGCAAAATCTCTGTGGTCTTACCTGTGCTCTCCAGACTCACTCTTTGGAGGAGACACATAGGGCAGAGAAGGATTTGCCTGTGCATTTATGAGGGTGTAAGTTACTTCCTTGGAAGACTTTATACTCTAAAATGCTAGACATCTGCTTTCAAACCTCCTCCCTTTGGCTTATGCTGCTGTAGTCAAATACCAGTTTAGCAGGGAAGAGGGCAGGCAGGGAGATGTGCTAAAACACACTTCCTATGTCCCTTTTCCCCTCTGCCTTGCTGGGGAATGTCTTTCAGGAGGTGGCAGCAAGCATCCTCCACTTAGACAATGACAGTGTGTTCCCAATCATGTATGACCCATTTTTTTACCTCCATTGGAGACCATGAGTGCTTGGCATGGGGAGTGTAGCTCATAAAGATTGCATGCCAAGGTCCAGTTGGTGCAGCAGAACCAGAATTAAGAATACTGTGAGTTTGAGCTCCCTTATATCATAAGCCACAATTATTTTTCATTTATGGTTCCTAAGTCAGTAAATGGCTGAAATGTGCTGTAGCTAGTTACATGCTGATGTCCTTTCACAAAATCAAGCTGTGTAACTGGACAGTCTCTGTCAGATAGTTTCCAGGCTTCCTTGAAATACTGGGAATATTTCCTCAGAAATTATTTCCCCCTTCATCCCCTGTGTGAATTCCCTCAGTGCAATGAGGTTTGTTCCTCTCATTCTTCCTGCACTTCAAAATGCAATAATAAAGCAACCCAACTTTTTAAAAAATCATCATGAGGAAAAATCCTTTTCTTTTTTTAACGAACTCTAGTTGAGACCAGGGAACTACTTTCACAAATAATATCATCTAAGAGAAGGTTTACATTTTGATGTACAGGAAAGGTGGGAAATATAAAGAAAATATGCTTTCAAGAGCTGTGGGCAAAACTGGAGTAGAATTAGTTTTACTGCCAGTACATGATTGAAGTTTCCTTTTTTTTCTAGAAGCATTTTAGTAAATCCATGACATGACCTAATGTCTGTACTTCTCAGCCTTTGGTGTCAGATAAACACATGACATCACCCAAAGTGGCAATTGGGTAATGGTTGTGCAGGACCAGTTTATTTCGTGCCGCTGGAGGTGCTTAACATTTCCTTGGAATTGTGAGCATTTGGGAGGCAGTGGTGAGCAGCATGTAGTATTTTGAGGCACACAGATCACAGTGGTGTGCTGGTGAGGAGGGCTGTGTTCTCTGTGAGCTGTGCCCCTCGAAGCTGGGGGGAAGTCCGGCTTCAGAAGCCGTGGGGAGGGCGGGCTGGTGCCTGACTCCTCAGGGCAGAGCCCATGGGGTGTCAGGGGCACATTCCCCCTTTTGTCAGCCTATCTCCAAGGCTTCCCGGAAGCAGCGGGAAACAGGAGTTCTGACAGCTGCAAAATCCCCATCCTGTGAAAGCCATGGAGGACATAGAGCAGGGGAGTTTACTGAACCCATGAATCCCTGGTTTTCCAGTGCTGGGGACAAAGAAAGTACCCTTCCTTGTGAAGAGCTGGGTGTGAAATTAGTCCCTCTGTCCTCACACACATTCCTCCAGCTTCAGCCATTGGTGTGGTGCAGTTAAATATCTCCAATATGGCCTTTCCTAGTCACATTTGCCTTCGAACATGATTGTCAGATTTACTCCAGATTTACTTACCTTTCTCAGCATGTCACTTCAGTTTGGCTTTCTGTTGTAGGCCTGTGTGTACATCTCTGAGGATATATGTTTTTATTGCATTGTATTCTCTGCTTAGGCTTTTTTTCCTGGGATGATTTTTTTCTTGTTTTAATACAAAATAAATCAGGAATGCTTTTGAAAGCTGTGATGGTCCTTTTGATCTGGTACTTCGCATATGGGCACATAATTATTTATTAAAGACTTCTTTAATGCCCTTTTCCATTTAAGCTATAAAAAGAGAATATTAAAATTAGTAAATACATATTCATGCAAACACTGTGGGCCAAATTCTCCTCTCAGACAGAGCTGACTGATAGCAGCATGGAAGGAGATTGTGACCCCTAAGTCATAGCACTCTTAACACATGCTTTTCAGTAACTGTTCTGTCTTTATGAATGTTGTTTTTAAAGAATCATTGGAGATATTCAGATCTGGGAACCTCACTTGTTTTTTCAGATCCTCCTCACCTTTTTCCAGCATTCCACCCTCCTGTACCAATTGATGCAAGACATCATGAGGGACGCTACCATTACGAACCATCTCCCATTCCTCCTCTGCATGTGTGAGTATTCAGTGTTCCCCCTTGCTTCCTGAAAGAATGGACAAATACATGAACCTTTGCAATGCTTGAAACCATGTACCTGAAGTAGTTTTCCAGTCTTTTCAGAGTGCATGATGTACTTTTGGAAAGCATTGAGATTATCTTTTCATAAAGCAAAACCCATGCTGGTGCTTGAGGAATTCCTGTTATAATAGGTAGCTGGCATAGGTTACCTATGTCTTTTGCTGACATCTATTCTGTAGTACATCATTCTGTAAAGGCTAAATTAAAAAGGGCTGAGCCCTGTGAAATACAGCCAGATAAACATGTATTTAATCTGTATTAAGCTTGGTATTCTTCATGGCTAAAATTTCCTTTCATGCCAAAGGTTTGTTTACAAAACAACCATTAGGTTGGTTTTCTTCCCTAGTGACTGCTATGAAGCATAATGAAATTTTTAGTAAATTTTCTTAGTCCCTGTTGTGTGCACATATAGGCAAGCGGTTGATTGATGGGAATGTCACCCAAACAAAATGGTAAATGTGATAGAGCACATGGTTTACACAAAGATAAAAGAAATGAATACCAGTGATAACATGCATAGAAAAGGGTGGTAGTGGTGAAATCCTGTAGAAATAAATTTTATCTTATTCCATATGGGGAGACGGATATCAGCATTGCAGAATAAACCAGTAGATGTGTCCAGAAAACTGCTAAATACCATTTAAAATGGAGCTGAAAAGCAGGGCTTGGTACTTCACTAAAAGGCTTGATGTATACATTTAATCATATCTACTAATCACCTCTCACACTGAGGAAATACAAGAAGAAAAGCACAAGTAATACTTTGAAGAATAATGCTAGTTGTTTAGATGGCAGATTGCTTTTCTATGGCTATTAGTTACAGCTGTGTAATTACATATATGCAGAAGAAAAATGAAGTTGTTTTAAAACAAGTCCTCCTCTGTGAGCAGAATTAATTGATATTAACAATCCTAACTATATGCCCAAGTACACACACAATATTTTACTAACAGTTTTTTTGGGTCAGTCTTCTATTACTGAATTGTAATTTCAGAGCAAATTTGCCTGGAGGTAAGTAATAAATCTGTGTTGCAGTCTTCTTGGGCATTAGAGGAAAAGTGGGTATTTATAGAAAAAGAGAGCACAGAAGTTTGTGATTTATTCCTCAGGGTTCCTGAGATGCATCACCATTTACACCACAATCTACCACATAATAAAGTACACTCACATACATGCTTAAATTTGCTGCTAACTACTGTTGCAAGCTGAAGGTGGCAGGATCAGACAGTCATTACAGGGTCATCCTAGATTTTGCATTGCAGTCAATATTCTACATGGATGGATGTTTTTGGAAGCTGGGCGCGATGATCCTGCTTATTCTGAAGCTAGTGGGGAATTTGCCTTTCTCTTTGTATAGGGCAGATGGGGTAGGGAGTTTTAACCTGCATCAGCAGAGGACCATCATCCAAGACACAAGTACTGTCTACCAGCTTGGAAGAGGCTTCTTGAAGTTCTGTGCCATGTGGAATCCTTCCTGCATTTGCTGAGCTGAGCCCTCCCTGGAGCTTTAGTCCCATGAACCGCGTCCACAGCATGGCACCCAAAGCCTGCAACAGGGCTTTTGGTTGGGTAGACCAGTGCCACCTGCTTTAGGTGACAGTGGGAAATCAGGACTAGCAGTCTACACTGCTCTCAGTGCCAAGACTTCTGTAAGAGCCCCAGAAGATGTTGGAAATGCCTCTTTCATACCTTGATTTGCATTCAGAGATAGTCCCATCTGACCCCAAAATCATGTTCCTTCTATGGAAAGGTGCCTTGCTGTGTGCTGGGCACCCCTGCTCCCTGATTGAGTGGCAATTCTGCTGGGCCCTGCAGAGGAAAGGAGGTCTTAGCCAGATGCAATGACTGCAAGTAGCTGCTTTAAAAATATACTCTTATATCAGCCCAAGGTTTAAACTCAAAATTGCCTTTATATTGGCCATTTTCCCCCATTAACTTCTGTTGATTCTTTTGCTCATTTGGTTTATGTCACCATTGGAACGATGAGCTGCAGTGACCCTTGGAGCTGTTGTAGTTGGTGTAATTAAATATAAATAGGCAATTAAGCAACTTCAAAAAACAATCATTTAGCCTTCAACATCTTTGTAGATGTTATGGCTTGTCATGCTTTTGCAGTTTTCAGGAAAATAGATTAATGTAGATACATGTGAGGTAGGCATCCAGTGCTTTTCTTGCAAGTTTTACAGAGCTGGGTGTTAGTAGCACTTAGGATCACCCGGGATCATTTGGAGCCATTACTTGAACTGCTGTCCTAGTACCCATTAAAAAATAAAAAAGAACTGAATTGAGAAAGTATTTGAGAATTCTGAGAGAAAATGGCAAGAAACCAGTCAGGAAGCAAATGTTTACCTACAGCTTCAACAATGACTTCATTGTATGAGTGGTTTTCTCCTCAGCTTTGTAGTACTCTCAAATGTGTGTATGTAATATAAATTAAGAAAAAATGAAAAAGGCATGATTTTAGTTATCCAAGCTCCTTGAAATATGTTCCACAACCTGTCAAGCCTTAGTGGAATTAGTTTAGGTGTAATACAAATGCAGAAAAAATGTGAGGAGGGCCTTGTCTGCATGGTACCTACAGTGTCTGCACATAATTTTGAACACTGGTCAAGTGAAAGAGAAAAAAGAAAGCAGGAATTTTAAAGATGTTACAGGGCTCTTACATACTTGCAGCTCTAAAAAGGTATATGTATATATGTGTATGTGATTCTTACAGTTTAATTGCTGATGGACAGCACTGTTCCATCCCAAATTTCAGCCTGGAGCCAAATTTTATAATTTGAGTTATAAACCCTTAAAATAAGGGCTTATGTTTATGATGGAATTGCTGACAGATGCTTATGTATAGTAGGACTAGCAGGCATTGCTGTAATTATGCCATTGTATCCTATCATTAAAGATTTCAATTGAAAGAGGTTTATAAATTGCTCTTCCTCTTAGATAAACCACCCTACATTAAGGCATCAACGATATGGTGCAGAATTAAATTAAAATCTCATAAAATGAAATATGTTCTGTATTAGCTGTTTGACACTTAATTTGCCTCTGAATGAGTAGAGGAAATCACAAATTAACCTGCCTTTGTTTTTCCAGCCATGGCTTATTACATGTTAGAACAACTGCAATTACAGCCCAATAATAACCCCCAACCCTTATGAATATGTACTGAAATGTGTCACTTTGTGTTACCAAAACCTGTTAGGACTGTGTAGTTATCTTGGAATTTCTACAGTACACATCTCTGGTTTATACTTCAGGAAGATGTATGAAACTTGAGTTGTTCTTCAGCAGCAACGGATGAATGGCAGACTTGAGGCTGGGGCTTGTGTTTTCCTTTTATTATTGTGTTTTCTTTTTATTACTGTGTTTTCTCAAATTCAGTTTAAAAAATCCAGTAAACTGTAATTCAGTTTTGCTGCTTTACATTGAACTAGGAGGTTAAATTTTGTGATAAATACCATATGATTAAAACAAACCAAAAGAAGCCTGTCTTTAGTAATCACATTCCCTGCTTTGTTTTCCTTTGTTGTTTTTGTCCAGCTTTTTCCTAATTTCCAAAGCTGATTTCTAAAGTATGGTATTAAAGGAGGAGCTGAAGCTTACCTCTGTTTGGGTCCTTGACATCTGCTAGGTCATCCATTAGAGTGTGATGGCTTCTCTGGCTGGTGTGCAGTGATTCAAAATCATGCCACTAATGAGGGTGTTTATTTGAAATGAGTACCATGAGTATGCTATTTTTCTTCAAGATCCAAATCACAGATTTATTATTTCCAGTTGCATGATGTCTTTGTTTGGAATGAGAGTTATTAGTAGTGAGCAGAAGAAGAAGGATGTCTTGTCTATTGTTATGACAGTGCAAGTGTAAATAACTTCACAGTCCCACAAAATCTGTCTTTGCTAGGATGAGATTTTTTATTTGTTAATTAAAAAAAAAAATCTCCGAAGACAGAGGCAAAATTCTACTGATGGATTTAAATTCAGCAATTTAAGAAGCTGCAGTTCTTGGCCATTCATTCATTCCCATGCTTCAACCAAGTTGCATCGGTAGGTTTTTCCCAGTATGCTTCATTTCAAGGTTGAATTGGACAGCCTTTGAAGGTGACCAATCCTGACACCTTCAGGCACTGTTACTGTGGCTGTGGAGGGAACACACTCCTGCAGAGATGAGGCAGAAGACAACAGTGGCAATATCAGGAATGGCTCTGGGGCAGTGGCTTGTACATCTTGGAGTGGTAAATGCATGTGTTGAAGGAGGCTAGTGGAAAGCTAAAGTTTCAGGGCCAAATGCATTGCAAGATGCATCATGCATGTTTGAAAATATTCATCCATTTAGTCTCCATCTCTTTCTGCCATCACTTTTTGCCTTAGCTCTGGATTACACATGAGGAAGAGTGAACAGGTAAATGTATGGGAAGGTGCTCCGCATATGCCTACAGTCGGGGGAGAATGCCTTTGCCAGGAGGAAGTTGCATGGTGCAGTTTGTGTATTTTAGCTTCCTAGGATCAGCAATATTCCAAGCTCCTTTTTTGTTTTCCTAACTGCTGATTGAGACTAGCAAGTTTGGCACTCTTATGCCCTGAAATGATGCATGTGCAGAGAACTGTGCATGTGCCTAACATGAATGCCTTGAACAGATATTTTGAACTTTCTCAATGCTCTGGTACTAAACCAAAGCATGTGTTTTACTTGCAGTCAGCTCCAAGTTGATAAAAAGGGAGTCTGATTCTTAGATATGTTACTTCATACGTAGTTTATACACACATCAGTTACACAAGGGTGGAAAGAAAAGAAAAGTCAGGCCCAGACACTCAGCTTTCATCATCATCTGATTTTGGACCATGCAGCAAATAGGGGATGCCCAAATGTGAGAAGATTAAAGCATATCCTTGATTATGAGAGAAACTGCTAGTCACACATTTGATAGGATGTTTATTTTTTCCCAGCCTTGTCACTGACATTATGATTTTTCTTTTCATTTTCATTTCTAAGCTCTAATTTATTTTTTAGAATCTGAGTGTTTAAACCTCTTAAATCTTTTACCTGCTGCTTTACCTCAGTGTACCTCTAAGCTGTAGACTTGGCAAAGAGTTTGTCAGCTTGTCAGAGCATTCATTGATCCTTTCACAGTGGGAAGGAGAGCCCCACCCAGCATGAAAAACATCACTCATTGAATTGGCTTTAATTACTTTAAGACTTGGAATGGGTTTTATGGTTTAGCCAGGAGCCATCAAAGAAGAAAGACTGGGAAGCTCTTGGGACATGAAAAGATGACTGTAGTTACAGCTTCCCAAAATCATCCGTGAAAGTATTTTCTTTAAACAGGAAGAAATCTTGTATTAAATGTGAAACACCCCAAGAAACCTGTCTCTGGAATTGAAGTGCAGCATGCAGAATAAGCAGCTGCTCATAGCCTGGAGGATTTTTATAGCAGGTCTCTGAGAAGGAATCAGCATGGTCTGGTGACTCGTTAAGTTATACAGAATTTGTTATGTGCCATGGATACACGTGTTGTAGGCTCTGCACGCAGAGCCTGCAGAGGTGTATCCCTCTTTCCTTAGTGATTATTCAGGGAAGTAAAATACCAGGGCCAGATGCCCACACATAATCTTCAGCAGATAGTTTTCTTTCAATGACAGACCTTTTACAAAGCTTGGGAATAGGAAGCTTCTGTCTAGGCTAAAACTGTGTTGTCTCAGTCAGTGTATAGTTTTGCATCATTTAAAATAGTGAATCAGTGTTTTGTTCAGCTGTTCATTCTTATGTAGTGGTATTTTACCTTAAGATTTGCAGATTCTCATAAATTCTCCTTTGTTAGCTTTGTAGTGCTTGCAGAATAGCTTCAGAAAGAGAGTGTTTTCAAAAACTATCTGAAAGTGCAAAAAGTTTGGAAAGCAAATTAGTAGTGGCATGTATTGAATTGCAGAAAAAAAGGATAAATGTTTCTTTTAAATTTTTAATTCTGAGCTACTTTTAAAGGAAAAATGTAGGTTAAAATGTGGATAAAAATAGTTAAATATTTTTGATGTAGCTGTTTTACATAAGTTGTTACATTCATTTGTTTAGGTAAACTGCAGTCAGAAGTTACTGCACAGTCAATTCTACTCTTCTATATTTCTCACTGATTTGCTGTCTCTCTTCTAGGAAAAAGCAGTATTTAGGGAAAACTATCTTATTTAATTTCTGCTGAAAAATAAATTTTAGATCAAATAAGGATTCACTGCTAAAATCTATTCCCATTTTAAGCCAGCACATTTACATGAAAGTCAACAGAATTGCCTCTAAGCACACCAGATTACATTTGCTTCACAGCATTCAACTGTTTCTGTGGTGGATAATACTTTGTGACATAATCATTTTCTCTGGAGTAGCTAATTGTAATGCCAAGGAACTACAGATTTATAAAGGAGAAACAATAACAGCAGATAAATATTGCGTTAACAGAGGCTCTTTGTTCTTTTTATACAGCCAGCTTGATTTTGGGCTGTCTGGGGAAGTTGCAGCAATTGAAATTAGAGGAAAATTTTGGTAAGATTTTTAATGTAGAAGGAAGAGCTTGTAAAACATAATGGTTTGTTTTGTTGAAAATCCTTAGTAGAAAGTTCCCCCAAATCTTTGGTTCTTTTTTTTTTTTTTTAATGTTGAGAAAAGCGCTCGAGTGGCAGCAGCCCCCAGCCCTAATGAGCAAGACGTGCCTCCAGTGGCTGGCAGCTGGCTGGCCACCTCTCTTCAACACTCCGCAGTACAACAGTGCACAGGGCATCCTGCCAGTGTGATACAGGAGGAAAAATTGGGAAAAGCCCTCGGGAACACTCCCGTGGTGGTCTAAAGGGGATCGGTTTCCTCCTCTCCGCCTGATACATCGAGAGGCACAGGTTTGTCTGGTGGAGCCAAGTTCAGCAAAAGGGATTCTTAAGGAGGTTTTTATGAATTATGCTGTTGCAGAGGAGCAATTCCACGGCTTATCGGCAGTGAGGTGTCTATCAGCACTGCCACTTAGCTGATTTACCCCGTCTGGGCAGTTAACAGTCCTTAGATGAATTCTTGGCTGCCAGTGAGAAGTGGTTCCCTAAGGCGGGCTTTCAAACCAGCGTGAATTAAGGGATGATGGAAGCAAAAAGAATGGCCAGCAAAGTTATGCCTCAGGTCACTGTTCTATGTAACATTTTTTTTGTAAACTGACGAATAACTAGACATGATTTCAAGTTGTTTGGGTGCTTGCTGTGTGCAGATGTGTATACAAGTGTGCAAATTTGTGTGTGTGTGTGTTTGCATGCATCCACATAATAGGGTGAATATCTTTGCTTACATTTGTCATGGACTGAAAATTTTAGATCTCTGCAGTTAAAACTACTGCAAGGAGCTACTCAGAGCTTGAGAGGGATGGAAAATTAGAGGGAAAATGTTAACAGAATGCATAGAAAAAAATGTTCAATGGCAAAACCTTTGAGAACATGTAGATCATTACCTTAATTTAACATTTAAACAAAAGTGTATAGAATAGCTACAATGCTTGAGTTCTGCTGCTTGAAATTTCTATTATCTCATTCTGTTATCAGCTGCAAAGAATGCAAGCTCTAAATATAGTGCACATTCAAAGGCTCTGAGCCTGTGGTTTCTTGGACAAAATTCCTGTGTTCTTTGTGCTGTAGTCAGCAGTATTAGTTGAGTGAGCAGATATTGACTGTGGTATTCACGTGCAGTGAACCAGAAGCAAGCCAACTCTATAGAGGCTGCTGTCAAACTTGTTGCAGTAGCCTGTGAGGTACTGGACTGTGACAGACTCCTTTTTTTTATCACAATTCTTCCACTCATGTTAAATCTTGCTTCAAAGAGAGCTGAAATGTTACAGTCTTTATGGGGATTTTTTTTTCTTTTTCTTCTTTTAAAGTGTACCTGTGAGATTCTTGTGTTGTGAATTGGAAGTTCCCTAAAGTTAGAGTAGGTATAAACTCCAAGAAATGTGAGTGATGAGTAGCATGTGTTTTAGGATCATAGAGCATCTTCATCACACTCTCACACTTATCTTTCCCTGACTTAGAGTCCATCCTCCCCCAACAAAGACATCAAGTCCTAGAATATTGGAGTATGGATTGAATGTAGTTGACACTTTTTCTTTCCCAAAGGATGAAAAAACACAAGTTAAATTAACACCTTGTTTTTGGCATCACCTGCTCATCCTACTATATATTTACATATGTGTGTGTGTGTGTGTAAGTCTATATTTGTTTACATATCTGTAAGAAAACTGGCTGTTGAAGCTGTGCTTCTGAGGTGTAGGAAACTAACTAGCTGTCCCTTGCATATTCTGTGTTATGTGATGCTAGGAAAAAACCCCAATGATACCTTAATTTCACTGAAAGTGTTGTGTTTTGTGTTCAAGGGGTTTCTCATCACTGCGCCTCAGGCTAGGCTGAGCTATCATTAATGACTGATGTTATTGATTAATGGAGGAAACAATTTAAGGAAAAATGTTATTTTGTTTGATTTTTACTTTTAGGATGCATGACCAAGAAATGGCTTTATTTCAGAGTAATGTTTACATTGAAGTTGGGTCCTATGAAGTTGCCACTGAAGAGCAGGTGGTTAATCCCTTCCAGCACCAAATGTGTAGGTCTGAATTTATAATAGATTACAACTGCATTTGTGGTCAGCTTTATAGGTGCATTGGCAATTTTCTGGAAGCTCTGTAGAGGTTAGACACAGAGGCAAACGTCCTGCAGCCCATGAGTCAGGAGTACAAAGCTCCTGAAGGAATGAACTAACCTATCATCTTCTTGAAAGCATTATTTATGAGGTGTTGTGACCATTGGTGTTAAGGATCAACAGAAAATTAGGGAGTATTTCACATAAGGGAGAATTTCTAAACATATCAGATTTAAGTGGCTATCTCTTTAAAGATACACATCTTTCAGTCCTGTATCTCCTGTTGAAATTCAGCCTAGATTTATCATGCCTTTTCTACTGACCCGTGGAAGAAAAGATTGATAGTCTAGTCCAGTTTATAGAGGCCACCAACGCAAATAGCCCCATTTAACAACACTGTAGACAGATTTGGCAGAGAGATCAGTAGCTGAATGACCAGGGGCAATCAGGTGTTCTCTGCTTTACCCTGGAAGATCACTATCAGCATATATCATCAAGACAGTACCAAGAAAGCTTGTGTAACCTGCCTCTGTCTTCCTCTGCCTTGCTTGTTCCTTGGACATTAGGCTTCCATCCTGACACCTTTTTTGGAACTGTGCTTCTACTCCTGTGATTAGATTGAATTGCAGAGATGCTGAGGGAGCAGACATGTAACTTCTGCAGGTGTGTTCCAAGCTGTCCAGGTTGTTCCCCTTAGGGTTTTCATTTATACACCCAGCTACCTATTCTGTTTAGATCACTAATAATGCTTCCAGCATATAGATAATGAATTTATATCACAGATTTCAAAACTGAATTTACTACTTTTCAAAAAAAGTATGCATCCAGAATATTAATTTCCTTTATGAATGTTGTTCAAAGTTACAGCTTTGCCTGGGAAATGTTTTTTAACTCCAGTTTTTCACACAAATAGAACAAGAATAGCAGTGCAAGGAATTTCTCTCTTTTTCTTTTGATGGCTATAGTTTTCCAGCCATTATATATTTACCATTTGTTAGGACTAACTTGTATTCTGGACTCTGTAGCAGCAAAATGTCTTTTAGTGCCTACAAGTTACAAAAGATGGCCTGACAGAGATGAGACTTCTCAGTCTGGCATGAGAACTGAGTGTTTTCCTGATCTTCTCTGATTGCACCTCAGCCAGCTCCCATACCTGGACCTTTGTTACTGGCAGAGAAAATACAAGCAGGGGCTATTAGCAGAATGTCTTTCTTCTCCCCTTTTACCTTAGCAGAATTCACCTTTGATGTAAGTGGTGCTTCATATACCTGTGAATCCTCCTGCTCTCGTGACTGTTGGTGCTGATCTGTGACTGGCACACCTGCTGTTTGAGGTGGTGTTTGGAAGAAGCTTGGAAGTCATATTTTCATAAGGTCACCCCTTGACTCCAGTCCTGGGTACAACATAAATATGTACTGTACAGCTGATATTGTCACTCAGGTGCACTCTCAAAATGGCTTTTCTTTCCCACATCATGTATTTGTCCAGGGGAAGGGGGGAAAGATGCGTATCAGAAAATAATCCGTGTGTTTTAGATATAAATGTATATATGTAGAATTTTATTCAGGAGTTTGTGTAGATTTGTATAATCTATTTTTTTTTCCTGGCTGCATGTAGTTTTAGATGAGAAATTCTAGCTGATACTCTATTCACTAACAGTCACTAATCCCTGTGAATATCAATTTTGGGCTGTCTGTTGATGATAGTATAGAGGTTTGAAGCAAATCCAACCATACCTGAACAGAAATTATTAATGCTGAACCTTCATATCACTGTTTTGTCAGGACTGTAGTCCTGTAAAGTTAGAATTTTAGTAAAATGTTCGCTTCACAACCAAATATGTGTAGCAAGTGCAATAGGAGAAATATTCAGTTCCTGAATTTCTGTTTTGTTATTGCCAACTTCGTTTTGCTTTAAACAGTGAAGTTATTATTTTATTGCATAAAAAATTAAAGAAAATATTTCTTCTTCCCCAAATCACAGTTTAGTAATATTGTGAATGTGTCTTAGAGTAGGCACTGGAAATGAAAGGATTTGTTTTGGTTTGGTTTTGAAATTGGAAAAAGAGTGTTTCTGAGCATCATAGAACCAATTTTGAGGACAGTGTTCACTTGAAGGTAATGCGAGAAACTTTTCAGGTGCTTTTCCAGAAGAAGGAGCACCTTTCTTAATGGGTGGAAGGGAAGAAGAGAAGCTAAAATTTGCTGGAACAATAGTGAGCATAGCATTCTTGAGTTTGAGGTAGGGAGGGTTTAGGCAAATCATAAGTGAATGAATGAGATGATGAGAAAGGCTCCAAAGTACTAAAAGTGATGAAAGCTTCATTCTCTAAAAACAAAAAACCTGCTAAATTATGAGAGTAATAACACGTTAATTAAAAACATTGTTTTTCAAGAGAACAGAGTGTTTGTGACATTCATATATCAGTTGTTTTCAAAATTTAATTTTAGTGTTATGGGTCATGACTTGTGCATGAGTTTTTTTGAGATTTAGGACAAGCCTCAGGCTCTTCCTTCTGGTCAGATAATCCCCCAGGTGGATGCAGTAATCTGGTCCTCATGCTGTGGGAGTGGATCCTAATTAGCAATACTGTTTTTTCACAGAGTATTCCTGCACACAGGCAGGAGCACTCTTTGCATGCAGATTGCAGATTTTCATCTGTGAATAGTAGAGAGAGAAATGAGGAGTAGTTGTAGAAACGATTTCTACTCTCTTAGCTTTGTACCATTTAGTTGTTTTTCGTCTTCTCCCAGTCATGCCTGTATGTATGTATGTGTACTTTCTCTGCCCTACCAAGGTTGTCTTTAAATATCTACAGGCATTTTCTGAGTGTTTTTGAACCAGTTCACTATTTACTGGTATATTGCTTTTATAGAGGTCGTCTTTGATGAGTTTTTTGTCATATGTGCCCACTGAAGTTTCAGTGTACTCAAGCATTAGAAAAGCCACTATTTGAGTGTCTTTGTTTTCTTTGTTGAGCTGTTTATTTTGCTTTCTTCCCACACAGTTCCCTGGCCTCACTCTGACAACTGCTTTTCTGCATGAATTACATTCCTCGGGGCCTCAAGTCTCCTAATTCTTCCAGTCGATTTGATTCCTGCCTGTGTGATTAGTCCTCTGCTCCAACACAGTTGGTCTTTGCCAAGCAGGCTGCTTGCTAAGTGCCTTTAACATGAAGACCTAACTACATTTTTTAACCTCATTAGTGTGTAGGGCACTGCTTCATTCTGGCTTAATAACATGGCCACTATTGAATCATCACTTGCTCTAAAACAGGTTACAAAAAGGTTACCTAAGTTGTCTGTTTTTCTTTTTGTATGACTGTGCTTTTGCTGGGTTTCTTTCAGCTCATGTCCATTATCTACTATGTAAGTTGCTTTTTTGAAAGGAGACACGCAGATTGTACTGGTGTAGATTTATGATGTTACGAAATTTTATATTTGTATGTTCAAAAAGAAACTCAGCACCTATTTGGAAATAGCAAAACTAAATTATAAAACCAGTAAGAAAACGTGGGTTTGGAAGAAAATGGGAAGAAGGCTTGGGGGAAAAATTTCCTACTTGTTTCAGCTTTAGAATTATAAAGATTTCATGCTCACCAGTTTAAACACAAGCTTTTTACTATAATGCTGGATTTACAGCAATGCAGCCACAGTCTGCATGGCTTCACTTTGTCTTGTGGGTTCAATTTTTAGCTGAATGTATTGCCACTAAAATTTATTTCAGTGACAGCTGTGTATTAACTTGAAAGGAAAAGACATTCCTGGGTTTCCAAATGTTGTAAAGGCAGCAGAAAAGTTTCCTAAGAAGATGGTTTCACTGGGGAGGTGGGGGAAGAAAGGAGGCAGTGGGTCACATGCCACTTGTGATGGTGCATTTGTGCAGTTGCATAGCACAGCCACTCAGAGGGTGAGACTTCATGATTAATGGTGTTTATTCTTGACAGAAGCCTCCTTTATTTATCTGCAGTACAGTTTAGTGATTTTATCAGTCACCTGAATGAAAAATATTCAGTCATACCAATATTGCAGTGTAAATTGAGTAGAGTCACTTTTTATTATATCTTTCAGCCTTATCATCTGCACAGTAATTTTCTAGCAGGGGTTTGATATAGAAAGGCTGGATTTAGCTGTACTTGACACAAAGCCTCTTCAATTTCCTCTAAAAGTTCAGGCTACTCTTAGAAATGTGTATAAATATATATATATAAATATATATTAAAAAATATATAACCCTCTTATCCAAGCAATTTCAGTATTTGAAAGAATAAAGATAAAATGTGCAAACCTGGATGTAAGAAATGTTGTTCATATGGAAACATCTAATAGTTCTGAAGCCACTGGTGAAATGCTCTTTAGTGTTTAAGCTTGTGGCTTAGTGCAGTTCTTTTTGCATGGCTACGTAGTCTGACTTTCTTCTAATCAATCATCATCCAACTCCAATCAGCATACAGGCAGAGCCTATCGTTCATCCTGGGTGTAATTTCAGAGTTGAGGACTATAATGGCCACATACAGCACATTAGTCACTGCGATAACAGCTAGTGGCACTCCTGAGGAAGGGGGAGGATGGGGAAGAAGGGGAATAAAATTCTTCTCATTCTCACAGTGCATTACTGAAATAGGAGCAAATGTTAAACAAATGTTTATTCAATTAGCTGACTTAACAGCATTAAGTGCGAGAAAGCTTCTGACACTCTTTTGACCCACTTTTTCTGACAGGAGAGGAGCAGCAAGGGAGGCAAGAAAGGGGTACGTTAATGCAGTCCAGATTTATATATGTCTACATACTGATATGTTGGTGTCTCTGGTTAAAGACTGGAAGGGATGTCAGGCTCTGCCTGTAGCCTAGAGGAAGCTAAAATTTGAATAGCAAATGGGACCACCTTTAGAGCATCAGAAGAGAATTACAGAGCAGAGAAGTTTGCTGTAGGAATGCAGTTGGCAAATTTCACTGCCCACTCTGTTATTACTAACAACAGATAATGAGTTGGCTGCAGAGCTTTTAGATTTTCCTGCTGCACTTTGTGGTACAGCACCGTTTGAAGGGGAAGTAGTGTGTGGAGGTCCATGGCAGTCTTATTCAAATAACACTTTCGTGTCCTGTGTATCTGTTTTATATTCATGGTGATGATTTCTGCATCAAATGCAACATTGCAAAATTATCCTCCATCTATTAATGTACAGCTCAGTACATTACATTTAAAAGTCTGTAAACTTGGAACCAGCTGAAGACAGGAGGGGAAAAATTTACCAGCATTGAGGTTGGGCTGTCCTATAAAGGTATAAAGTCTTACTTTTTTATTTATGGTTCAGTGCAAGCTGAGCAAAGTATGGTAGTGCCTGGATAAGGCTCTAGCAGAAGCAAGAGATGGAAATCACGTTAGCATTACTTTTATTTACTGTTTACATTACTGCAGTGTCCAACAGCTCTGTGCAGGATGGGAGCTCTGCTGAATGTTGTGCAAATACAGGGAGCTCTGCCAAGAAGAGCTCACAGTCTCTGGCAAGTGAACTCTGGTGAGTCATCTCTGATGGCCTCAGGGTTTACCAGCCCCAGCTGTTTCTTCACCCTGGGGATTATCCCTTTTCCCTCAGCAGGGTTGTGTGCCTTTGCCCCATTTACAGTCTCACAGCTTTGCTCTGGCTTCCTGAAACAGGGCAATGAAGTGGCCAGAGGAAGAGATGTTCTGCCTGGGAGGGGCACCTAGCTGGGTGCTTGGAGGCTTACACAGCTGCCACAAAATTTGCAGGATAACCTCTGGTAGAAGCCTAGATTGGGCAAGTGGCATTTGCAGGGAGTAGTTATTGTTGGTTACTTTTCTGTATGTTTGCCTCCTTCGTACAAGCAAAGAAATTGCCAGGTAAATGCATATTGTCCTCTCCCAGTCACTGAATTCTTTGCAGCATCCTGAGAAGGATTTGGAGAAAGGAGAGGAAAGCTGGGATGGTCTGTATTGCAGAGGCCAAGTGAACAGTGTTTCAGAGCAGTGCCAGGAGGAAGTAGCAGTGATGGGTGGATGGAAGGAGGAGGAAAAGGAGAAGCAGGTGCGTGTGAGGAAGAGAACAAGAAGACTGGTCTTGACTTGAGGAATACTGGGAGCCAGTAGATAGTTTTATTTACATTTTTCATAATGAAGGAAATTATACAGTCAAAACTGTGTCAGCATACACATTTAAGGAATGCATATCAAGACTCCCAAACCAAGACTGTATCATCTGAAGCAGCAGTTGCTTGCTGTAGTCACTACATGTGGAATCATGGACTGAATGTCACCAGTGTTACAGCTGACCTTATGTAAACAGCATTCTGTTAAATAACAGAATGAATATTCATTGCTTTTCATAGCATAAACTATTCTTGAGGAAATCCACAAGCTAATAGTTGAGTTATTTATGAAGTCCTATAAGTAGCAATCTATGCAAAAAACTTGGGTCTATGTTCAGGCAGCCCATCAGTTGAAAAATAGGAATACCATCACTGACTAAGGATTTAGTGCTTGATTAATGTAGTCAATTTTTAACTGTAACTACATAATATTAACACTTCCCAAAGAAGGAAAGGAGAACCAGAGTAATATTCTTTTGCTGTCGGTCAATGCCTAATTGTCGTGCAGATTTCCTGAACCATGAACATCTCTTGTACAGTCATTTGTGTCCTTTTTTTTTTTTCCCGTGCAATGATGCCTTTTAACTTGATGTGGGAGAAACTTTTTATTCTAACCCCATGTGAGGTTATTTGTATATTTTCGGAATTTACATACCAGAAGGGGACACATTTTTGTAAGGCATTGTCCTTGCCCCAGTGAGAAAATACTCATAACATAGGATCTCTTGATATGACTTTCCCACTGTAGATACTGAACATTTCCAACTGCTTTATTACAGTTTTAAAGATGGGGAAAGAGTCGATCAGGAAGACAACAAACTTGTACAAGGTGGCTAGCAGATAAATAATGGAAACCAAACCAGAGCCTGGCTATGTTAAACCCTGATCTAGCTTCTATATGAACTACATAGGCATGGACCCACTCATGATCTATTTGAACATGTATCTACTGAATGAAAGTTTGCTACCAAATCAGATTCTGTGACCTACTTCCCAATGTTGACTACAGTTCCAGTGTAAATTTGGAGGAAAATAAGTAAATATTCACTTGGTGTTGAAACATGGAAAATTTTACAGGAATCAAGAGGATTTTTTGGTTTAGGACTTAAAATACATGCTTATGTTCTCCTTTTTCTTCACTTCCACCATTAAGAAAATATAGTTAACAGTGCTTACTTTTTTGCAGCACTTGAGCTGTTTTATATGAAGTATGCTCTGACATTTCCGTATATTCAAATAATTATTTAAATTTTCATGATTGCTTGCTTAGTTTTCCTAAGTCCAAGAATATGATATAGCAGCTTTGAGGCAGTGAGTGATTCTAGGGGAATGGAGTGCCTGTTTGAAGCTGGAATTTCTGGAAAAAAAAAGGTATTAAAAATTATATTATTGATTTCCCATAGTATGTATTTATAGGTTTGATTGTTTACCAATTCAATGAGAAGTGAAAAGAGAAAAGACCTGTGGGTTGCATGTGAAAAATGCTCCGTGCTGGCCTCAGTCTCCTTACATTGAAATCTCAGAGCTCAACTTTATTAATACAAAAACCTTTTTATTAGCCAGTTGTTGCCTGGTGGTGCTGAAGGGTCAGTCTGTACAAGCAACTATGGTATTAAATAAACAATAGAAATTTAACATGGGAGATACTACCAAAGGAATTGATCCACATGCTTTAGAACAGGAGTCGCCACATACCAAGAAAGTCCTTGTTTATTCATCTTCCAGGTTCTACTAGAAGTAAGTATTAATGTTTTGTGGGCAGACATCAGATGATGATTGCACGAATAAAAAAAGAAAAAGATAGAAGTATCATTGGCAGTTTAATGAATTTTATATTTTTCAGTACTCCAGGCAGGACTGAATTGAAGAGGTATCAGAGAAACAGTGTGGATATCATTGGTATGAGAGTTATGCCATCAGTGCTTGCTCTAGCATTGAATAACGTACTGCTAAATGATTAAATATCGAGGTTTGAACTTTGACACGTTCATAATATAACAAGATGGATGAAAAGGCAATAATAAATTAGGTTATGTTACAATATTTCATCCCACTTCGTTGACAAGCTTTGTTCTGTGAGATAGATTATTGTTCCATCTGTAACCTCAGCTCAGTGTCATATTTACAATGTTATAGTTAAGGATCACTTGCTGTTTTCAATATAAATGTATTTTTCAACAGATTCATAAAAGAGCCATTTAAAATTTTATCAGGACAAAACTTGGCATTAAGATTTCCAGTCCTGGAGTTATAGTTTCCTTTAAAATCAGAAAGAGCTTAAATCACCTCTTTTTTTTTTTTTTTTTTTAAGATAGGTTGTGCTTAGAAGAGGTTTTTGTCCAAGCATGGCTGAAAGTTATTTGGAAACCATTTATGGCAGATCTCTAACACCAAACCAACCTCAAACACAGTAGTCCAGATTTTCCTGTGGCACAGGCTTTTGTGGCTGTTGTGAGTGGCTTGACATCTGCTTCCAGAAAACATTGCTATTGAAGAATGTGTGTGACAAGTGGGGACTTGTACTATGCCCTGGGGCCTCCTGTGGTTTTCACACTTGCAAGAGGTAAAAGAACAGGGACAATTTTCACTGTATAGATATTTTCACATGTATTAAAACAGTTCAAGCACTCCAAAGCAAGTGAGTACCCTGAGGCCTCTAATTGGCAGTAGTTGTCTTGAGTGGCCTCACTGGAGAGCTCTATGCATCCAGGAACTGTTTTTTAGCTGAGCTGCCTGACCTGTGTCTTAAGTAGTGCCAGTTTGTGGTCCTGCTCCTGGCTGGGCTCAGGATCTGCACTGCAGGGAGCTGTTCTGGATAGAGCCCTCAGAACCGTGGTGTAACTTGTCTCCTGACCTGTCTTTGTCGCTGTCTCCTTCTGCACTTGACTGGCCCAACCCACCCCTGGTTTGTCACTTTGCCCTGTCTCAGACTCGTGATTGACTGTCTCAGTACCATCTGGCTCTGGTCACTCAGATCTGGTGGCATGGAGTGCATTGCCCATGTGTGGCTCCTGGCTTGCCTTTTCTTAGGGAACAGCTGGCCTTTGCTGCTCCCCAGCACCTTGAACTGGGTCTCTTTTCTTTCCATCCCCCCCATCTCAATTCCTAACTCAGTTCCATGCATGAATCCACATAAGATAGTTTCATGGACTTCGGGCTGATCCTCTAATCCCATCAAGTAGAGCATTGAGAGGGTGGTTGAAAGGACCCACAGTCAACAAGCTCTGTGTTGGCTTACCTACCCAGGGACTTTCACCTCTAGTCATAGACAGACAGCAATATTCTACCTCAAGTTAGCTGTTCCATTAGTACCAAAGAAAGGGATAGGATTTGAATTTGTGCAATCCATTTTTTTTTTAAAAATTTGTATAACTCCAGACAGCTGTTAGCTGTTCCATTAGTACCACAAGTTAGCTGTTCCATTAGTACCAAAGAAAGGGATAGGATTTGAATTTGTGCAATCCATTTTTTTTTTAAAAATTTGTATAACTGACAAATGTTTAAGTACAAAAAACAGCCTAAAGTATGTGATAGGAGTCCCCATATCTCAGATTTTTCTGCTGGTGGAAAGAATGTGTGATCCTTTCAAGATAATACTAGGTAATGATCTGTGAATGCAGATCATTTTGAAATATGTGTAACTTGCTCATGCTTGCCTCATCGATTCAGATTCCCATGATCTTCCTTCACCAGTTAAATAAGGGCTATATGGGCTGAAAAGGGAATTGCATTTGATTCAGTTTTTGTGGTGGTTACAGTTCAAACTGCTGCTAGTTAGTCTTCTTCTACAGAGTCCATCTATTGAAGCTGTAAGCAACAAAACAAAATGACACTGTTTTCATGATTAATAACTGAAATCCTACAGATACCTCACCTGTAGTTCAGCAGTTTCAAAACCCCCATTTTTAAAAAAAAAGCAGCTTCACGCGTACTGTGATTTGTCCTATAACTAATGTGGTTCACAGCTGCTGAACTGGTGTAACTATGTAAATTTTTAAGACTGTGCAGACACCTCTGCAACAATTCATCAAAGAAGTGTTATGACTAATAGGAAAAAATACACCTGTTTGCCCTTACATTGATCTCCCTGTCTCTGCACATGTGTGCCATTCATGAGCTGAGTAGTTGAGATTATCCAGAGCATCATAGCTGGGACAGGAAGAAACTGGCAGGTTGGTATGGGTGGGGAGTGGAAAGTCCTGTGTTAAGATATGGAAGCTGTGTGCCACTCATGATATTTCAGCACCTTAGCAGTGAACAGGAAGGCCTTCTAGACAGGAAGGAGGAGTTGCCTTCACAGCTAGCCCTGTTCTCTATTCCTTCTCAGGGCTGTAGATATAATCAAGGTTACTGAGAAAATAATAAAGTCATGCTAATGTACCAGTTTAAAAATTAGTGGTGAAACACAGCCACAGGATCTTTTTTACCCACAAACCTGGAGACCTTCAACTATGTCTTGAAAGTGTGATTAGCTTTGTATGAAATTTGAATTGAGTTTGCAGTGTCACTAGAAGTAGACACAGAGGTCCTGATTCAGAAAGGAGCATACATCTGCTTTGCTCCCTCCCTTAAGTGGTTTGAATATGTTGCTAACAGAAGAACCTCTGCACAGGAGAAGATGCACGGCAAGTTCTGCCTTCCCCTGGTTTATAGGTGAGGCATAAATTGTCAAGCAGTATCACTGAAAGTCTCCTTGCCTCTTCTCATGCTGAAGCCTCATTGCATCCCATGAAGTAGCCTCAGACCCAAGGCAGAACGCCATTCAGCAGGATGCATGGCTAGGTTGCAGGATACTGGGCTGAAGAGTCCTGAGTTTGAAGGAGGGTCCCCAGCTTCTTTCCCTGCTCATGACATCATGGACTAGATGACTTGTAAAGGTACCTTCCAATCCAAACCATTCTATTATTCTATACATGTGCAATAAAAATTATGGGGATGGACTGCCACCCACATCTGGAGATTTGATTTGTTTGTCACTGAATGAGGATCTGGAGAGCCACTGCTGGGCTGTACTTTTTGCTATTTACATGATGAAAGTTATTCTTTATTGCAACATGAGGTTACAAAGCAAAGGGTGGCAGTACCCTTACTAATAGCTGCATTTTAATTTGAAGGATGGAGTTAATACTTGTGAAAGATGTTCACAGTAAAGTTTAATCACAGAGGAAGAGGAAGAATATGTGTCGTTGGAATAAATCAGGATGACTCAAATTGTAGGCCTGAGAGCAGATGAAGAAGGCATGAGGGAAAATGGGTCTGTAGGGAAAGGAGAGTCTGAGAACACAGGAGCAAGAGAAGTCGAGACAGAAAGTGAGCACAGAAGTTAGCAGCATGTTAAAATCAGATGCTTGAGAGAAATTAGGAAACATCAGAGTCCAGAGCTGGGAATACTTTGTGGAATCTGATGACTCCTTATTTCTGCCTCAGATAATAGTTTATGTGCCTGCTGTTGTATGATGTTACCCAGGTCAGTGTCCTTTCCCTAGCATCCTAGGAAAACTGAGGAGCTCAGAAGAGGAGAGAGAGAAAGAGGCAGGGCTGAGGAGGAGAAGAGCAGCTGAGTCCTGGTGTCCTTGAATGGCTCTTGCTGGATCTGGAGGGAGGAGCTGACAGCCTGGCTCTTAATCTTGCTCCTGCGGCAGCATTTGGCTGTTGGCCAGCTGGAGAGTGAATCACTGAGGCCGATACAGACTTTCAGCCTTCTTGCATAAGCATTTAAAATTTTCTGTTCAATATGCACCAGATAAGGCCAGGGCCCCAGCCTGCCTGCATGCTCTTTGTATTTCTAAATATGAGTTGGGATCACATTTAAAAAGAATCTCTCATAAAATGACATCCAGACTTAGTTTCTTTGTTACTCTTGTATTAAATTTGCTGTGCTACTATATTTTCCTCACTGCCAGGATAGGAAATTCACTCTGTAATGTGATATCCAGTTGTAGTACTTTTGCTTCCCACATCACCATGATTTTTAAAGCTCTTGCCAACCAATCTTGGCCTCACAGGGAATCAGGAGACAACGAATATTTAATGTCCGGTGTGGTTTTATAGTACCAAGGTAAAAGATGTACTTCCACTGTAAAACAAAGGTACTTTAAAACCATGCAGACAAAAAGTTCTCTGAGGAAAGGAGATGTCTGGTTTGCACAGTGGTGGAAAGTAGCTTCTGGTTTCAGGTTCTCAGTGCATTTCAAATATGCAGAAAGCATGGTAACGAGTGGATTAGCTTTATGTGGGTCACTCGGGTGCCAGAGGAGAGGCTGCACTGTTGGTACCTGCTGCTAGCACAAAACGCAGCTCTCTAACAAACTTTGGAGCTAGAAGGTATTTTCATACAGGAAGGCTAAACATGCTTACCTTGCAGAAAGCTTGTTGGAGGGCAAGAAACACAAAAAAGGTCAGATAGGGAAGGGAAAAGAGGGAGAAAAACACATCAGGAGAAATCTTCATTCCTCAGATTTTACAAGCCCTCATGGATTTAGTGGCAGGGAAGCTGACATCATGTTAGAAATTCATGACTTTGATCACTGTCCCACTCATATGCTAGCATGGCAGGGCAGAATTGGCTCCTATGTAAGATTATGTTCTGTTGGCCTTTTAGGTGATGACAGCTACCTCCATTGATCATGATATGTGTATGTTAAAAGGAAAAAAATACATTTCTTGTTTGATTACTCTTTGTAAGCCAACAGCATCAAAGGAACAGGCTACCCTCAGTGCTCTCACAGCTGCTGCCTGTGTCTGTGCTGTACATATGCTAAATTAATTGGAAAAACAGGGACAAAAAGGCATTTAATTCGGGTCAGCCAGTTGGACTACAGCAAATGCACGGCAGGCTTAATCATTGTCTTTTGCCAAAGAGCAGGTTGGCAAGGGCAGGCACTCCAGCCCCTTGTGATGAAATTTGAACTTTTTCCAGTGCCTTTGGAGATGGAGTGCTGTGAGAGAAAAGTCTCCAAGCAGAGCCCAGACACTGTCATATCAACAGGGTGGGATGGTGGTGAGGGTTATGGCAGGTTATTTGTCTTTTGTCACCTTTAAGCCTTGGTTCATTGCACATAGCATGGGAGGACACCAAGCTTTCCCTTCACAAAAATGATGCACTTAATTAATGGAGTCTTGTTAAAAAGCATTGGTCACGGGCACCATACTAAAAACACATGTATGTAGCAATATTTCTTACTCTGCTGCTATGTTTTGTGCGGTTTTCATGGGGAGGGACAGCAACAAAAAAATGCTCCAAAGAACCCATCTGTCTTAATGGCTTGCAAAGTTTGGGCCTCGTGAAGCAATTTCTGTATAAACATAACAACTTGCACTTCAAGAAAGAGTAAGCTGGCATGGTTGCAGTGTGGCTCTCAAAGCTCCTTTTTCAATAGCCACGTGGTTTTGAAGACGTAAATGATTCTGAATCTCAGTGTGTATTTCATATTGCAGTATGAATTACTATGCAATACAGTGTGCATATTTTGCACTAATTGAAGTGATTTTCTTCTTAACTCCTTGGGGAAAAGGTATTGAGGTGTGTAAAGATTAAACCAAATAAAAAGGCATGTTAAAATTGGTCAGAGAAATGTTGCTAATAATGGGACAGAGAAGAATTAATTTCCCAACCTTTTTCTTTCCAGGCAGTTGACCTCAGTACATGTGCAGCCCAGTTGTTATTCTTCAAGAAACAAGTGTGTTACTTTTGTAGTATTTTTCTTTATTGTATAGATAACCTGGCTGGTTTTGTTTTTCTTCCTTTTGTTTCTTCCAGGCCTTCTGCCTTATCTAGTAGCCCAACATACTCAGAGCTTCCATTCCTTAGAATTTCACCGCACCGAAATCCTGCTGCAACATCAGAGTCTCCCTTCAGCACCCCTCACCCATACATTAACCCCTACATGGACTACATCAGGTCCCTGCACAGCAGCCCATCCCTCTCCATGATCTCGGCAGCCCGTGGACTCAGCCCAACAGACGGTGGGTTAAGACAGGCTTCCTGTTTTCTGTCATTGTAGCAACTTAAGTTATATTAATCTTGTCAACATTTTTCCCCCTTGTTCAAAGCAGCTTCACCAGGTTTGTCAGACATATTCATTATGTCATAAATGTTTCAATACTTCATCAGCCGATGATGGCTCATTTATACATCTCACAAATGTTGAAACTTCAGGGAGAAGGAAAAAAAAAAAAGCTGCCTCATTCAAAATTTATGCTGGAGGGGTGGTATATATCTTATGATATCTTTTGTTTGTGGGGCTGACATGGGGTGCAATTCTGATCTCCCAGAAAATCCATTGTATCTGCACTAAGTTGAGTCAGATTCTTTATGAGTGCACGTCAATGTATAACCATGGAGTTCTTCAGACACAAAAGGCTTGTTAATGAAAATAGTATTTTTCAATTATATAAAGCATGCACTGGCTAGTAACATTTAGTCAATAGTTCTGTTAAAGTTTGGTAGAATTATTTCAGTTTATCCTAGCAAACAATATGGCCAAATTAAATGATGCTTATGTAGAAGTGGCTGATGATCAAGATTGTCCCTTTTAATCTAAATGGTGGGCATTGAAATTCAGTGCTTTAGGTCTTGGTGTAGCCATGGCTTTTGCTTTCCAGGCTACTTGGGCTGAAGTGAACTCCTGTGATCACTATTGTCATTACTCTAGCACATGTCCTGTTCATTTCAGTGGGAATTTTGCCAAAGTGAGCCATCAACAGAGTTGCAAAAAAAAAAGGTGTTTTGTTAATAGTAGGTTTTCCAATTGTGGGTAAGCATACGCAGTTTGACATTTCAAAAATGTAGCATTTACTGAAGAAACTAAAATATAACATACTCAGGATCAACTATGTCGAGAAAGGTAATTAAACTGGTAGTTTAACTATGGGAAAGATCTTCCCAGTGAATTCAGAAACTTAGCAGAGTTAAACTGCCTTTAGCTGAATTTGAAAAATGAGCAGTGCACCCTATCCAAACGGATAACTAATTAATCCTCGTTTATAAGAATATATACCTTTACAGTTAATCCATTAGGTATGGGCACATATTCTTATGAGAATAAATTTTAATGACCTATTGTCAGTCAAGGTGTATGGCATGCACATAGGGCTTTCCTAGAAGCACTTTGAATGCTGCATGAATTCTTCATGTTTCTACCCTTTTTATTTTAGCAGAAGTATTTTTCTTTTAAAAATACTTTTAAGAAAAAAATTTTGAATGGTCAGAAAGACAAGTTTTGACTTTAGGAGCTTTGGAGCTTTAGATATAGGAAAAAAATGACAGCTATAATGTAATGGCATATATTGGAAAAACTCTTGTGGTGTACATCTGGGCTTTTTCACAGGAGCTAATGTGCAGCATACCTTGCTATCTTCAATACTCTTCAGGTCCTATTCTTGCAGAATTTCATTTATGCTTAAGGTATGTTCCAGTGGCACATGAAGGAAGGTGTGAAAGAAGCCACCTGTCACCACACATGACGTTTAAGCTGTACACAGTCTTGGTCTCAGGTGTACCACACTGGATTCACTTGCAAAGATGTAGGCACATAGTGTTCTCTGACCCAGCACCCAGCTGATGCTCCAGAAACATCCAGAGATTGGTTTCAGATTCTGACACCTAAATGTAGATGTGTACAGGATAGAAATGTGTGATCTTTTTGTGTTGTTCTGCCATTGTAGTCCAGTGAGTTGTAGGTAGTGAAGCCTCAAGGAACTATTCAGTTCCCCAACAAATGGACACTTGGCATGTTAGCAGAGCACTGTCATAATTATGATGGTTCTGAGGTTCATCTGTCTACAGTGCAGATGTTTGGTGTCAGTTCAGGTTTGTGAAATACCCTGCCTCAACTCCACCTGCCTCCTCAGAAAGACAGTTTTCTCCCTCCAGCCTATGTAGCTTGGATTCCCAGGCTTTCAGATGGCATGAGACACTCAGGTGTGGACAGTACAGCTGAGTACACTCTGTCTTAATGCTCATCCCCTGAGTTTTGATTGTGGCTGTATACACAGCCTTAATCTGTCATAAGTACATGCTAAATTGACTACCTTAAGCATCTCCCTTCTGGTTTTAAGCAAATACATGTTACTTCACACTTCCCGTAGGCTCACAGCTCATGTTTGATCAGTTGCCACAGCCCGGTGTTGGCAGCATCCAATGAAAATACAGTAACTTGATTGAGGCATTGAAGATATCTCAATCAAACAGCATGCTGTTGAAAAGCTGCAAGTTTTTCCCTGGAATCCATAGTCTGTTGTATGATCAATCAAGTATACAATAAAATGCCTTTTTTTGGATGTGGGTTCCTGGCATCATAGAATCTGAATCATGGCTTGAGCACTTCTAGAATGCAAATGAAACACTCCTGTGGTTTAAAGGGGTACATGCACCTAACCTAGTAATAACATAAAGGACACCATGGCTTAATTGATATAGCATTTGAACTATGAAAACTTGGAAGTTGTTACTGCTCTTCTGAAAGCCATAGTGAGATTTCTGTTGCTGCCTAATTGCTTTAGGATAGTTAGATGATTAGATCAGTGTACTATTGGGCTCAGTCTGTCAACTCACAGATCTGGGGATGGCCAGGAGCCAGAACAACACAAAAACTCTTGTCACTTCTCCTTAGCCAGCAGATTTGGTGGGTTAGGGGTGGCTGAGGACTTCTCTGAGGATTTGGAGCAGGGGTAAGGATGGAGTTGTTGGTGTGTGTAGAGAAAAGTGCTCAGATGGAGCTCAGCTGTGCCTGTAGTACAGAAGCAAATGCCTCTGCTTATAGAAAAACAGGAACAAAGCTGAAGCTCCCCAGGAATAAACAGGAAAAAAATTTAGGGCTGTGGGTCTTCTATTTACCCTTCATTTGCCCTTCATGCAATACCCCATTTAGTAGGCTAATTTTTTATGTTTGAGGGAGTAGTAAAGAATAATCTTTTCAGAGCACCAGAACTTTTCTTGGCATATGGAACATTTAGTAATTATGTGTTCACTATGTTTTTTGCAGCAGTTAATTTTAAAGTTTGCAGCCAATGTTACTGTTAGTTAACCCAGACACTTAGGTCAGAAAGCTCAGGAAGTATTTTCAGTCTGTCTGGAAACATACCATGGTTGCCTACTACTGTAAAACTTTAAAATCAGTGATTCAGTGTGAGTTACCCATCTTTTAAAATTTGGACTGATTAATTTCTTTACCATTTCACAGAAAGTGGAAAAATTGTATTTAATTGTGAAATCAATTTGTAGTTTGGAAAAAATACCAGCAACTTTTAATTTATCTCAGCTCATTTTTTATGCCATTCCTATTCCTGTTTGACATACATCTATTTTTAATCACCCTTTCTTATATGTTATATTTAACATTTTAAGATCAAACGCACATTCTTTCATTTTATTTGGTAGCAATAAAGGCAGACTAGACACTTCAGCAATCTGTTGCTGAATTAACTTTCCTCCAAATTCCAATGCCTTGTGTATGTTCAAAAGAACATTAAAAGTGTAAATCTTGATTCTTTGTTTCTAAGGTTTGCATTTAGGATCTGAAAAATAAATGAAAAATAAATTATCTTCAGCTCTGTGTAGGTAACAATAATCAGAGAATTTCAGCCCAGTATTTTGTTTTCATTCAAGATACAGCTGCTGAGATTAAAGAAAAAAATCTCGTTTAATCATATGAAAGAATATAAAAATAATCTGGTATACCAGTTTGGGGTGCAGCCCATTAACCTAAGGAACCCTAAGTGTTTCAGGCAAGCTTGCGTACCATCTTGTAGTGACCACAGTGTAAACTGTTTTGCAAGTGGGACAGGGAGAGACCAGAGAGAAGGGCTGTTCACCTCAAGTTTCATGGCAGGTCAGGGTCAGGATCAAGGAGAGAGAGCCCAGCTTATCTTATGAGTACGTCTTATACAAGCTCATGAAATGACCCTCTACCTTCAGTAGCATCTGAAGCCTGCTGAGAGGAGATGATCTTAAAGTGATGTCAATTTTTTTGTATTTGTCCAGGGTTTCCTATTATTGACAACCTACTTGAAAATTGTAGGGGAACAAGAAGCTCTCATGTTATTTTTACACGCGAGAAAAGCTAATACAAGTCATTGTCAGAGGACTGCATCACGATAACCTCACTGATGGGATGTAGAGTCTATTTAGTCTGGGGGTTTGACTCTGCAAGTAGGCTTGTATGTCAAGTATATTTTATACATGAACTTTGAAGGATGGGATGGTCATGTTTATTGACTTCAGTCTGTCCTCCTAAAAACCTGACCCTGTGTTGTTCATGGATACCTATTATTTGTCCTGGAATCATGCTTTATCCCTGTTTGCTCCTAAGTATAGACACAGAGGGAGATGGTGAGGGAGGATCTAGTCCCCTAAGTAGAGACTCCAGATACCTGAATGCTTATGGAAGTTCAGCCACACTGTTACCTTAGAGATGGATTCCTTTGAGCCAGGGATGGGGTAAATGTGAATAAAATGTTAGGAAGGTTTTCCTGACATTTATTTATGTCACTAAATAAATTATACTAGTTTCCATTGCTTTCAGCCTGTCACTTTCCAAGTCACTTAATAATAAATACAAAAATATGAGATCACCAAGCTCATTAATATTTTAGGTCTTGCTGGTTTTCTGAATGGTGTCTTTACAGTACCATTGGTTGAAATATATTGACCTGTGGTGGCATAGTGCAGACATTGCATTACATTAAAAAAATAAACAAGCTTCTTTTAATGGCCAGAGAAACAGCAGTGTGATAAAACTTTCCTTCTTGTTTATCTTATGTCATTAACAGTACTTTTATGTTGTTTTTTTTAGCTCCACATGCTGGAGTCAGTCCAGCTGAATATTATCATCAGATGGCTCTGTTGGCAGGCCAACGCAGCCCGTACGCAGACATCATTCCTTCAGCTGCCACTGCAGGAGCCGGGGCTCTTCATATGGAATATCTTCATGCCATGGATAGTGAGTGATATTTTCTGGAAATATAGACAGTCCTACAAAGGGAACCACATGGGTTGTTCGTAGTCTGACCCAAAAGGCCTCCGTGCTGATAGAGAAGTGGGAGTCGACGTAAGCCTTCTCACGAGGCTGGAGGGCCAGAGAATTGATTGCCAAATGCACAAGGGTTATGTCAAGCTTAAAAGTAAACTTTGAAAGAAAGTAGGGAGAGGAGCAGGGCTGCTCCTGAAAACAGGTTATAAATTTTATTTCTAGCAGGGCTTGAGTGCTTTTGAAAATGTCCTTTTCTATTTGCAATCAGTAACTCACTTTCATATTTAGGCTGCGTATTTCCCTGATGAGCTCTCTGTTAACAGAAAGTTTACATCTGTTTTTCTGTTAGGAGAGCTTGCCCTGCACCTTTCAGAGAGGGCTAGCTGCACTTAAAAGTTGTGTATCATAGACCAATAGACCAGCGACCACTTGTAAAGTGAAGCAGTTTGCTGAATTCTTAAGGATCCCAACTTAGTTTTCCATAACATTTCCATAATATGAAGAGCCTTCTTTATCTACTTAGTGTCTTTCAGTCCTCTAATCTGTCTCTGTTTCTCTGTTGAAGGAGGAAAAGAGAGGACCCCATTGCAAACTGCTTGCTACTGCTTCTTTTGATCAACCAGAAAGGATTATGCAGAACATTCCCCTCAAGCTTTCATGCTTTTCAGGATGTATTCTATTCCTTCTGATGAGGGCAATAAAAAATGGTGGCAAGAAAAGGTGGCGATGTTGACTTTTGCTTGGTAGTACAGAACAATACAATAGTGTTAGACAACCTTATTTTCCTGTAGAATTTTAAACTTCTTGTTTACATGCAATTTCTTCTTCCTGCTGTTGGCTGCATACCATAGTTTGTGATCTCAAGGAGTGTGGGTGTTGGGAGGTTTACCTCTGGAATACGGAGGAATATAGAAATATATATAGCTGCAGAACACATGCCTTAGAGTGTGTACTTGACTTAGAGTCAGTACGTGACTGACCAAAAATTTTTGTAAGAATCAGGCAAGACAGATAGTTGTGAAACTGTGCAGGAAATATCATTGTATTTCCTTGATAATGAAGGATTTTTAAAATTAATTTTCTGTTATCAGTCTCAAAATGCATAGAGAATTTACAATAACATACCTTGAGAACGCTGCAGAAACACAGTAAACTCACACAAGTAGTCTGGAGTTAAACCAGAAATTAAAGTGCAGACTTAGGTACTTGAAAGGTTAAGAATATGATACTTCCAGATTTGGAGATAGGGAGAGATGAGGCACACTGCTAAAGCACTGAATGCCTATTAATAATACCTTGCAGAATGGAAACGCTGGTACACGTGGTTTAGGTGATGTAAATTTGCTGCTGTGTTCTAGCTGCAAGGACAAATCCCCAGCTTGCATGAATGGGCAGGTCTTCCTTGAAAAGGATCATAAAATCCTAGAATAGTTTGGGTTGTCAGGGAACCTTAAAGGTCATCTACTCAAACTTCACTTGCAATAAACAGGGATATTTTAAATTTTCAAGGGGTTTGGTTCCTATTGTGAGAGAGTGTCTGAATGCACATAAGTAGCAGTACCAAACCACATTCTTGGATGCAGATTTGAGCTAAGAGGTTTATTCAGTCTTTAGGAAGGTAGATACCCATATATGTACCAGAAACTTGAGAAAACCAGAAGACTTTGCAGTACTCATACAAATAATGGCATTTGCAGAAGGATCTTCATGTGTTAGTAGAGATTGCATATGTTGTGATCTACATAGAATTCCATCTTTTGCATCCCAAGAATGTCATCACTTCTTACTTAACAGGAAATGTTTTGACCTTTGCCCATAATTTCTTCCCATTCATAAAAGGTACCTAAACACCATCTTTAATAAGGATATTTGTTCACCAGTTCTAGCTAGGATACATTTGAAATGCACACTTTAATTTGTTTTGTGTTTGTTTTTAAAAATTAAGATCACACATTTGAGATTAATTATACCAGCAACTTTCAATTAGGCGTTTTTTTCAGAGTTAGAGACAAAAACTGCACTATTATGCAAATAGGGTATTTTTAAACAGTAAATAGAGAATTAAAATAAGAGTGAATCTTAGTAAGGTCACTCAGCTCACCTTCTGTATTTGATGAGAATGTGTTTAGTCAGGCAATAGCTTCTTTTATCTAAATAGAGTATGAAGTTACCCTTTTACTTTGTAAAAACTAATTAAAACTATCTTAACTTGCATGGGTATACAGTAAATTAATTGTCATTAAGTAGGAATCTGAATGTCCTATCATTCATCATGCTAAAGAAAACCCCTTTCTTCTTTGTCAGATTTTTAGATTAGAAACGAGAACAAAACAATTAGCAGGAAGCTGATATTAAGGCTTTATGAAAATTCCCAATAAGAACGCCTGTGTATGCATTTAATAACAAAGTACAGCGTCAATGGGAAGCAATGCCATTTGTATGGATCTTTCTTCTTAAGGATTTGTATAGTAACCTTAAAAGTAGTCTTTTGCTTTTGCCCAGTCTTGTCAAAGGAAGCAGAACACATATGAGTAGTTTCCCTCATCTGCTATCAAATTCTGAGCAAGTTGACACAACTGGTGAAAGGCTGCTGCTCATTTATCCCACACAGCAACCAAATACATACAAGCAAGACATTGTTCTTCTTTTGCGAAGCAGGTCTGTCTCCTAATTTGTGCTTACACAGCATCTAGCACAAAAATTTGGAATCTCTACCCCTTCCTGTAGTGGAAATAATAATAACAACACCAGCATACACCGACTTCCAAAGTGTTTTACATACAGTATATGCGGTTTGGGGTTTTCTGTTTTGCTCTATGGTGCTGGAAAATTGATTTCAAATGGGAATTATAAGAGTAGGAGAATTGTTAATCAGAGGTTAAATTTTACCCAAGGAGCAGTAGTCTTGAAGCTCTGAACTTCACTGTCCATGAGCTGTCTAATACATTGCAGAAGAATAAAACAAAGATTATGCATGCTTAGTTCTAATTCTTCTGCCTGTCCTGAGTGGCATGAAAACTGAACCAACATTTTCTCTGCTGCTATAAAGCTTTTCTACCATTTTGGTGGCCAGAGACCCTGAGCAAGCCTTGTCATCTTCTTGCATGTTCTAAAAAAGCCAGATTTATCTGTTACCTTTAAGTATAGCACCAAAAAAGGGGCGGAGTAGATGTGGAAGTTATTGACATTATCACAGTAGCAACAACTGAAATTGTGCCTGTAAAGTTGTTGAATGCCAAAATTGTCTTTAAGCACTATAACAATTTAAAAAATCACTATTTTTGGGTTGATAGGTGCATTTTTCACTTGGGGAATATGGTCTACTCTCCTAAATGAGGTTCAGTGGAACACAAGCATGTTCCCTGAGGTTTCAAGATTCCAAACTATTAATATCCTCACTCACATTTACTTTTGTCTGTCCTCACTCAGAACAGGAGGTTTCTCTTTTTTAAAGGTATTTGATAATGACTTGCTCCTTTTGGCATTAGAGACTCTGACCCAGCTGACCTAAAGAGTTTGGGCAGCTGTGGTGCATTGACCTTGGCTGGATGCCCAAATGCCCACCAAACTGCTCTATGAGTCCCTCTTCTCAGCTAGACATGGGAGAGAAAAATAGACGGAAAACAACATGTTAGTTGAGATAAGGCTGTTTACTCAGGCAAAAGTGAAAGGTTGCATGTGCAGAAGCAAAGAGAAAACAGAAAATTTTATTCCCTACTTCCCACCAGCAAACAATGTCCATCCACTTCCTGGGAAGAAAGGCTCCAGCAGGTGGAGGGGTTGCTCTGGAAGGCACTGTAATTAATTAAAACATTGTAATTAATGAATGCTCCCTCACCTCCTCCTTTTCTTAGCCTTTATGTCTGAGCTGACATCATATGGGAGGGGACACAACTTTGGCCAGTTTTGGTCAACAGGCCTGGTTGTGTCCCCTCCCAGGATCCTGCCCACTTCCAGCCTACTAATGGGGGAGAATGCTGGCAGACAGTGCTATGCCAGCACTGCTCAGCAGCAGCCAAAACTTCTTTCCAGCTACCAGTGCAAAGCACGGCACTGTGAGGGCTGCAGTGGGAAAAAAATGAATGTCATCTCAGCCAGACCAAAACACCAGCCCGGAGAGTTAAGCCAGAGTGAGAAGCTTGGGACTGGGTTTGGTTTCTGTTTGTCAAAGCACAGTTAGAGAATGAGGGTGTAGTATCAAAGCCATTCCTTCTTCTCTCATCCTGATGACAGATTTATCATTTTGAAAACCAAGACAAAATTTATGATAAACTTTAATAAAGTGAAAACAAAGTTTTTACATGTCTGTAAACAGAAGGCAGAAGGAAAAGAAAGAAAGAAAAAAGGCTTGACTTTAAACCCACCCCCCTTAATGTCCCATGTTCACAGCCTTCAATAAAAACTAGTGCCTGAGACATGTTCAAAGAAGTTTGATTTAAAGGAAGGGAATATAAAAGGTTTGACGAAGTTTGATTTAAAGGGATGGAATAAATGATACATGTCTGAAGATTGCCTTATAAATGATTAAGCAATGCTAAAAACTTCAACTCAGAATCAAATTCATGGGCAAATTTGCTGGATGGCATATTCCATTTTTGAAATTTATGATGGAGATAGATATCTGTTATTTTAGAATTGATCTCCATCTCAGAGTAAGATCTTTTCTTCTGACACCTGCTGGATTTTTTGTTGGCACACTTGAGTCTTACTGTCTACTACTGACTTTTTATTTCTAAAATGTCTACTCCAAAAGGGTGACATTTTTAAGCAAATCTTCACTGTCAACTTCCATTTGCATGCTTTGCCAAAGCTGGTGTTTTTTTATCAGCACTTCCACAGAGGTAAATGGATTTTTTTAACGAATCAGTGCTCCTTCATTTTCTGATTTTAAAGCATTATTGAGTAGGGAAGGTAATACTTTGGTGGGAGAGCACTGTGAGCAGATGAACATCTCAAATTGCTAAATAAAAATTGAAGTGTTTGTTTTTAAAATAAAAGCTGAGCAAGGCTGGAAAGTCTGGTTTAGTATTCAGAGGCACTGACAAATTGTGACCTATTCCTTTTTATAGTAGCACACTAACAAATTCATGGTTAAGCAAATGTCCTATAATGAATGGCCAGCTCATGCTTAAGACGTTTTATGCATGTGAGACCGAATTAAACCAGGAAGATAGGGCAAAACAGTAATTCCATTCAATTGTATTTTCAGTTTTAGAAGTCGTGGCCCCCCTTGAATTGAATTCCTGTCTCCTGTGGTCAGATTCGGTAGAGCCCTTGCCTGGCTGAAGCAGAAAGGTTCCCTTTTTGCAGGATCCTACAAAATCTACCTTAGGAGATTTTGTCCCAGGTAGATAGAGGGGGATGCTGAATTCCTAGAGCTAGATAGGACCTGAAACAGGTGCTGCCTGGAGGAACAGAGGATGCCTGAGACTAATGTATGCATGGCTCGAGCCCTGGTGCTGCCCCTGACAGCTGTGAGGAGCGTCTTTCTCCATCTCTGGCTACAGATCTGGTGCATGCAGCATGGACACAGGGATGTCCTGGCAGTAGCTGGCAGGCAAGGCAAAGGTGTAGCAAGCAGTGGGCAGGCATGCAAGAACCATAGTATGACTTAGACAAGGGGTAAAGGAGACTGGTTCAGTCCAAAAAGGGTGAGGAGGAGGGAAGTCATAGCAGTTTTTGAGAATGTGCAGGGAGTATAATGTCTGTACTTAGCTATGCCCTTGTAAAACCATGATAAAGCACTTGAATTTTATCCTCATCTGGAGTAAATTACATTACATTACATAACTTCAGAGGCATTATTTTAATTCATTCCAGCTGAACAGTCAGCAGAGAAAAATAGTGGATTAAAGATGCAAGTGCAAATTACTACTATTTTTGTTTTATCATGATATGTATGTTGTATCTCCTTGTGAGATATATTGTAGTTTCTTATAGCAGCTGATCATTGTTGTTTCTTACTTTAGCACAAGTAAAAGATCTCTGCCTTTGAAAGACATGAAGCACAGCACTAATGAAATATCAGACACAGTACAATAGCAAGCTCCTAAAATGGAGATAAAATGGATTACAAAAAATAGCATGTGGTACGTTTTACAAATAAATAATTGGCTATACCTAAATTTTCAATGATGCATCAAGAGCTTGAATATTCATTGAGAGAATGGAACTGTACGGGCTAAGGATTTTTCTGGACACAGAGCAGGAAGGAACAAAACTCTGTATTACCCAGATGCCAAAGAGAATAAGGATTATAAATGGAGATCTGATCACACAGTCATAACAGCAGTAACATGGCAGCCCCAATACTGTATTAAAATCTTGGCTAGCATGCACTGAAAGAAGGGAAACCCACTCAGGTATGTAAGAAAACATACTAATAGATTCTAATCTAGCTCTGATCTTGAGATGGGTCTAATTAGAGTCATTTGGGCTCTTCTCCTGGTTATTTTTAGACATGTAAACTTAGATACCCTGCAAAAAAAGATCCTGGACACAAAGATATCAAGAAAGTCAGACCTATACTGGATGCTTGTGGCCAACTGAATTATTAGCAAGTTACAGAGAATGTCAGGAACTCTAGGAGAAGTAGCTGCAAAGTAGGCATCAAACCCAAGACCTGCATGACCCTGGCTGTCACGATCATTAGGATTCAGCCCTTTTCTACAGGTTAAAGCGATTAAAAAAGTAGAAGCAGCAGTACTGTTAAAGGAAATTGTTCAGTGTGCAGTGGGGAAGCTAATTCTCTCCTTGCTCTCAAACAAGATAGAAAATAATTAAATAAAGGAAATAAATTTAAGGTGATATATCTTCTGTCAGGACTGCAAAGAGTTGGGATGACATGGTAAAATAGATCAGAAGAGGTAGAGATTTTCAGATCAAGACATAAAATTTAGAAATGTAATGTGTATTTTTTTAAGTGGTATCTGTATGTTTGCCTTCATTTTGCTGCTTTGAAAAGTGTAATCTCCAGTTTTAAAGAAATTTAGCAGTTGTAGGCCCCTATACGCCCCAGCAAAAGAGTATTGTGGAATCTTGGATAAATTCAAATAAAGCCTACTGTTTCTCATTTTAATGCTCTGAATGTCAGTCTGAATTCTGCTGATAGAGCTGGCCCTTTCAGTGTTTGCTTTAGTCCTGATTTTTAGTTTTGCATCAAATACCCACCTGGTAGAATTACTGTCACCAAAGGGAAAGCTGCCTCTTCATTTCTACATAGTATTTGACATGTGTAGGTTTGGCTGTATGTATTAAAGTGTTGTGGGTTTGGGCTTGCTGGTATCCCAGATCTGAACCACTGTCTCATTGCTCATGGTTGAATTAATGATGTGAATGTCTAAGAAGCCATCAGATTCATAAATCACCAGAAATGAGAGGGATAACTCATAAAAGTCTTTTCCTTTTGTTTAGCCATTTATCATTTTGCTTGCACATTAATAAACAGAGCTCCCCTGAGGTAAGCCATAGGAAGAAAGATTTTTCTTCCTAATTTTACTCAATCGTGGCCAGTAGATCACAAATGAAGAGAGCAGGCTTGTCACAGTGTGCTGGTGTCTCCCTCTACCCATCACTGATAACAAATCCTGAAGTATCCTGGTGGATAATTATTTCTGTTTAATAACAGGTGCCAGGTTTCCGAGCCCGAGGTTGTCAGCTAGACCAAGCCGAAAGCGCACGTTGTCCATATCCCCCCTGTCTGACCACAGCTTTGACCTTCAGACCATGATACGGACGTCTCCAAATTCCTTGGTCACAATTCTCAATAATTCTCGTAGCAGTTCATCAGCCAGTGGTTCTTATGGCCACTTATCTGCAAGTGCAATAAGGTGAGAATTGTATTTGCTACCTGAATTGTATATTCTCATTTATGTATCATACACATACAAATGTGAACGTATACTCACATCTTTAAATACCTTGTGGGGTTTCTTTTTTGTGAATATGTGCATTTTGTAGTTTCTATAATGTATGTTCATTAGAGCTCAATTTAAAGTAAAAAATAATTTTTTTCTTGCTCAGAGAAGTAGCCACAAGGAACTTTTTGGCCTATTATTGTCCAGTGCAGGTAATATTTTATCTGACCAGCAAGAACAGTGTGTGTTTGTGTGTCCAGTAATCCATTTCCAGAGAAGAAACTCCAGGACAGGTTTGTGACTTAAGTCACTTGGGTTCTTCTGCCCATAGAAATGACGGACAGTGAAATGTTCCTACATTACAATCATCAGAAAGTAAAGAAGAGAAGTATGGTTCTGTTCAATCAAAATGTTTGGCTATAACTTTTGGGTATTTATTGTATTTGCAAGAACCCCCATGGCAGGGAGGAATGATGCATGTGACTCCATGTTCTCAGAAGGCTAATTTATTATTTTAAGATACTATATTATATTAAAGAATACTATACTAAACTACTAAAGAATACGGAATGGATACTTACAGAATGTTAAAAAGATAATAATGAAAACTCATGACTCTTTCCAGAGTCTCAACACAGCTTGGCACTGGTTAGCCAATGAGTGAAAATAACTCACACCAATGAAACAATCACCTGTTGGTAAACAATCTCCAAACACATTCCAGACAAGCAAAACACAGGAGAAGCAAATTAGATAAAAATTGTTTTCCTTTTCTCAGAGGCTTCTCCGCTTCCCAGGGGAAAAATCCTGGGCGAATGGATTTTTCTAGAGAATGTGAATGCCACGGGTATTCAATATTTTTTTCACGTTTCCATGTCTTGAAAGATTTTACATTCTCTGGCTAATTTTTTTTTTTTTTTTTTGGTACCGAGGAAGTACTGTCATCAGAAATGGTGTGATTTTCACTTGGCTACTTCACTTGTGTGTGCAAGAAAACAGTCAGGAATGGTTGTTCTGGAGGTAGAATAGCAGAGTAGCAAATGAAGAGATGGACAGAAGATGCAACTGCAGAACATTTTTGTATTTGTGGCATGGCTATATGTTAACTGAGAAAAGCTCCTTTGGTATTCTAAAAAAAATTCCCCCACCTCTCCAAAGTGTCAGAAGATTTTGGCCTTGCATTTATAACCTTCAAAGATTGCTTCTGGGCCCTGGCTTAACAGCAGCTTCCACCTTCAATTTGCAATGAAGCAAAGGAGCAAGTCCCTACAGCAATTTCTTGAGATGGGGCACCCATTTTAGGCAAGGCTCCAAAACACTACCAAGGTCATGGGTTTGACCCCCTGTATGGGCCATTCACTTAAAATGTCAGATTTGATGAGCCTTGTGGGTCCCATCCAACTCAGAATATTCTGTGAAATCTGTGAAATGCCTCTGTGGCAAAAATTACACATTTACAGCTTTGAAAACAGGCTATAGGGGTTTTCACTCCTGTAGAAGATGGGGCACACAACTGATTTGTTAGAAACCATGAGCCTGACGAACTCAGAGAGTGAGAGCACTGCAAATACTGGTATTAGTGTAAGTGCTGTGTTTTCCTTTTTAAGCACTTTTCATTGCTCTGATGTACTTGAGTAGCTGTGTGGTATTTCACAGGTACAGCTATTGCTCTCAGTGTAGTTTGGAAGTCAATGGAGCCATGGTCCCAGTTATGAAGCTCCTTAATGAGGAATGTGATTTATGTTAATGGCTGGCAGCAGTTGGACCACATATGTCAGATACATGTAACTGTGTGGATGTGTGCTATCTGCACTGTCATTAAGATGGGATGGCACTTAATTAAGATTAAATTAAATTAAGATTTAGTTTAGTAACTAAACTCCTTTCCCATAGCTTGTAGCTTTGGTAAAGCAAATAGTGCATGAAAGTTGGCATAGTCTCTACAGTGGAGTAAGTCCTCTCTCCTTTTAGTCTTCCAAAGCAAAGATGGAGTCAGATGAATAGTTTTGTTGAAAACAGTTGTGGAACTGGAGGGAGTTGTGGGCAAAGACCGAGTAAGGATGCTAGGGAGTCTTCAAAGTGAGTCTTGTGAACTGAAAAAAGGCAATGCTTGTATGACTTAACCTGTGGTTGACCAAAGCTTTCAGCCCTTCCTGGTCATACTTCCCAGGAATGCATAATAAAAAATTTTACATGATTTTGAATTAAGATTTCTTTTTTAATTTTGATAAGAGTATGTCCATTCAGCATGCAAAGTTGCAAATGTACACTTCCATTCTTGTCAGTTCAAAGGAAGGAAAGGGAGAGTTCTTCTTCCCGCTTTGCAACTCACCTCTGTTGGTGCCCTTTAACTTCTCCTGTGTGAACCTGTCTATATGAACCAAAATAAACAGTGATTTAAGGTATTAAACTCAAACCACATTTCATTGCCTTAATAAATTCCAAGACTAAACGTCAAAGGGCTGTCAGTAAAACCTAATTGAATATTCACTGTCTTGCAAATAATGCATTCAGCACAAGAACTGTTGTATTGAATAAAACCATAGGTTCATCCCATATAAAGTCCTGTCAGCAACTGTGATCAAAGACTAGAAAAAAAATTTCCTGGTTTAAAATACCAGTTTCTGTAAATTTTCAGGTTAATGACATTAGAGTTGCTGCAAGAAAATGGTACAATTCAGCAAGCCAATAGATGGAATTGCAAGACAGGAAGGCTTTCTACTTAAAATAGGATCAGTAGCATTAACTAAACATAACATAGTCCTTCTACTTCTTGGTGTTTTTTCCTATCTTTTTAATTTAGTCAAAATAATTTACACTTGGCATCATTTTTCATGGTAAATATCTATCTAATGCTGAATATTTCCAAAAAACACCAGCAAGTTTATTAATTTATCTAAATGAAGTTAGGGAAGAAGAGATTACAAGCTAGAAGAACTATTGCATTTTTACTGGGAAGCTGAACTTTGCCAGGAATGTTGCCTAGATGATGTAGATGAGATCTTTGCAGTTCTTGAGATATTGTCCCATTTAGCCAAGTGATAAGCCCTTAAGAGGTTTTCTATTAGCATGTATTAAATAAACTAAGCACTCAGCATGTTCCAGTCCAGGGCCCACAAATAGGAAGGAGGAACTTTCCCTGCAGCTGCAGCTCTGGTTCCTCCTTGGGAAGCCTGTGGAGGCTCAGCTGTCTGTCCAGCCATAACGGTTTTGTGAAACAGAAAGCAGTCTTTAGAGGAGACAGGAGTCAGCCCAGAAACTGTACAGCCTAAGCAAGTTGGCACAAAATGCCTTTCTATGACACAACATAGACTTGCAGCCGAAGAGAGAAAAGGCTGCAAAATAAAGCACGCAGAAGCCGGTCATTCAGAGAATGAAGGTACTGCCCCCTTGTGATTGTGCTCTGATACCACCTTTAACTTCAGGGTGGCACAGTGTTTATAGGGCCCCTGTCTTCTTCAATGCACAGCCTGAACAGCCTGAGCATCATCTGTGGATCAGTGAGAGCCACAGGACACTGCCTCACCTGTCCCAGATAGCCTAAAAGAGGAGGGAGCATCGTACCTGGTTGTTTGCTGCCTGGAGGGCAGATTGCTCTTGCAGCACAGTTCCAGACTGATGCTGAGCAAACTGAACTAGTCAGGGGTGATCACCAGGCTCAGTTTGTCTTCCGGAGTCCCAGCCTACCACTCTTAATTTTGCAGCGGAGTCAAATTGCTCACAGACATGACTTGAAGATACTGACAGCTGTTTTGAACATTTTATATACTGTGTCATGTTCACAAGCCCAGGTCTTCTTGCCTGAAACTGAGCAACCTCAATGACACTTTTTGCCTCCATCTTTCTTTGATTCATGTTCCTGTGCAAAATAAATCCTTCCCCTTCACCTCAGAGGGAGGTTGAAAGCAATGTTTTGTGAAGCAATTAGATTATACAGTGATGAGCACAGTGGAGAAGCTCAGGAGGGTGTCAGTAATTATTTATTCACTGATAGTTTAAATACAAGGGAAGGAAGGCCTATGTGCATTACTCTGGGCACAGAGAAGAAAAGTACCAGAGGGCCTCTTGCTGAAGGCTACTGTGTGTCTTGTGGACGGAGTTAAGAATCATGCAGAGGGGAAAAGGAGTATGCTATCACATATATAAAAGCTGATGCGTCAGCACATGAGGATTTGGGCAGGTTTACTTCTGGTATATTTAATTTTGTGGGTTCAATGCTCTTTCACACCCATTTTTGTGAAGGTACTACTTGTGCTTAGAAAGTCTCCAGGACCTCACTGGTCTTTGCATTGGCTAAAAAAAGAGGCTAAAAGATTACATCCTGTGCTTCACAGCTTTTCAACATTGGAGCCTCTATATGAGCACTGTGGGATGCTGAGGATGAAATCAGGTGAAAAGAGCCACATTTTGGTCTCTCTTTTTACAAAGCCAAGCACAGAAGGGCTCTGGTCTTTGACATGGGTACTACTGTAGATTGAATAATAAATACTAGTAGCTCAGTACAATCCAGAGAGAGCTTGGCATGGCGGGTGCTTTGCCATTGTCAGTTGGCAGGGTAGTGCTGTGTCCTGACTACTGGCTGAGTACTTGAAAAGGAGATGACACTCCTGCTGACAGCTAATAGTGGATCTCCTTTTGCACACCAGGTAGAGCTTCTACTTTGTGCATTTGAAAACACCTGGTTTAGGTCTCAGCTGGGAGAGATTATGCAGAAAGGAGATGTGTGAAGTAGCATCAAATGAGGATAATCCTTCATTTGACATTTACTCATTTGGTTACCTGCCTCAGTCCTGCAGTGCAGCACCCCTGCTATTAATCCTTTGTCAAGATGTACTTAATATTATATCTGCTACCTGTGACAATTATTAGACTTCGCACTTCAGTAGCACTTCTTTTTGAGAGACAGCATGGTTTAGAGTGAGTATAGAGGGGGTAATCACTTCCCATGATATTAAGAGTACTGATTCAAAACCTTTACAAAAGATTAACTGGTTTTTAATAAACACAGGAAGCTAGGACTTCATGTTCTATAAGATTTGAAATTTAGAACTTTTAGTCCCTTGGCAATGCTGTGATACCAAAATTACAAAGACCGTTTTCAGAAAGTGATCTGAATTCCCTGTCAGATCCAAGGTGTTTAAGGCAGTAATTCAACCTACTACAAGAGACTTTCTTTGGGTCTCGGCAGATATAACTGTGAATATAACTTAGCCATCTCATAACCTGTGAAAATTCAGTTTCGTGTGAACACAAGACCCCTTTGGGATCTCCTTGAAAGAAACTGAGAAGATACAGTAGCACTTTCTTTTTCCCCCCATGTCCTGCCCTGCTTCCCTGATAGCATCAGAACAATTAACATAGTGTGGTTAATTTCAGCCAGACCCTGTCTGCTCTGGCTCCTGTCATTTTGCTCTGGGTTGATCTGAAGCGTCAGGGAATGGTGGCAAGGATACTTTCTCAAAGAGCACTAGAAAGGGATAGCCAGGTTTGTAGACTGAGCTTGGACAGCAATGGATTAACATCAGTGAGGAGGACAAGAGTTGTGTTTCTGCAAGCAGGTATTGGATTCTCAGTTATTTCCTTTTCTCATATAAGCTCCTTGTATATAATAATTGTTGTATGAGTCATTGCGTTGTATCTAGACATGAGTGAGTAGGTAATAATTTTTCCAGTTTTCCATTGCAAACACAAAGAGAAAAATAAAAACAGAGTTAAGATATAAAAATGAAGAATAAAGTTATCAACAGAGAAAAGTGAAAGTATCTGTAGCAGAGAGCCCAACAGTATAATTATACACTCTATTAAAAAAAAAAAGAAAAGAGTATCCTTTTATCAGGTTTAAATTATCCAGTTTTTGAATTGAACAGAATGTCTCAGTTATAAGACAGGAAGCCCTCATGTTCTTAATCTTCCTTCTTTATTCAATATTTTATATATTCTTATTCTGTCTCTTCTTATTCATCTCCTTTCTAATGCTGTTTTCAGCCTGCTCCTTAGAGTTCTTGCATTGTTCTTTCTGTTGATACTGTGGATACTGTCGATAGAAGTCCCCTTCTACTACAATGCAATAATATTCCAGAGGAGGAGCAGCAATTTAAATGCACCATGATTTTTTCAGGTTTTTTTTCTCCAGCCAATTGTTTTAACATGTTTTTGCCATAGCTTCATGTTGATCAAATTTTCATTCCTTCATTGAATTCTGCATTGAGACAAGCAAGTGCTTCGTGTCATTTGTCCCAGTTAATTTAGAACCAGTGTATGAGTAGCTCTGACTCCATTTCAGTATTGATATGCATCTTGCTATCAGTATTGCTCATTCATCTAGCATACTGGGCTCTAAAGATAACCACTTAGCTTTCACCATGCTGCTCAAAATAATTTTGTCACATATGCAGATATAATTTTTTTCATTTCTCAACTCCATGCCCAGATTGCTGGCAATTGCACTATGAAACAAAAGACCCCATCTGAAAATTTGAATCTAACCTTTATTTAAATCCAACTACTTAATTCTTACCTTTGATTTGTGTTTTAGACTATAAGTTGTAAGTTTGTATATTTCTGTAATTATATCTGTGTAAAGGGACATGCTCAAATGCTGGTTAATGAAATTAAAAAGGACTTGTTTAGCATAGCACAGGTAGAACAAAATACATTAAAAGCAGTGTTTTGCAAGAAGCTCGTTATGATAGGATGTGTAGGATAAAGAGTTTGTTAATTGTGTCAGCAGTATAGGTGTTTTGTTGGTTTTTTTATCACTCATTGGGATCTGCCTAAGTTAGATGCAGTGCTGACTTTGACTAAGAGCCTTTCTTATATTAACAGCTTTCTAATTAATTGCATGCAATGTGTTGTAAATGAAGGCTTTGTTTCAGTTCAGACTGAGTCAAATTCAGTGTAACCCCACTGAAAAAGGTTCTACTATAACTAGGCCTAGGGCTTTATTCTCCATGGTCTTGTACTGTGGTTTGATCTAGAGAAGGGAATATAATGCTCTATCCTGCAATAATAGCTTCATTTCATACCTTCTTTCAAGAAGTGTGAATGGCAGAGAAGTGCCACAAAGTGAATAAAGTGAAATTCACCAGTATTACAGAAAGTTGCATCTATATCAGGCTCTGTGAAAATATAATCATGCAGATAGCCTCCTGCACAAAGGTCATGTAGATTATAGGAGGGTGACATTCAAGGAGATTGTTTCAGAGGTCACTTACATCTTGCATTAAAAAGTGGTGGATATTTCTCATCAGAAACACCAGAAACATGAATGGCAAGAATTCTGCCTTTGGAAAGTGTAAAATCTAAGGAACTGAGCAACATAAAGAATGTAGACTACACAAGCACGTATTGCATGCACATTTACATGTACAGGTGCACCTATATACAAGTGAGATTAAATAAACATGCCTGTAAATGTGTATGTCACAGATTTTGTAATTAAAAGTCCATTTGAAGCAACTTGCTTCAGACTGGTTCAGTGTTACTCAAAGAGTTCAAACTCATTCATTGAACCCAGAGCAGTGTTAGTTCCAGGAAAGTTCTCAAGCCAATACAAGTGTGATGGAGTTTAGCACTTCATTACTTCATTTTCAGACCCTAAAAGCAAGTATTAATTAGCACTTAGAATGTAATAAATTATACCAGTTTTAGAAGCTTGAAAGTGCTTAGCCATGAATTTAATTCAAAATTATGTTTGCTAGAAGTGGCATGAACTTGCATGGAGGGAACACAGATAAATTATGCAAGGTACCTTTAATACAAAGTCCAGTTAGGATACTAAGGATTCTTTCACAGGAATAATCCAGTGAGAAGGACAAAGCTGACAGTGCTGTCTGAGCACATAAGGTTAATCAGTGTGGCCCCGTTGCTCTCAGTGAAACGATGCCATTTTACTCTGGATATGGCAATGTATTCATGAAGGAAAATTTCACCTAGCCTAGCAGATAAAACAGAATAGATAATAAAGGAAGCTGAAGAGAAAGTATAAACCACAGACTCTGTTAATTTTAAACTGGTAATAGAAAAGTTAAAAAAAAGGGGCAATGATGTGAGTTAAATATGATTGTACAATGATGATTATTTTCTGATGAAAACTGGAACACCTAGTAAAATACATGCTTTACTTTATTAGGTGCAGGATATGTCTTTTTACCAATTTGTTTAGATGACTTGTCTCTAAGTTAGTGATGTTTAGTGCAACCTGTCAGCATTACAAATGCGGAGGGATGTTTGAAACCTAGTCATTTTAAAAATATTTTTTTCAAAGGATTTCAAGTCTCATACCTGCATTCAAGATCACACTATGTCTGCTTTCATAGTCAAAGTTTGGTGTTGTTTTCCCCTGTACTTGAGTAGCAAGCCATAAAAACTAATGATGACTTTTCTGCATTGCCTACTCAAAGCACAGTGTTGTCAGTTAAAAATTCAGGGAGAGGAACAGAATTTAGAGCACAATTTCTTATTAGTAAAAGTATTACATATATTGTGGGTAAATTGCTCCAAACAACAGTGCATTTTAAAATCTCTCTTCCTGTAATGCTGTTTGGTTTTTGGTTTGTGTCTAAGATACTTGAAACAGTAAGAGTTTCACAAATCTCTTCAGAGCTGCAAGGTTGCCAAGTGATTTGTCACTTGTGTGTCCCGAGCAATTTGTCAACATTCACTCTTGCAGGTTGTTACCATGAGAAGTAGAGGACAGAGTTGGAAACTTCTTTTCATTCCCTCCTGTGTGTTTACAAGGAACACACATAATTCCGGTTTCTGCCAACTCAAACAACAGGAGACAATTTTCTGACACAATGTTACTGGTTGCTTCTTACCTTCTGCATATACATTGTTCTATAAAAAGATCTATATCAACTTCTGTGCATGAAGTCAGCTTATGCAGATGCCCTCAGTACCCATGGCTTACAGATGTCCTCTGTTTTGAACAGTGGCTCCTACATGGCAATTTATCATAGAATGAATGAAGCTCTTTCTTAAATTAGGTTTTATTTTTTTAAAAAAGCATCTGTGCATGTGAAAAGCAGTATTTGATCACTGTTAACTTATGACTTGTATTATGACATACTTCAGTTGAGATTACTGTGTCTGTGAGACCCAGGCTTTAGGACAGCACTTAAGGACTTGCTGAAGTCAGTCCCTCTTCAGAAGTATTTAAGATTTATTAGGGTGCTTTCCTGAGAAGCAGTTGGGTCCATTTGTAAAATAGTAAAGGTGTTTGTTTGCCTCTTAACAACTTTCTTAAGTAATTTAAAAGGACTTTGAAAATCAAAATTAAAAACTAAAGGTGAAATATTGTCCTGGTCTAAGTAAAGGAGAAAAACATTGAAATCAGTGAGTCTGGATATTCTTCCAACATTAGTAGCTTCCTACTAACCCTGATTTCTTGGTTTCCCTTGTCCACAGGCTTCATGCAACTCTTAAGGGATAATGAGACAAAGTGGTGACATCTGTACCTACTTGAGCATGAGTATTACATATATTGTGGGTAAATTGCTCCAAACAAAAGTTCATTTTAAAGTTAACTAGCTGTTATCCTAGTTCATGATAATCAGCTTTACTCAACGTGAAGGTAGTCCACCACAAATTTCTTCACCCTTTTTTGAACTGGGGTTCTTTTTGGAGGGATTTGTATGATTTGGTCTGTCTGGTGTAGGTCCCTGATGGCAAGAACAAGTGATGGAGGCTGTAGGGCAAACAGGGAGTGCCAAGGCTTTTCCACAAGTCAGGAAGGGCCTGCATGTCCCTTTGCAGTGTTGGTTGCACCCTCCCTCATGAAGTGAATGTTAGGACTGTGAATGCACCACCCAGACATCAAAGACCTTTCAAAGGCCAAAAGGCCTGAAGTCCTCTCCTGCCCCATGATCTAGATTGACACCGTGTGTCTCACTATGCCCCACATTCCTGTCTGGTGACCTGTTCTGCATTGTTATTTTCAAAAGATGTTGGGCAGCTGGGGTATGACAAGGACAAGGACAAGCAAAGAAAAAGATCAGAGGCCTGAAAAATTATATGGATGAGTTGAAACAGAGTTTACCTGTTTTTTTCCAGATGGCACAAGAAGAAGGTATAGAAATAATTTCTACTCTTTAAAAAAGAAAAGAGAGGAAGGAGAAGGCAGATAATGAGTGCTGCATAGAATAACAGTTTTGGATCTTCAGTTGACACAGGAAATATTTAAGATAGAGGACAGGAAACAATCTTTTAATGTGGTAAACATAATGTGGTTCTATATGATTAAATAAAGATACCCCAAGGAAACAAATTTATCTTTCTGAAGTTTAAAAATTAAGAAAAAAATTAAAAACATCAGAAATGTCCTACTGTGTCATACTAGAGGTGTTACTCTAGTTAGTGTGTCTCTCATGTTGCAAACAGGATTCTATTTAAGAAGAATCTTGCTCACTTTTGTTCTCTTAATTCTCTCCCAGCATCAGTGGTCTTTAGGTTAGCAACCCCAAAGTATACACTCTTGTTTGTTCCCTTCAGTATTTCTTTATGAACCTGTTGTCTTTGTATTTGTCTAGTCACGTATGAACCTGCTGGTTATGTCTGCAGCTATTCTAAAAGTCCATAAATGCTTTTTTTTTCACTCTCAAAATTTCAAGTTGTTCACCTATGTTATTCATTAAATGCTCCTTCATTAACATGCTTGGGAAGTTCTTGTCTTAAGATACTTGTGCAAGATTTCCATGCATCAGATCTTGCAGAACTTTGCATTTTATAACCCAAAGAGGGTGCCTTCAGAGTTTTTGGGAAGAAAATTACTGTGATACAGTGAAACAATCCTTGCAGTATTCACAAAATTGGAATCTCCTCAGCATTTTTGCCTCTTTAGTCACACCTATGCAATGTATAGGATAGAAGGATTTTTTCAGACCTTAATTCACAGATGTTTTGTGGTAAATTCTGCAGCTGTGACCAGAAACTGGACAACCTTGTTAGCAGGACAGCCATAAAGTAGCCATAAAGTTTGGTTTTGATTATAATGTCTGTTTTTCTTCTTGAAGTCTATTCTTTAAAATTGGATGTGCTCATGTAATTGCAATGTACTCCACTGCCCTGCATTACCTCCAGTGAAGGAGGTTTGAGACATTGCAGATGAGGAGAAGAGAGACAGACAAGACAGACTGACAGAGAGACACAGAAGCCCACAATATGATAAAATAAATGCTATCACTGATGGATTTTTCTGTCAGTGTATATGAGTTATTGAATGCTTAAGCAGAAATATTACATGTTTCTTCTAACCCTTATTCCTCATAAAACTCAACAACTAAAAAGTTAACTGGCATGTAATTTTTAGTGGCCATATATGATCTCATCTTCCTTTCTATTTTGTTTAAAAGTCTGTAACAGAAATACAAATGAAATTCCCTCCAGTGGTGTAAATTTTCATATCTCAGTAGGTAGATGGAAGGAAAAGATTCAAGTTCATTTACATTTCTTTGAATCCAAGATTTTTTGGAAATGGCTGGTGTTTTGGAAAACATGAACAATTGGGGCAGGAGTCTCGTGTTCTTCTGGCATCTGGGTTTTGGAAGTCTTGAGCTCTCCTTTTCTGAAATGCAGCCTCTTAAAACTGTCTTAAAAGAAACATGACTCAAAATGAGGCCTCTGGAGCTACTCACTGCTTTTGAAAAACTGATTATTGGTTTTAGTCGTACCAGAGTCTCAAAATTACTACTTTCAGGTCTTGTTTACTGCTTTTGGGCATGAATTTTAGGTGGTTCCTGAGTGACACTGCTGCACATTTATAAGTGGACATGGTTGGAACAACTGGACAAACAAGGGCAGCTGGTGCCACTGACCACTGTTCCTGCTGATGATGGCCGCCTGGCTGGGAAGCAGTGTGAGCCTGGTAGGGCCAGCAGGAGGACATATGGCTGCTGGTCAAGGTAGAGGGATCACATGGGGCTCTGCACTACAGATTCCCCATCCATTCTGTATTCAGGAGTTGCTGAACAAACTTGCAGTGAAAAACTTTGGGAAGGAGGGCAGGAATCCAGGCCTTCCCTTCCCAGTAGAGCACACCATGCCAGCAATGTTGAAGGCTTTGATTTATTTTTCTTCTTTTTGGCTCTCAGCATTAACTTTATTGTATGGTTTCTGAAAGGCAGAGAAGACCTACCACCTTCTGTTCTCTTCAGAACCTTCTGATCTGTTCAAATCAGAAGAATCCTCCAGGCTGCCCAGTGACATCTTGCATGCAAGTGACATTAAACCCAGCCAGGTCAACTTGCCTTATGAGGAGCTCTCCAGAAACAGCTGGAGAGAATTGTTATTTGAAGGCAGCTACCTGAGCTATTTAAGAAGTCACCCTGATGGCTGAACCATTGTCTCAATTTCTGAATTACTACCCTTGGCTGTGCTGGCTATTCCTCTGTTCCCTCAAAATCACCTTTTCATTTCATTCTGAGATGTTTGAAGTTTGGAGGTAGAGGGAATGAAGTGCAGGTTTTCAGGCTCCCTAGGAAAATCCTAGTCCCTTAAGACTCAAACATTGCTGATGAGCACAGGCTAAAAGAAAAATACTAAAGAAAAAAGGATTCCTCCTTCCCCTAGCACATCTGTCCAGCTGTGTTTTAATGCATCTGCTGCTGGTGTCACTGTTTTCCAGTAAGAACCTCTTGCTAAGATTATGTCTGTCTCCTCTCTTGTACTTTACAATTTTGTCAATGCCTGTCTTAGCATCCTCTTTCTGGATATTGCTTGTACAGTGTGAAGACAGATGTAGATAACAAGAACGTCTCTAAGAGGTGAAATCTATCCTTTTGGTGGAGGCCATTTTAATTTATATAGGAAGGGGAATAACAAGTATACTTACTTCATGTTTAAGCACTGCACTGCTAGAGTCATACAATTGTCTTTTTACCATGTAGAGTCAGAAGGACATTACAAAAGTTTTGAACCTGGACTTACAAAGATAGGTATTGTTGTGCATGGTCAAATAGAAAAAAATGGTCTAAAAAACCCGAAAACTCAACCTGTATTTCCAAAGGCTGCTGTGTGCTTGCAACTGTCAATGAAATCAGTCCACTTATTTTTTTCTTTTAAACGGACTCATCTGAAGGGTGAAAGTGTCCCAGGATTTAACAACTCACAGAGAAATAAAATACCTCATTTAAACTGTTTGTGTGTCGTGTTTGTTGATCTTGGTGAATTTGACAGCATCTTCAGGATGGTGCCGTCTAGTGTTTGAGTGTATGAGGTGAACTCACAGTGTATGTGTGGAAGCAAAAAACACCAGGGTATAGTAAAGAGGTTTTGTTTTCAACCTCATCTGTGGCACTGTAATTGTGTGGTTTTTAATGAACAGACCAGGGTAGTTACACTTAGCAATGTTTGTTCACTAAAAAGGAAAAGGGGTGTTAAATCATTATGTTCTTTGATGAATGGCTTGTACACTGAAGAATAAATTGAACAAACTGGCATAGAGCTCAGTGAACATGAAATCAGCTATTAGAAGAAAGCTTGTGAACAAATTCTAAGCCTGATATGCATCTTTTGATTAATGTCCTATTAATCATCCATAGTGGCTACCTTAGCTAAGTGGTGCTGTAATCATTCATGGTTGCTTACAGGAACACTAGCAGGGACTATAGAACTTCAATAACTGAATATTATTACTGATTTCTCCCTAACTCTTGCTGTGAACAATTACTGTTTTCACTACATTTCTGCCTCCCTTTATTAGAAAGAATACAATGCAGAATGAAAAGAGAGTTCCTCAAAGACCAGTAAAATTCTCCCAGGGTATTCTTAATGATATTCCATCCTAAATGGGCAAACTGTTGTAATGCAGAGTTCTCACCAGGAATAATAGTAATGTAATCACATTGAAGCTGTCTTTTTATGGATTATAGTCAAACAGACTATAAAATGTATAGTCATATTAATGAACACAGAATTTCTGTAGAATTATTACTTAAAATGGTTGAAATTATTTTTACTTTTTGTATCACAGTATTTTCAGTTAATGCACTTAACATCAACAGCAATTAAGACTCCAGACTGTTAATTTGGACAAATTTGACATTAGAAGAAGCCTTGATTCTTGGAAGGTATAATGCCTGCACCTCTCTGTTTTGAGACAAAATGTTTTATATTCCTGTGGGTTTTGTGAACTCTGATAGTTCAGTGTATTTTTTTAAAATCAATATTCTTTTTCTTTTTTTTTCTTTATAATTGGAAGTTATTGGCAAATATTTACAGGAGGATCTCTTACTCCTGTGTGTGAAGATTTAGTTTCACACCATTTATTTCTCAAGTATGACACAAAGAATGCTTTTGCACTACCCACAAAATAGGTCCTTAGATGGCAGTGTAATTTCCCCCTAAGTCGCTGTGGTCTGGGAAATACGGTGAAGTAATGAAGTGATGACAGGTATTAACATACATAATGGGCTTTAATAGACATTTAATGTTGTTTAACTGGAAGAAGGAGAAGTGCTTTCCCATTGGAATATTTCTACATTGGAAGTCATTGATCACCAATTTCAGAGGGGAAAGGTTAATCCATCAGTTTCTGTAACCAAACAGCACTGATGGAAATTCTTTAGGTGACATTCTGGATGAACTGAGCTTTCCATCTTTGCAAACAAATGAGTGATATGACAAGCATGGTGTTCAGAACACATTTAACCAATTGATTTTCTCTCCTCTTGTAATAAGATCTAGAGACATATGAAAAAGTGTAGCATGAGCCAAGATTAAAGGAACTGCTTCATACACACGAACACAGGGGAACTGCGTTATCAATAAAAGTACTATAAAGCATGTAGGCACCCATTATTTTTCTTTATATAAAGTTTGTTATTGCAATAAATAGCTGATATTGAACTGCCTGCCTTTTATTTCAGTTTTTCTGGATTTTATTTCGGTGAGCTTTCTGTGGTTTCCTGGTAGAGGTTAGGAAAAAATGTTATGTTTTGTTATGGTACCATTTTTTGTACTCACTAGTAAATCGAGGGCAACTCTGGATTTAAAATCAGGATTTCTCATCCTTTGCGGCGTGAAGAAGGATATGAGGGGGAGGGGGAAATCTGGCTTCAAGTAGTTTAAAGATATCAAATATATCTTAAAGTTTTAATCTGTAATGTTCCTTACTGTAATGATCCTCACCTTTTTCCTCCCTCTTCCCTCCTTTTTCTCCCAAATTCAGCCCTGCTCTGAGTTTCACATACCCTCCTACACCAGTATCCCTTCAGCAAATGCATCAGCAAATTATAAGTCGTCAGCAAACCCTAGGTTCAGCCTTTGGACACAGCCCTCCACTCATCCATCCTGCTCCAACTTTTCCTACCCAGCGACCTATCCCTGGCATCCCCAGTGTCCTGAACCCTGTCCAGGTCAGCTCTGGACCTTCTGAGTCCACACAGGTGAGAGACAACAAAAGAGACCTTTACTCCCCATTAATTTAAAAATTAAATAAATGGCATTGTCTCGATGGCAATTGATCACCACTGTCACTGAGAACCTTTGATAACCCTTTTCTTGTAGCTCCAGTGTTTGCAGTCACTTTATTATGAATCACAGGAGTGCAGTTGGTGCAGTTCCTGATTGGTAGTGTCCTTTTTAGTCCTCATAAATATTCCAGTCTACTGCAGCAGCTTTTTGTTCCATACTGCCTCTCCTCGATCTTATACAGGAACCTAGTAGAGGTGGGGAGTAAGAAAAGGGGCAAAACACATAAACCAGCAATATTTTAGAGGTTAGCAGCTTCACCTTCAAATCAGGCTGACCCTAGGATATACAGGGCCATATTCTGCCCTCCTTGTACAGCTGTGAGTAACCTGAAGCAAATAATTCTGTGAGCAAGAAAGTAACTCAAAGACAGTAAAGAGGATTTTTTCCTCTGATTTGTGCCAAATTTGACTTACTGAGTTTGAATTAATCATTTCAGTAAGGTGTATTCTTGAAGGCAGAGAATGAGCAGCAGTGAATCAGGCTCCCTAATGTGGAGTTTATCACGGTTTGTGATTTGCCTGTTATTAACTAGTGCTGTTTGTTTCTAGATGACCTGGAATAGGTTATTTATCAGTCTGGATGCTGTTTATCTCCTGGCTAGCTTTTACAAATGTAGAGGAAGACCATTGTGCTGTAGAAAACTTATTGATTTTTTTGTGGGGTCCCTGCAAGTTCAAATATCTCTAAGAGATCTCTGGATTCCTACAAGATCCATTTGCAGGTGTAGATAATGGTGTTCAGTCGAGCAGAACAAGAGAAAAACAAGATTCTGGCCTGTTTACATCAACTATTTTGCTATTAACTTGTGAGAATTCAGGACTTCATCTAGGATTTTTTGGCTGAGTCTCACACTAGCATTCAGTTCTTCTTCCTATCCGCCCATTATAATGGGAAACATAGTGAAGAAGCTGAGATCTTGTGTGAAGATACTGAATGCAAAACCTTTTCTTCGCGTGTGAAAAAGTTTCTCTTGTGTTTCTTTAAGCATGCAGGGATTTTCCTTTTCAAAATTGCCTTTCCAAAGTTGTCATTATGTGGAAAATCAAGTTCTTCCTACCTCTCACTGCTCTGACAAAAGCATCGTTGGTTTGTAGCAAGGAATTGCATCAAATGCTCTCCTTCCCACTCTCTCCCTGGTCTGCTACAAGGTTGAACGATGCAGCTCTTCCATGAGTTAATGCTATGTAATTGGAGAACAATGTTATTGCATATCCAATATAATTAACAGTGCAGCTTGTCCATACAAAGTTGCTGAGCAGATGCTACATATTTTTGTTTGGAGCCACATATTTATCACAGTCTAATTTTGTCTTCTTCTGGGGAAAAAAAATCCCCACCTGCTTGCAGCAGAATAAACCCACAAGTGAATCTGCAGTGAGCAGCACAGGAGACCCCATGCACAACAAGCGCTCCAAGATAAAGCCTGACGAGGACCTCCCCAGCCCAGGAGCAGGAAGCATGCAGGTATGGCAGCCAGATTGCAGTCATGAGCCTTCCCTCTTGCTGGTAGAGTGAAAATGCACCTTTCCTGTGACACACACGTTTTCAGGCTCCTTGCACCTTGTGTGCTACAGGCAGCCTCTGCTCGCAGTAGCCAAGGTTAAATAGGAGCAGCTCCTGGAGTGCAGGGTCTGTGGTAGGATGAGGGCAGAGAGGAAGGAAGCTGATGGAGCGGTGCCTCTGACCAGTCAGAGCATGCTCAATGCTCTGCCACAGAAAAGTGAACAAGAGACATTCAGGTCTTTATTAAGGACAGGTTTTCTGTTCAGCAGAAATACTTAAGGCCACCTTGACTTTTCCTGGGTCTTAGCATTGTACTGCACTGCAGCCCCTGTGCTAGGCTCCAGTCTCGTTTGCTGTACTTTCTACACCAGTTAATGCCACTGGTTTTAGTAGAGTGACTCTTGACTTAGAGTGACTCAGGGGAGATGAGAAATCAGAGCCTCAGTCTTGTGAGTGATTCCATGAAAACAAAGCAGAGGTCTGTCTAAATCCTTTAGCAGGTTTGAAATGGAAAAATTGCAGGAGTGCATAATCTGAACCAAATGTTTACACTAACATCTGACTCTTACCCTCAGCAAATAACAAGTTGGGGAGAATGAGGCACCCTGATGAACTGGAGGTGGGAAATCTAACCGCAAAATTAAATACTTTTTGTCCCCTGTTCACCCCTTTTGTGCACATGTTAAGGACAAGAACAGACTAACAAGTAACTCAAAAATTACCAGTCTGCTCTTGGAAAGGTTTTAGTATGCAAACCTGTTACTATTCTAACAATGGAAACACATGGATTACTGGGGATCCAATTTCTGTCCATCCCTAGTACAAAAATCAAATTCCAATTAATTCAACTATATTGAATAGTGCCTTTCACATTAGTGGTGCCACTGAATCCTGAAAGCCAGGTGCACAAATAACAAGCTGTTTGAATAAAGTGTAAGGGAAGCCAGGCCATTATGATTTATTTTTAATTGATATGTAAAGGGAACAAAGAATTTATTTTACATGTGTAGTTTGCAATGGCTTCTGGCTTATCAGGCCTGTTTTGGGCTTCTGTATTTTGTAGAATGGAGTAGCATAGTGAAGTGAGAGTAAAATAATCCTCCCTCCACACACACACACCACCCCATCATCTTTCTTTTAATGCTGAAGTAATTCACTTTTCTTCCTCCTCAGTTTCAGAATTGCCTCTCTCTTCTTCTCACCCCTATTTTTTTCCTCTCTCCAGGAGCAGCCAGAAGGAATGACCTTGGTAAAAGAGGAAGGGGACAAAGATGAAAGCAAACAGGAGCCTGAAGTGGTCTATGAGACAAACTGCCACTGGGAAGGCTGTTCCCGGGAGTTTGACACGCAGGAACAGCTAGTGCATGTAAGTTAATGGTATTCAGGAACTAGGTTTTAAAACTACGTGACCTTTTTCATGGGGGTCAGCTTCTCTGACCCTATTCTGAGTCAAGTTTCTTAGCTAACAGAGCTGCAAACTGGAGAGGGGTTTATGAGTTTCTGAGAATAAAGAAAACTCGAAGCCACAGTGCTTGACCTGTTCAGTCAGCTAAAGCTTAGTGTAAAATTCAATAAAGTCTTCCACAGAGATTGTAATGGCTCTGATCCTGTAAGCCAGCAAACGCTATTTTGAGTTAGAGACTTTGATAGTTATTGAGTAATAGTAAGCTGGACATGAATGATTATTAACCTTTAGCCAAGTTTGATTTTTTCTCCCCAAAGGGGCTGTAACAGTAGAAATGGGTGAGGGGAATTTTTTCCCTTCCCTAAGAGAGGTTTTGCTATCAATTTACTGTTGTGTGTAAACCAAAAGGGGATTATTTGGCTAAATACTTGGGAACTGAGTTACCTCAGTCATTTTAGCAAAAGCAAACTGTATAATCTTTTCTGTGCTACACCAAATATTAATTCTATCTCCCTTGGGGTTTTTTCCACTCTGCCACCTCTCCCAAAGAAACAATTTTTACTGTTTGGTAGTATTGTAAGATAGAAAGTGAGCAATCAAAATTCAGACTACAGCATGACAAGTACAATCCCTTGCAGTTCTAACCTCTCTTATTTACTGGCATCATAGAACATATTGAATACTCTGAAACAAAATTGAATTCCTAGTACAGAATAGAGAGGAACATCCTCAGCAAATGAGCAGTGTGACAAAATTGTATTTAGTTTAGAAAACTGTTTAATACTTTACTGGAGATCATACAAAATCTATTAGAGAATGTGTCTAGTACTTCTGAAATAACTAGCTGAAAAATCCACTTTTTCACCCAAAATAAATAAAAACAAATCCACCATATATTTCCAAACACTATGCCAAATGATAAGCTTATCCTGCAAAGCTGATTTTAGCAAATCAATGTCAGCTTTCACTTGTTGGAATGTGAGAATCTCTTGGTGTTGCAGTTACTCATCAAGATGTATTTTCAGGTTCTTGTTATTATTAAGTAGTAGTAGCAGCAGCAGTAACAACAATGATGATAAATGAAAGACTATCAACAATAAAATAATATGCAAAATGTCACATTTTTCCAAGAATTCTTTGAGACATTTTGCACATGTAACTCCCTAGCATTTGAATAGGCCAAATTTAAATGTAAAGAGAAACTGTTTTGGTGTCACAGTACCTTTTGGGGAAGAAATGCCATACGAATGGCTTCTGCAAGTGATTTCATACATTTAAATTAAAAGATCAAATGTTGGTCTTTGAATTGAATCTGTGCAAACAAACTAAAGGACATCATATGGGGCTGTGCATAGGCACAGTCTTTATATCTGCTAGCAATTGTAACACTGAAACTTCAGGAGGCCTGGGAAACCTTTCGGTATTCAGAAATCATCCCACTGATGATGATAAATACACAAGAATATATGAAATAAAATAGAAATTCAGAATAAAGATACCCTTAGCAATAAACAAAAAAAGAGGATTTTTTGACGTTCCAGGTGTAAAATTTAATGGAAGTCCACTGAGCGTGTTAGCTAATAGCTTGTGTTTTGTATTTTGAAGTGAATTAAATTTACAGGGTGGTAATTTAGTTCTTCTGGAGTGTAGTTTTAAAGTTAATTTGTTTGTTTTGGTGTGTTTTTTGCAGCAAATCTGCCTGCATTTTAATGGTCAACAGCAAGACTGAAAAAAGTGTATTTCTTATGCTTCTGAACAATGGCAACATCTGAAACGAGTTTCTATAGACATAGAAAAATAATATGAAAAAGTTTTTCTATGACTCAGAGCTCTTTTTGGCAGGGCTCAGGATTCAGGTGTGTTATGATGGTGTTTAGACTAAAAGGTACAAGACCTGACTCTATATCCTGAAGACAATAAATTCATCATGGCAACCATCACATTTAAGTAGCACAAATCATGCTGTAAGATCAGCAGGATTCAGTGATGGGGCCATGGTTTGTGATTTCTTTTGCTGCTCCAGCAGAGCCCCGCTGTGGGGACTTGAGCGAGTTATTCCTGCCCAGAATTGCAAAGGGCTGTAGACATCTAACTCTGTTTGAAAGCCTGGCCACTCACCCCAGTCTGCCTTTTGCACATTTTGTCTGCCCTTGATTGCCACAGCCCTCTGATGTACATCTGCAGCAGCCAGGGATATGAAGTCTGATCTCAGCAGGGCTTCACGGAAGGGCAGTCCTGGTTTTGCTTAGGTGTGTCACTCTGGCAGAAAGTATTCTGTCCCTGAGATTAGGTCCTTGAAAATCTGAGTTGTAAAAGTGGTGTGGCTCATGTATGCCTCCTATCCTAATACTATAGGTAAATCCAAATAGGTATAAACTGGTGTAGTGGTGCTTCAGTCAGTCAGCACAGTTCTGAGTGCTGTGTGTGTGGCATGTGCAGGTGTGTGCCCAAGCCAGGCACAGGCACTGTGTGTGTCTCAGGGCCCATGCACACGCTTGGCTCCACAGCCCTGACACTCTGGTGGCAGCTGGTGGCCTCGCCAAGCCCGAGGCCTCACAGTGCCAGACACTGCTCAAGCATGGCAGGAGGAGTGCACCTGACGCTTGAAGGTTTGGAAGTAAGATGCTGGACAGGATGTCAAAAGCGTAGATAACCATCCGGGTTTGTTGATTCTGCTGTGGAGTAGTAATCACCAAGGCAGGGGCAACTGGCATCTATAAAGGTAATAAAAGTTTAAATTGCCCTAGCAAGACTCATCCAGATGACATCTGCCATATTTTTGTATAGTTGTAACCATGCATAATAGCAAGAGATCAGACCCAGAATGTCCAGTGGCATGGGACAGACTGTTATCCAAGCCTTGCTTCCCAATGCACTGAACTTTTAGAGCAACTGTGGTGTTAAGGGAAGACATGGAAGTATGTTTCTAGTTGTTTGTTTTCTTTCCTGAAGGATTAGGTAACTCTACATGAATTCTAGTCATGCCAGGTTGAGTGGAGCTTCAAAAAGCTTTTCCACAATACACACTGCACACAGTTCATGGTGTGCATAGATGGCATTACTCCCACTATGTATAGGATGTAAACACAAGCACATGTGTGTATTTTGAAAAAGGTAAATATGATTAGTGTATATTCTGGTCTTTCTGTTGTATACGGATAGCATTGTTATTTCTTGGGGAACTCTGAGACGTAATTTACTTTGAAATCAGCTGTAGTTGAATCAGCATTATGAAATTATGTGTAACCATAGCATGTATGATATGGTAAAGGCAAACAAAATCTGTGTCTAAATATGTGGTATACCTTTACAGCAGAAATTGCAATGTTGTGCAATTTCAGTAGTCAGCATTTGATATAATTTTCTGCATTTCTGTAGCAAAGTTCTGCAGTTATTAGTGTAAAATGTAGGTGCCACTGAAAGTGTTTTCAGTCCCAATGTTTTCTGACTGAATTTATGAACAGAACCTGAGCTGCTACAAATAAATAACTGAAAAGCTACCTAAAAGAATCATTATTGACCCACCCAGAAGGGTCTGACAGTGAAATTCTGGCATGGGTGCTCTTATTTTCTAGTGATATGAGCCACTTAGAATTCAGCATGGTTTAAATTTTCATGATGCATGCACCAAAAGGCAAGGTGTTAAACCATCAGATGCTCTGCCTTATTTATAACACCTATCCATCCTTCCTTCCCCCCCTCCCCGTCCCCTTCTCTTACAGTTAATAGAAAGATTCATGATTCTTCATGGTTGTCTATCTAGCGTCTGACAGTACCGACTGCACTGCTAAAGCAAGTCACTATCTATAATTGATATCCTTCTATGGAATAGGGTACCGGCTGCAATTGAAGGGTTTTGCTGAAAGCTTTTAAATCCTGACAAGTTCTGCCCTTGTTCTGGTTGTTGCTGAGCTGCACTGCTGAGATCCCAGGGTTATTTGAAGTTGATGCAAAGGGGTGCGTGTGTTGCACATTAGCGAGACACAAAGTTGGCGAGCCACGTTAGAGCTGCCACTGCATTCTTCCGCCAGGTAGTCTTATTTACAGTGCGCTGCACTCCTGAAAAGGCTGGTTACATTAATGTTTGAACTGTCTATTAGCGGTTTCTTTCTTTCCCTTTTTTCTTTTCCTCAAAAAATTAAAAGAACGATCTTATTTATTTTAAAGCCTCAATTTGCTGCTGGGGTCTTTATCATTCAGCTGTTTAATTAATTTCTCTGCCCAGCGAGATATTATAATTGGGCTTAGCTGAGCTCAAGTTTGTTTTAAGTATGTGAGCGCCTAGAAGCTAATAAGATATTGTATATATTTATAAATCTGCTTTTTGTTGCAGTTTGTCCCTTTTTTCCCCCAGAAATCAGTTAAGAATAAAATATTGCAAAAGGGTTGGATGATAACGATAAAAGTTTACTTAAGAAAATTATCCTTCAAGGAAATTACTGAATTTATTGTTAAATATTAATACAATGGCAATCAGAAAAACACAGTGCTGCCTATTTCTCATCCCCCTTGCTGTGTAGCCTTGATGATGATTATTTTTTATTCAAAAACATGCTTGAAGAACTGTAGAACTATTTTTTTGTTAGTGTTTTCTCCTCAATTTTACAGCAATAAAATTCTTTCATTGTTGTTACATTTGATTAGATGAGATCAAAAAGCCCTAAACTATCAGCAATGGCTTATATTCAGGATTCCATTTGCTGAGGTCCTCCTGCCTCTTTGCAAAGCCCGGTTGACTGGAGCACTCCCCTGGCAATCCCTGGGGGTTGTACGATTATACTGCTCCACATGGGTCTCTTATTATACCAGAGGGCAGGTTCTTGTGTTTTTCAGGTGCCCTACATGTTCCCAAGGCATCACAGTGCAATGAGGGTACCCAAAAGAACCATAACATGCAATTCTGAGATGGAGTTTCTTAATGTGTTTGCTCTCTGTTCCTACAGAAAGCAGTGGATTCAACCTTGACCAACAGAATGTGGCCAGCAATCCATGGAGACCTACATAAACCCCAAACTGTGCCCACATCCAATCTCTGCTTAGGTTTTATAGCGTCTGTGAGGTGCCTTAATCAATCCTGTGCACCTCTAAACACTTAAGAACATCAGGAGGTGGGGAACACTCCACTCTGAAGGACTAGTCCTCTTTACAGTGGGTGATTTTGGATGCCCAGAAATAAGAACACTCAAAGTCAATAGATTTGAAAGTCTCACTTTCTCTGTTACTGTGCTGGCTTTGGCCTGTGGCTTCTTCCTCAGCTCCTCTCCTGTAGGAGACCTGTAGGTAAAGACTGGAGAGAGCTTCACCACTCTTCTGTAAACAAAGATCCAGCTGCAATAGGAGGGTAAACCAGATGAAACCAGTTCCCCTGAGTCTCAGCTACAGTGCAGCAGACCTGTAAGTGACCCTGAGAGTTGCAATTGGCTACCACTTGCAGGAGGAGAAACTGCCCTGTAAGCGAAGGGCCCCAAAGCTGCCAAAGCCAAGCGGGTGCTGGGTGCAGCTGTGTGAGTAGGCATCAGCACCTAAAGGGAGGCAATTGCACACATCTAGCCCAGCAAACAGATTATTATTGGTCTCTTTTCTCTAGGTCCTGGAGGTATGCTTGCAAACTGGTTGTGGGGCAGGTGAAGCCCCAGCTTTGTGAAGCAAGTCCCTTAAAATCCCAAAGGGGTGTGATTACACATCCCAGTTTGCAAACTTCTCAAAATACATTCAGGGATTTACTTAATATTTAATTCTTCTTTGCAGAGGCAGTTTTCAGTGCTTTTTCATTACCGTTTTATTTGGCTCTAGCACAGTAACACAGAGAAGGCTCAGCCCAATCACAGGCTCATTGTGCGTGGCAGTGACAGCTACTGCCCTGAAAGGTTCAGGACTGGTTCCTTTAAATTGAAAAGAGTAAAGACTAGATAAGAACATGAAATCCATTATAGTAATAATTTTTTTCCTGACAAAAGGAGAATGTTTTATGTACAACAGCAAAGGGGGTTCTGTTGGTGGTTTTATTCTATTTCATCTTGTTTTATTTTTTTACTCACTGGGGTCTGGACCCTAACTCATACTTGGAGAAGGAGTGCTGTGGAAAAAAGAAATCAGTTCTTCAAGTGAGACAAGCCCAAGGCTTGGGCTGAAAGTTGGGACAGCTTGGAGAAGGCAGGGTGTTGTTTCAGTGGCAGGCAAGTGCCATAAGGCTTTTTTTTTAGTTTGTCCATCCCCTCAATAAATTTGCTCTTTGTAGCTGTGAGGGTACAAAGGAATAGAAGAAGAGATTATAGCAAATAAGAGACACTTGTACAGAAGTTTTTAGATTTTGAAATCTCTTCCTCGTTACCTGTTTAAAGGCTGATTTCTAATTAGGACACCACCTTACTGTGTTGGATTAGAAGCTGCTGAGCCCGTTCTTTTGAACTGTGCCAGATTTGTTGAATTGTTTATAGGCCAGCAATTTATTAGATGGCATAGCAAAGCCGGTAAGCAGATCTGTGCCTTTGAGAGCATGTTCATTCTGTCTTGGTTTCTGTCTGGGTATCTAACACAGTCTTGTTTAAATTAAGCAAGTCTTTAACCCCCCCATCAGAGGTGTGCATGTAAGTGCTGTTGGGTTTTAAGGTTAAGTAACCATAGACAGACCTCACTGCTGTTCTGGAGCCTCAGTAGCCCCCAGGCTCTGGCACGGCCCCTGCTTCTGCTTCTCAACACATCCTTGTTCTGCATCAGTCACCGTGATGCCCTTTGCCTCCCAGCAGTGTTAAAAGTCATCGGTGCTGCCTTGTGAAGAGATCTTACTCACTGTGGGCTTGACCCAAAGGCCAGCTGTGCTTTGGCTCAGGTCCTCTTAAGCACTCCACTACACAAGTGCATCAGCAGTCCCCCTGCCTGGAGTCTGGCTTTTGATGAATCACAGAGAAGAAGGGGGAAAAAAATAACATGGGGATTTCTTTTTTGATAGAGAAAGGTTTACAACAAAATAAATCCACTCTAATCTGTGAAGTATTAAGAGGGGATTTAGAGAGAGAAATGTAATCATTTTTAAATTTTAATTCCTCTGTAATTAGCATTTCTTTCACAGCATTAAGAAAACTTGTTGTTAGTCTGCTGCTGCTATGGCTTTATGAGTTGCCAAAGTCATTGTCTTTGAATTGGTATCCCTGAAAGAGGTTGCTAAACTATTTGTCATTTAAATAACACTTCTTCTTCACCGTTGTATGTAGGGATGAGCAGTGCTCCCCCCTGTGCCCTGGGAAGTTACTCTACTCACTCCACCCATAGTGAGTGGGCACTTGGGTAGAAAGGGCTGTGCAGGGCTTGATTTTGATCCATGCTTTTAATCACACAGCATTATTTATGTGGTTTGTGGATATACGTACTTACTTGAAGTGTTTGCCTGGGAGTTCAGCTGGTGAACACTTCCAAGTTACTGATATTTCACAGGTGACTTCCAGTTTTGGGATAAAATGTAGGATAAGAAGCTGCTAGCCAAGTCCCAGGGGAGCCCACACTGACTGAGTGACAAACGCATAGGCAAGAGTAAAGCAGCAAACTGAATTGACTCTTCACCTCCTGACTCTTGTTGGCATATCATGGAGAAGAGAGAAAAGCAAAGTCCCTCCCTGCCTTAATTTTGCTGCCTCAGAGCTGCGGGGAGGGCTGGGCTTATGCATGAACTTCAGGTACCTTTCAGTCCTGACAAAACAGCCAGGACAAAGCAGATTCACCTGGACAGAGCTGTTCTTTCTATTCAGCTTTATCACGCCTTGCTTCTGTTAAGTGATTTGATGTTACATAGCCTGTGTTACTAGGGTGAACCAGTGGGAGATCTACCTTGATGTGTTTGGTGTGTTATGTTTCTGTATTGCTTTTCTCAGCCATATTCTATCAAAAAATCTACCCATAGTAAACCAGTCCTGGGAAGAAGAGAAATTTGTGAGTGCTGGCTCAGCTGCATGTGGAAGTGCTTTTTCTAAGACAGAAGTGGCAGATCAGCATGTACAAAAGGAGGCAGAGACAGGCATCTTAAGTATAGACATGAGTAAAGTTTCTGCATTTGGTTTTGAAAGGGCTGGGCTGTATAGATTCATTTTTGCAGGCTCTATTGTTTGTGTAACCTCTTAATAGAAAGAAAAAGAAAAATGAAAAGCAGATGAGCCTTTTATCGTGGGGAAACAAATCCAGTGTTATCCTGTGCTTAAACTTTAGTGTAAGCATGACTTTTTCTTCAAGATGTTGGGTACCTAATCTATAAAATGAATGGGTGGTGGTTTTGTCAGGAGTGGGTCCTCTGGTGGCTTGCACTGTAGGTATGAGGTCTGCATATCCCATTCTTATGTGTATCGCAGGGCTGAGATGCTGCAGTTCTCTGTGAGATAAAGTAGTCAAGCTGAAAATGAAACAAAGCTCCAACTGTATCCCTCCTTGTGTTTAGCAGAGATAAACTACAGTGGAGTCTCAGTGCTGCTCCGTTTGGCTTCTGGCAGCAGCTTTAATTGGTAAAATGCAGATTTTTTTTTTGATCAAGAGAGGATTATTCTTGTTATCAGTCTGGAGCATCTTATTTCAAGATGAAAAGGCTTCGCTGAATTACAGATGCCAACATTTTTACAAAGCACTTTGGCGATTGACATCTCAAAGAGAAAGTATGGTTTATTAGCCTATAATGGCTAACACTCAGCACTGGGCTAGGTCCCACTGATTTGTGAAATTGCTTAATATGAATTGCCTTTTTGTGCAATTCAAGCCCCAGGTTTTTCAAATAAACTTAGAATATAAAGTGTATGAAACATTGCATACCTGAAAAGGGAGAAGGGTAATAGGACTGTGTAGGTAAAAGAAAAGAAAAGCAAAAGGAAGAGAGGGATAAAGAAAGAGAGAGAAAGAGAAGAGGAAAAAAAAAAAAAGAAAGACCTACTTCTGAATCCATCTTGGTGGTGCTTTTTTACAGTAGTTTGGTTGAAATGTTGGCAGGGTAAAGATTAATAACAAGCCTTGTCGCTATCAGTACTTGCTTGTCGATTCTCTGTAACAGGGCTGTCTGTTCAGCATGGAAATTATTGATTAAATAAAAATTGCTATTAGATTGTGATGTGATCCATAATCACAAACAATGGTGGACATTCTTCTTTCAGATCCAAAGCCATGCATCAAGTTTTTTCTTGCAGCAATTTATATTGTGCTGACACTCGCACCCATTAGGCTTTTATCCTCTCCTACATGTGCCAAGAAAGCACGAAAAGAAAGAACAGCAGCAGCACAGCACTGGGTAGGCACTCACTAAATTTTCAGAGAGAAGCACAGTACAGATAAGTCTGTCTTTTGCTTCTGGTTAGCACCTTACCTCAGAAGTGATTCCTGCCAGATAAGGAAAACACACCTTCAGTGCATCCAGGGAGGTCCAGTATAGTTTGCGGGAGGGGACAGTTGTGGTGTATTATTTTAGGATTCTGTAGCATGAAGGACAAGTGTCTTTCCCATATTTATTTAGCTCTGATGCTTCCTAATTTGAGGAATTCAGGATTGGAGCAGATTACTTAAAACTGCATTACTTTAGCCTGAGTTAATTAAAAAGATAATATCTCACTCTTCACAGCACATGTGAGCATGGTACCAACTTTCGCTTGTGAAATCCTTTGTCTAAAACTAAAGGAAACTTAGTGAAAAAAAAATAAATTGAGAGTTTGGCTGTTTATAGGAGCTTCTGTCCCATTGTTTCTGAATACCTTCAACAACATATCTATGTCAGAACTGATCAAGCTCACCTGGCCTGGCTGCTAGGGAGAAGCATTTCTGTAAGCTCTGGTTTTTTCATTGCACAGTGTTTTGCATGCAGTGTTTTTTTTGTTGTTGTCAATTTAAGTTTCCTTAAAGTAAAGGCTGTATCCTTTAAACCATTATCTGTGCTAGTTATTGAACAATGCATTGCACAATTCCTCTCTCACTACCATTGGGGTAGTGTTTACATTTATTTATTGTGCCTGTATTACATGTAATATTGCCTCAGATAACCAAGAAAATCCTGCCTGCAGTATTTGACCATTTGCCATATTATATTCTGCTTTAAAGAGTGTTTAACAGTGAGCTTATCTTACTCCGTTATGCAGGGCAAGTACAAAATTTTCAGGCTTGGCCACTGTCATTTAAATCAAGAGACCACTTCATTTTGCAAAGTCAGAGCATGTGCCTTGCACAACTCCCTCCAGGGCAGCCACTGTCTCTGCATGGATCAGAGCCAAGGGATTACCAGCCAGGAAATTAATTGCCAAGGGGATTCCAACACTTATGGTTAGTAAAAAAAGCCTGAACAAAGAAGTGTGTTTTATGTAACATTCTGAAAGCACCAGGCTCCAGTTCTGAAAAGTGTTTTGGCAAGGAAGAGTTACAGAGATATGGGACTATCCTTTGGTTTGTTGCTGCAGATTTCTGTGGTTGACTGCCAGCACAAGTCTGTCCCATTCAGATGGTGCCACAGTGGTGTATAGGAAAAGATAGGAATCTTTGAGATAAACCAGACTATTTAGGATTGATTTTTAGTTACCAAAGGCCCTTGTAAGTTCACTGGAAGTCAATTAAAGTTAGTGTGTGGAATGCAAGGGCAGAAAAAAAATGGCCTTGGCTCTTTTTAAAGTCTTTTAGGTGATACTCCCATGTTCTGCTAAGAAATCCTGCACAGTTTTCTTTGCAACAGCTCAAACATACATCTTTAGATACAGTGCAGCACTGTTTACAGCACATATGAGAGGATAGAAAAATGTTATCTCATGGCCAAAAAAAAAAAAGATAAAAGATGGTAACTCTGCTACTGCTGCCTGAAACATCAAGTGTGTCTAACTTCTAAAATGGGACAGAGACCTTTGCTAGCCCTGAATTTGCTAGGATAGGACAGGGATGATAAAGCCTAGCATGGATGCAAAAGGGAAAGTCTAAGTGGGTGTCCAGTAAAAAAACCCAAGGGAGTTCTTAGAGCAGCAATAAACTGCTGCATGTGCTGAAGCTTGTTAGACATGTTTCTTGGAGGTGTAAGGAGGAAAAGCCCCAGTTGCTTCTGCCAGTCCAGTTGTGATGTCATGGCTTTAAGACACTTCTGCTGTCAGCTACTGAAGCTGGATTAATTCTACCGGATCTCCTCTGTGATTAAATGTATCTTAAAACATATATTGCCTCTAAAGATTTTGGCATTGCTTATCACTGCCAGCATTTTTATATTAGTTTTTGTGAAAAGTGGTATGTGTTTTCAAGTCACTGTATTTCCAGTTTTTGTAGAGGTTTCTAGTGTCATTCGTTGCTAAATGTGGATCAGGCATTATCTCTAATCTGAACTGCAGCTTTCACAGTTTATGTATAAGGAGACACTAAGTGCATTTATTGGAAAAAAAAAAGCTGTTATTCAATAGTCTCTTTCTGCAGACAAAGCATTGGTATTTTAATCATATGAACAATTTGTTTGTGTCCATGTGGTAAGCACAAGGGCTCTCTTTACAAAAAATTCAAAAGAATTACTGATTGATTTACACAGGAAGATCCTGATGAGGAATATATTTTCTTTCATTTTAAGTGGGTCAGTATTAGCTGTGCTGTAATTACTAATAAATACTAAAAGTAGAAGAAAGTGCATGATTTTACAAAATCTGGTCCAAGGTTAAACCAAAGGAGGTGCATGTTTTTCAGCAAGTCCTATATACATGCTTAGTGCTAGTGCCCATATGCTTAATGCACCTTGAAAAGCAGATCCCATTTAAGTATCTGGCATTTACCTTGCTATTTATCCCCTTCAGAAAGAAAGGATTTTCAGTAGAACAGGCAGTGACTTAACTTTTTTGTAAGGTATCAAATATTTTGCTAATCTTTCCACATAGATAGATGACTCCTGGAGTTTGGAAGAATTCAAAATCTTGTTAAAATGGTACTTTTTAGCTTCCCCTTATTTTCTCTTGATATAGCCTTTCATAGGTTTCTAAGCTGTTCATGGCATTAAGCAGTTTGTCTCTGCTAATATAAAATTGTATAAAGCTGCTGTACTATATAATTACATTTTAATTCAAAGAGCCTGTTGATTCTAAACTAGTTCCAGTGTATTTCCAAACACATGCACTGAAAGGCAGTGTAAATTTTAACAGATTTTTGCCATTAAAACTTTACAATTTTTATAAAACAGCTCTGTCTTTATATGTTCATTTGGTGCACCAGTTGTTGGGATATTTTGCTGGGTACTTTCTTTCATCCAGTTTTTTTTTTTTTTTCTCTAAGCATCTTTACTCTTAAGTTTTTATTTCTTGGCTCTGCTACTCTGGTCTGTGCTGTGGAATGTAAAGATTAGGAACCTCTTCCAATTTTATTTTCTTGTGAACATGCCCTGTGTTAAAGGAGAAATATACTTTTAGCATGGTTTGAACCCAGACCTCAGTAACTAACTATAGGAGTTGCTAAAGCCCCACTCCTGCAGAGAGCTCAGTGTGTTGGACCCAGTTGATTTTAATGGGCTCCAGGCTGCCATAAGAGCTCATGTCAGCAGAGCAGCTCGCTGAACCAGGATCTGTGCATCTTGGCCAGGAGCAATGGCTGGAATTTATCAAAGCCAAACAATATGAAGGGAGAATAGTTAATTTCAGGTTTAATATATACAGCAGGTCTGATTTCCATTGAAGTCAGATGAGTTATGGTGGCAGGAAGGAGGCCTATAGTTTTTTGTCTTCTGCAGAAATGTGGGAAAACATCCAAAGTATTTAGTTCTGCCTCGTGTGTGCTAGTGTGCTTCTGTCAAAAGCAGGAACGGTATTTTCATTCTTTGTACTATTTGCAAATAAGATGAAATACCTTATTGTAATGCCTCTTTATGATTACTTCCTTCTCGAGTGCTGGCAGAAGTCCTCTGTGGTCTGTCTTTGCCAGAGAGAAAAATCCAGAAATATATGCTTTTAAGTGTGTGATACTAACATCTGTTAGTATCTAACTTAGCAGTGCTAAGTGTCAAGCTGTTCAAGTTTTTCAATTTCTTTTTTTTAATGTAAGTCCTGTATGTTTTTGTTAAATTGTACACAGATGTACATGAGTTCAGATTTGTAAAGAAGAGTAAGCCATTGCTCACCTTCGGTACTGCCTGTGAGGGAGATTTTTAACATGGTTTTCTTGAAATTCTGCAGCAGTTGCATGTCAAATCAATTTTTATCCTTAAATGCAAAGATCATGAAGCAGAAAATTCTGAAGTTCAGCCTCAGGTGGTTTTCTCTCCTTCCATATTCAGCCACTCCTAGAAGGTATCATTTTCTAGGCAGCATTCACTGGCAGTCTTAGAACCAGTGAAGCAGATGTTTGGCCAGTCTTTACCCTCTTTCCCGTCCAGCTGTAGGAAAACTCCCTTGTTGGTGCACTACTGCTTTGGCTAATCGAGAGAGGAATGTCTAATGCATCTGAGGGAATATGGAGCTTTGCAATGTGAATTTCCTCTCTTGTGAGCTTATGACTTGAACAGGCATTGCACCTCCTCGAAATCATGCTGTAGAGCTGTTTGCTGAAGGCAGGAGCCCTTCCTGCAGCTCAAGCTGTAGAATTCCTGCCTGTAGCCACCTCTCAGAAAGCCTGTGGGAAGAGCTTGGATGCATGTGTGATGGAGAAGAATGAGAGGAAAGCAGGCAGAACAGGTTGAAGATCATCAGTGCAGGGCTCAGGTATAGAATTTGGGAGAAGACCACCTTCATTTGCTATTACACCATTAAGATCAACATCACAGTTTCATCAGGTAGTCAGCAGTGGGTCTTAAATCCTTCAGCAAATGGCCTTTGTCAACTTTCTTCTTTCATCCTGGTCTTTCAAGCCAAATTTGAATTCTCAATCACTGGTACACACTTCACCTGTCTTTTTTCTCCCTGTGCTTTTCTCTTTGGTAGTCTGTTTTGGGGTTCTTGTTACACTGCAGGTGCCAAATAACCCTATATTTTATCATATGACTTTTACATAGAAGGTGTAATGCATAGGTGTAACTGGGGGACCTAAATGTGAAGAGCATTAAAAAAGCAAGGTAGAAGTGAGACAAATACGTACATATATATATATATATATGTGTGTGTATATATATATATACTAATTTTTGTAAAAGTGAATTCTGTGCATTGCTGAAGTCTTGGTGAAGTTGAAAGTTATAATGGAGTTCTTCCTGTGATGTTGCCTTTTAAAAAGGAAAAAAGCATACAGCAAAAGGCTTTTGTACAGTTAGCACAGCAGTTCAGATGCTCAGAGCAGCTCTCAGCCTGTGTGTTCAAACACACAGTCTACAACAGGAAAATCTTGAAGCAAGTGGAAGTTGGAGGAAAATTTTCCAGCACCCTTGCAGTGGTGTGTAACACAACCTGCAGGAGCTGTGCAGGGATCGCTGCCATGGAGGCAGCTGGGAGGGCAGCCAGGAGAGCTAGGAAGCACTGCAGACAGCAGGCAGGTAGGAGAAGGTGTTGGGAGAAACACCAGGAGTGCTCAGCTTGTGGTTGGCCCCTTTTACTCTTCCAGGAGCACTGCAGGGGAACTTATGCCCTATAGGCTCCTTCATCTCAGTGCTCCAAGAATTTGTCATCCTCACATAACCCTCTTGCATCTTTCCTTGGTTCAGTAGTTCTCAGAAGAGCAGGGCTGCTCCTTGGAGAGCAGAGATTTAACCAAAACGTCCCTGTTTGAGAGCAATTGACTTGAGCATTTGGCTTCTGGTTTCCACTATCAGTTCCTTCTGCAGCCTCCTCATGAAAATGCAATTAGCCTGTTCTGGGGCAAGTCACAGATTGGGCAGGTGGTTGGAGAGAGAAATGGAGCCTTTAAAAAAAAGTAAAATAGGGAAACTGTGATACCTTGCTTGAACTAATGCAAATGTGATACAAAGCATCAGTGCTGGAAGAAATGGTAAAACTCAGTTATCACGACAGCATGCATTGAAAAATTACTTCTCTACAGCTGGGAAAAAAAAAAAGAGTAAAGAAATCTGGAATTCCTGTGCCATACAGCTTCACCTGTTAGTGCCCTAACTAGCAATACAAGAACTCAAGTTCCAAGGAAAACAAGGCACTTGATTTTTGACTTGATTTTTGAGAGTTAGGGAAGAGAACATCAGAGAAGAAACAAGCCTGAGTCATCAAAACACCTTTCCTACCACTGTAAAACTGGAATGATTAATGTCCACAACATCTATGTTGATGTCCTGGCAGAATCTAATTTCTTAGATTTTCAGGTTTAGCAAATAAAGATGCAATTTCTGCCCATTGCTTTATAGCTGCATGCTCTGACACGGGAAATCAAGGGAGAGCTGTAAAACATTGCCCTTGATGGAGTGCATTTTGCTGCTGACAGACTTAACTGTACTGCCTATGTGAATATATGTATATTAAATGAAACAAGAACAAGATGTGATCTTATTGGGAAAGAATCCCTGCAATATCCCAGAAGTTCCATTCACTCCACAGAATATACCAGAGTCTACCAAAAAGCTGTCCAAAACCTAGAAACAGATACAGGCTGAGGGAGTTGGTTCCCCAGCGTGACAAGAAAGCTGTGTTTGCCCTGTTGATATTCTATCACATCCATACTGGATAACTGCTATATCAGAGATTAAAAGAAGGTCATGCTGTATTATGAACCACTGTCTTTATTTTTAGGATTAGATAACTTTTCTCTTTTATTCCCCCCACTGATTCCCTTTATATCCTAAGGGCAGATCCTTTCTCTTGGGTCAGGAATGTAATAAGGCAGGTTTTCCTCTCTCCAGGATATTGTGTCTGTCTCACTGTGTTTAAATTGCCACAGAAAGCTCTTCTGAGCAAAATACAGTATTTTCTTTGTACAAGAGCCAATGATTGACATATCCGTGGGGACTTCTCTGTCTTTAGCATTTAAACATACAAGTTGGATATGTTTAACCTATTGATAGGCAACAAAGACAACTACAGGATTTACTGCAAGAGAACAAAAGGAAAAGCAGAAAGAAAATATCTCCTTTTTTTAACTGGGGGATTTAGAAATTTTATTGGGTTTTTTTTATCTCTCAATTTTATTGAGATAAAAGAAAAAATCAGACCTATATTTTCAGCTGAAGGAGAAAGGTGAAAAGCAAACAGTCCTTTGAATTAGCATATTCCTGTATATTAATAATACCGTTTCAGATTTAGAGAACAAGACTTATCCAATCCCATATGTAAAAAGTAATTTGATTCACCATGTCTTGCTTAAACATCATTTGAGGCAAAAGAATGATTCCTGCTCAGGAGTACAGTGAATTCCACAAAATGCAAAAGTTCATTATTAGTTTGATTGCTCTTGGCCTTTGTGCATTCCTTGCTTCTGAACTTGTATGCCCCATGAAACAGGGACAGTCTCTGCCCATGTGTTACACTGAACCCCAGATCTTTACTAAATTTTTACATATGACTGTAAACCCAGTCTTCTCCAGTGGCAGCTGAGCTGGTCCAAGAAAGCTGTTGACCACAATTATTTGTTGCAACATTTCTGAGGTTCCCTTCAGTCTACCGTTTATTTGGGAATTCTCCCTCAGACACTGGAGTCCTCCTTTTGTACTGTTTCCATCCTCTCTTCCAGCCATTGGTTTCCATGCTGCCCTTCTCCTGTGCCTGTCATTCCTGTCCTTCTATGTACACGGGTTATCTGAAGTTATAAATCATCATAATTTTTCAGTTGACTTAGGGCTTCTAATTTTGATTCCTCCCTTTCTTCATTGACTGCTGTTGCCAATTCTCAAGGGACAGAAATGGGTATCCAGAACAGCACAGTAATAAATGAGGTTCAAGCATGAATTCAGCAGGAGTGCTGACTGGAGTCTGTTTTTTGTTCTTATAATTAAGTATTAACAGTCATGGACACGGAGTTCAAATGTTAAGTTTGTAAAATATGTAAGTCACATTTCCCATTTTCCACATGCTTCACTCCTTTTTGAAATAACCATTTCTTTAACTGAAACTTTCTTTATGTAGTAAATTTTTTTCTTAATAAGGAAAACATTTTTAGTCACACTGGAGCTACAAATATTTGTAGTATATATATATAATTTTGCAATGCTTTTGTCTTGGTCTTGGCTGGGATAGAGTTAATTTTCTTCCTAATAGCTAGTACATTCTATATTTTGGATTCAGTATGAGAATAAAATTGATAACATACAGATGTTTTAGTTGTTGCTGAGCAGTGCTACTCCAGGTCAAGGACTTTGCAGTTTCCCATGCTCTGCCAGGGAACAGGTGCACAAGAACCTGAGAGCGTACACAGCCGGGAACAGCTGACCCAGACTGACCAAAGGGATGTTCCATACCACAGAACATTATGCTTAAGTTATAAGCCAGGGGAAGTTGGCTGGGATGACCAATTGCTGCTGAGGGTGTGCTGGGCATCAGTGAGCAGGTGGTGACCAAGGGCATTGTGCATCACTTGTTTCTGTTGGCTATTATTCATGTCCCTGTTCTTATCTGCCTTTTCGTCATTATCATTATTAGTGCTATTAAAATTTTTATTTTGAATTTTAAACTATTCTTATCTCAACCCATGGATTTTACCTTTTTCCAATTCACCCCATCCTTGCTGGCAGGGGCTGGTGAGAATGAACATGGTAGGTAGTTGTTGGCTAGTGTTAAACCACTACAATTGTTGAAAAAGCCACAGTCCTCTGAAATGTAACACAAAAATATCTGATTATGAAATATGGCATGCCACTAGTCTTCATTTAAGTTTGCAATCATGACCATATCTATGGGGAGCAAGGGGCTTAATTTGTTAATAGTGGAAAATGTTGAAAGTTAAGTATAGAGATTGAGTGACAAGATCAACACTGTGAGGTGAGGAGTGCAGCACACAGGCTATTTAGTGTATTCATTATACACCAAGGAAATTGCTGTGCAGTGCTTTTAAGATCCAGATAATCTTAACTGTATGTATTCCATTTTAGTAAAGGTGTCAAGACTGTGAAGGCACTGACCTGCTTTGGGCCAGATCAACAAATTGTATAAATTGTCATGTTGCTAATCAGCATTAGCAGAGATCTGTCACAACAGCATTTCTTAAATCTTGATAAAGTATGAAAGACAGCATAAAGAACTCTAATAGAATAAGTGCATCCAAAGGAAAGGAAGCAGGATTGGAGATAGTCGTCTGAGCTTCTCCACAGGCATGTGCCTATTTGGAAGTGCAGAGTTCTTCTTGTATAGCTATAGCTTCCACTTGGCTTTAGGAACTGCAACCAGCTTAAGTGTTTATGCCACCATAAGGGCTTAAAGCAGCTTAAGTGCTTCTTCCATCTCAGGAACTAAAAATGGCTTAAGTACTTATGCCACCCGAAGGACATGGGGTCAAAAGTGTATTCTCAACATGAGCAGCAAGGGGCAGACATTGGTCTCTTGAAGCTGTTTGGCCTGTTTGTGCCTGCAAAATTTTTAGTAGGGAAAGGACAGACAGTATCTGTACCTATTTTCCATCAGATAAGAGGAAATTAAAATGCATGCATTGTTTTAACAGAGAGTCACAGAGGTTAGAGGGAGACTCAATTGCAGTGATTGGAATGTGTCCAAGAAGTCTGCTGGGGATTTCACTCCATGGAGATGCATTTTTTTTTTCCTCCTCACAATGAGATTTCTATTGTCACAAGAGATTTCCTGGCTCACCAGGACCTCCTTTACATCCTGACTTTTTTACAGTGCCTTTGTCTGTTCATCTTGCTGTGGATCATGGAGTCAGCCTTTATCAAGATATTAATTAGATGGTAGGCAAGCCAGTCTGATGTCATCTCTCAGTTGCCTGACTACCTAAAATGGTAACAAGGAGCAGTGATGAGTTGCATATTGCATCCCTGGGGAGAAGGCAAGCTTGGGGACTTGCTTAAATGCTGCCCTGTCACTGTTCTGAACACTGATATTCTTTTTGCAGTCACTTGGCTATCTCAGGAAGCTGTGTAGGTCAAGAACCTCAGAAGTATGCACACCATTCATGAACAAGTGACTACTTTTAGTGGGAATTAGAGATCGAAACATTTGTATGAATGTGGCCTTTAGCTTTCCTGGGCCTTAAGTCTCTGCCTCAGCTGTGGCCGTAGTAGAAGGTATCTTTGCTAAGATTTGTTGTTAGGAGAGGTACATTCACAAGCTATGAGGTACTCAGAGGCCTTGGTAATAGTCTCAAGTATAAAGTGAATGTGAGGTCTGTACTTGCGCCTAAGTGGTGGCAGGGATGTTTGAATTCTGCTACACCAAGTCTGGTGAGCCCTGGTGTACTTCACACTATTCTGGTCAAGAAGGTTGAAGTTGTACTGGAGCAGGTGAAGAGGCTGAGAGGGCAGCTAATGGACTAATACAGTCCTCAAAGTGGCAATGGGGAATCTAGGAACAAAATGACAAATGTGACTCGGAATTCCCCACCTCAAGCCAAAGCAGGTTGAGGGGGGAATGAGGACTTGATCATTGAAGAGAAGACCAGAAGGAACTAGTTTATTTAATCCAGCAAATGAAAACAGAGAGGGGAGTGCTGTCTGCCAGTTAGTTAGGGTGGGGAAGGGAGAGAACTAAACACTCTGCAGGGAAACAGAGCTGTTTAAGCTAAAGGATAGTGTTGGCATGAGAACAAATGAATATAAATTGGCTGTGAATAAATCAAAGCTAGAAATTAGTTGCTAACCAGCAGAAGAGTGAGTTCCTAGAAGCGCCTTCCACTGGGACCAGAGGGACCTGATCACTAATGTACTTAGAAGCTGAAGCTCTGTTTATGACCAGGATTATGTGCAGTGGGACTTGCCATAGCAAGGGGTTGGGCCTGATGACCAGGAACCTGTTTCTAACCGTATGTGGGCTTAAGGTCAAATCTATGTTCCCTATGCAAAACACAGAAATAAAAGTGTTCTCTGCAGGCTTTGCATGTCAGGAACAGCAAATCCCCTTCCAAACCAGCTTCAGAGCTTTCCAGTCTGGTACTGCAAGGCACAGCCTCTGCCACATGTCCTCTGTGGGCTCCACAGCTCTCTTGTGCAGCTGCAGGACAAGCTGTGTTTAGCAGCCATTCCACTGCGATGCCTCTTCACCTTTTGCTCTTTGTCCCCTATACATCAAATTCAGCAGCTCTTCTGATTTGAGGGGCTTTTTCTGGCAGTACAGTATAGGGGGAGATTTGTGCTAGAAGATGGGTTAAATGCTGCCTCTGCTTAATGTCAGAGAGGTGAGATCTAGTGAGAAGTTACTTAGCACCCCCTTTTTAATTTTTAAGATACAGGGAGATAACTGCGAGAAGATAAAAGTTTGACATTGTTGTAGAACTGAAATTAAACCTAATTTTGGTAATGGTGATATGTTTTCACTTGGCCACTAACTTAGCACATCATACCAGTACAGCATGGTCTCCTCCCAGTTTACTCCTACACTCTAGGGTAGCAAGTCTAGGTTGGAAAACAGAAATGTGAGATTCTCCCAGAAAATTCTGCTCTTGCCACCAAATAGAACTTTGCTTTCAGAGGCAATCTCAGTTGCAGTGACATTCTTTTTTGGGTGTTCCTAAATTTTTGCACTGGTATGGAGAGGCTTTTCCTCCTGCTGTTTTGAGTGCTGTGAGAGCACATTTGGCCTTTGTTTATGTACTGAATAGCTAACAAGTACCATGCAGTCAGCTAGGATGTGTCAGATTCTCCTTTCTTCTAAAAACCCTCTTGGAGGCGGGAAATGGAACACTAAAGTTATTGCAGAGCCTACCTCCAGTGTCACCTCATCTGCTGCAATATTGAGTAACAGGTACAGTTGGTATGGATTATATGAGAACATGCATGATTTAAGGCATTCCCTTTTCAATATTATTTCTTACCATGTAATCATTTATGCTTCCAGGATATTGTGGATTGAATTTCCCATTACCTCTGGTTTTTGAGATTGCCCAGTAGAGATGACAGGCAAACTTCAGCCTTGATTTCAATTAATGTGGTGGGGTTTTATGCTCTGGAACTGAAATCCATCTCAGAGCTTCCTCCTTCAAAGGCAGGTCATTCAGAGACCAAAATCAGTATTTAGGTCAGCTCCCTCTGTTTGTTTGTTTTTTATTTTGCAACTGGATGATAATAACATTTTTGAAAGAATAGAAAATGAGCCAGGACAAACAGAGGTTTGGTAATAAGCACTGAGGTAGCATGAAAGTGACTGGTATTCTACAAATGACCCCTGTTCAGCAGCTTTTTGGAGCTGTGTGCAATGGGAGATAGCTTGTAGAATTCCAGCTTTTAATGGGAGCTTTTTTTTTTCCAGGTCAGAAATTCTTAATAATACAGAGCTGATGCTTCAGAGCCTTATGCTAGCAAACCTGACACTAGGGAGTAATATCATTGGCTTTCATGCGCCTATTTACTGTAATAAGGATTACAGACATAAGTAAAACTTGCAGGTTTGGGCCCACAAAATTAAAAGAAAAACCTTTTCACACCCTGAAACTGCATAAAAATTCAATTTCACCAGGAAAAAAAATTCCTTCTGATCTAGTCCCTGGAATGTGACATTTCATGGGTGTAATAAGGTTACAAACAGATTATAAATTGAAACCCTATAATTCCTTATTGTACTGTACCAAAGCTTCTGCTTTGCATAATACTCTTATTCCTGACTGTTCTTTGTTTTACAAGCTCAAAACTGCTCATTTCCTCTCATAATAGAGACCAGGGAGCCAAAAACACTGTGTAAAATCCAAAGGTAATTATCTGAGTCAAAGAACCTGAATGCTAGAGTTCACAAACTTCTGAACTTTTCTAAAGGATGTTGTTTACACAGTGAGACTTCCCTCCTCTTTAAACATGTCACAAAAATGGCACATTCTTTCTGCCAAATGATAATGGTAAAATATCCCAGTGTAGATTTAGTTCACGATTTGCATTTGTGTAGTTCTACGTATATGTCCATAGCAGATGACTGACAAGTTTTCTCATAGTAACTTGAGCAAGTGAGGCTGTTGGATGACAAACACTGTGAATCTCCTCACCTGAGAACACTGCTGGTGCTGATTTTCTAGGAAGACTCCTCCAGACCAGTCTTTCAGTATTTGGACATGTTTGTAGGTCTGCTAAAATATGACCACTCTGCAAAAAGCAATTAAGCAGCTCATCTGTGAACCAAATAAATTACTAAGATTAGTAGATCACAGGCTCATTTATTCCAGGCTTTCCCTAAAGGTGAAGATTCTCAGAGGGATTGAATGAGAATGAGATGGATTTGCAGGTGAGCTCTCAGGGGTCACTTGCAGCATCAGAGCAATGAAGGAAAACAGCACAAAGAGGGGTTTGATTGTAGGAAGATCAGAGAGTCTGGGAAAGGATTGATAGAGTAAGAGAGCAGGGCAAATGTGTTTGGAGGGCCACGGTTGTGAGAGACCAGAGGATGATCATAAGATATTTGAGAGGTAAGCCAGCGATGGAGAGAAGCAAATGATCATCACCACTCTCAGCAAGCTTTGTCAGCTGCTGCAGTGAGCCTGGGCTGGGGGGGAGTGAGGAGAGGACTTTTAGGCCCATGAGAAAGGTCAGTTTTAGAGGATTCTCATGCTGCTAAAGGTTAGAGGTCTAGAGTGCAGGGAGCAAGCTGATTTGCAGGGACAAAGAGAAAAAACTGTCCTATGGAGATTTTCTCTGAAAGAGTCTCCACGGGTGCCTGAGTGTCCACACAGCAGGAGGTAAAGGGAGGTTCTGTGGTGAACTGATTGATCCAGCCTTGAGGTTTTTTATCGAATGGAAAGCCTGTGTCACACACTCAAGTTTCATCCCCCTCGTGGCTGTGTAGGTTTAACGACATAATACACAGTCTGTAATGTTTATTGAGAGATTTGGCCATGAATTACTTGAATGAATTTTTTCTCTTCTTTCTCTTTCAAGAAATAGCACACATAACCCTCGTTGAACTGTTTTGATGCCATTTCACAGCACAGGGCATGTGTATGCTTCTGGCACAGGTGTGTGTACTATGAAAACAGATCTGCACCAGGATCATTAAGTCTTGCAGATTACAAGTTGTATGTTGCCCAGCACCTCTGGTCTGTTCATGCATCCTGTGCCCCATAACAACTTTTAAGAAATGGCAATAAAGTTTCAGAAGAAGATCTGTCATCTTTTATAGGCAATGGATGTCTGTTTTCCATGGCAATGGTGCATAATTTTGAACATAAGTAATTTTATGTGGCTTTCTGACTGATTTCAAGACTTCAGAAAAGATTTGGATTATCTTCTTTGTGTTCCAGTATGAGGTAGTGTGTTTCTATATGGCTGGCATTTACTGTGGGCTCATTATGGAACAGATTTCATCCCGTTGCTGTCATCAAATAAAAACTGGAAAGATTTTTTGGTGGTACCTTAGTGGGAATAATGTCATTCGCTGAGTAATGCAGCCATCTAGTGGCACAATGACAGAAGTACGGCAGTGTGGAATGATTTCTCTGAGAGTCTGGGAGGATGATGAGTCGGGTAGCTCCTAGTGGAAAAAAGACTCTGAAAGTCCAGGTGTAGTTTTCTCTGCTTTTGTTTTCTAAAGCTGTGCAAAAAAATTAAAACAGTTAAACCTTTAAAAAAAACAAACCAATTTTGAGGCTGGCTCTGCTTCACCTGTCTGTTTCCACAAAAACACAGAATTAAGTCCATTCCTAAATGCTTTTCTGAACTAGATATTAGTGAAAGAAAAAGAGCAAGCTAATTTTGTGGAAGAGTACAAGGTACACAGCCCAGCCCTGTCCTGCTTCTGGATACACTCATGTGGATGACACTGACCACAGAAAGACATGCCTATGAGTCAGCAGGGCTGGGGCAGCTGTCACTCCCACACACATTCAGAAAAAGCCAGACTTGGCAATGGCAAAAACAGGCTTGATGTATGCTTCTGTACTCAGAGTTCACATGCACAGTGTATAGGGGTTTATTTCTGCTGCCACGATCTGTACATTTACTGAACCAATACACTTATTGAAAGAAAATATGGGTAACAGGGAGTGAGTTAAAATTTGGGGTGGAAACTTGGTTTAGCAGTTCTGTTGATTTTTCAGGTTGGAGGATGTGTTTCTAAAGGCCTGATTTTGTAAACCTCATTTGTGTTGAGCAGCACTTAAGTAACGCTTCCCTGCTCTTCAAAAGCAATACCCAATGTGAATCACACAAGTGGAGCCGTGCATGAGATTATCCAGGATCCTTTTATCAGCTTGTATCCCTGAGGCCTGATCCAAAGCCTGTTGATCTCAGTACAAAAAAAAATCATGGGCCTTAGTGGACTTCCAATAGGATCTATCATTTGAACCCTGTGGTCACTTGGAAGTGCAGATGATCTTACTCTTTTTGTACTGAAGGACCTGAATCACACGTGAATCTCTGGTGCTCTTCTTGTGCGAAATTACAATAAGGCTGCAGCTGATGTTGTATTTCTGTTAAGCTGTGACCTCTGTTCTACCTGAACAGCATATCAACAATGACCACATACATGGTGAGAAGAAAGAGTTTGTGTGCCGATGGCTGGACTGTTCCCGGGAGCAGAAACCTTTCAAAGCCCAATACATGCTGGTGGTCCACATGAGGAGACATACAGGGGAAAAGCCACACAAATGCACTGTAAGTAAAGAGGCCTAAGCTTGAGGTTTAGTACAGGGAAACTGGGGCTGTGCAGAGAACAAACAGAGCAGGACAAGTCCTGCATTCCCTGAGCGTGTCTTCAGACTCTTTTGGAGAAGAGGTGTGTCTGCTTTGTTATCCAGCACAACCAGATGACAAAAGCTTTAGGAGAGGGGATTCCCTGGATGATTTGGCCCACTTCCTCAAGTTTAAAGTACAAAGAAGCCCCAAAAGCCATTATTAAATATGGCTCAGTTTGCTTAATTATATAAAGACACTTTCTCTTACAGCGCTTGATATTACTGCTGGCCATCAGCCTCCTGATGGCTTTGCAATGTATTTCAATCTTAGTCAAAGTAGATGAATACTGTGCTCTCCTGTAAGAGAAGACTTACATAATGCTGAAAGCATTTGAACTTGATCTGTGGTGGAGTATGCTTGGATAAAATTAAAAGCAAAACTACATTGGATAAGGTTATGAAGGCTTGGAAAATTTCTAAACTTTTTAAAGTCCACTTTTGCTGTTTCCTGCAAGTCCAAAGATTAAAACTAAACCAGATTTATTTCTTGTCTGCAGTTTGAAGGTTGTACAAAGGCCTACTCCAGACTAGAAAACTTGAAAACGCACTTGAGATCTCACACTGGAGAGAAACCGTATGTGTGCGAACATGAAGGCTGCAACAAAGCTTTCTCCAATGCATCTGACAGGGCCAAGCACCAAAACAGGACTCATTCCAATGAGGTAAGTAAGAACAAAAGATTAATATAATTCATTGTTGAACAGACTTACAGTGTACATAGCAATGTATTACAGAGGACAGGTACAGCAACCCTCAGCAACCTGAAAGGAATGTAAGTTCTGGATGCCTCTTAGCAGCACAGTATGTCGTACAGACTTGGCATTTTTTTACATGTAGGAGAGTTTTGAATGAGGGAGTCTAATGGAAACACATGCATTTGCCAGGGACAGATCCTGTTTTCCCTCTAAAGCTGGGATCATTTTTCCCTCAGGAGCTGTAAGGGCTCATTGAGTGCCTGGGCTCATCCCCATGTCTGTGTTGGCACCAGGCATCTGCTGAGATGCAGCTTCCCCAGCATACTTTGGGGTGCTGCAGGCAGCCACAGTGTCCACATTTGAAATCATGGAGTGCTATTTAAGTTCTGAGTTATGCCTTTTCCTTCTTCTTTGGCCTCTTCCACTCTTTCATTCCATCCTGAACAGACCTCATGGACTAGGGATGTAGCAGAGGAAATACAACCTTTCTCAAGGAAACCAGATATGGCAGTAACAGCTGTTTCCAAAACTCTCAGTGTAACATCTCATTATTACTGTGTTTCCTGTTACTGCTGCCCCCTTTTTCAGGAAGCACACCATCTTCTTGCATTGACCATGTTTTATTGCCCCATTTCAAGTTGCACAGAGAGTCACATCATCTCAATCTCATATCTCAGAGTCCACTCTCTCCTCCTTGACATGTCCCTATACTCCTTCACCTCTAGCATAACCTGGAAGTACTGGAAGGGCAGGACATACCACAGCAGCTGTATCTATTTCCACACAGCTTGTATCTTTCTCTAGCTGGCAGTCAGGTCTGCACACAGGCAGATCTCCAGGGAGCATTCATCTTCTTCCAGTCCCCACCCTGCAGCATCTCTTCAGTCACAAAGGAAGAAAAGGCATTGCACATCTCTGAGTTTTCTCATCCCCGCTGTCTGTGTTTTCAGCAGCCCAACTAATAACGGCACTGAAGCCCTGCAGCGATTTTGTGAATGGTCACCAAGACAGAAGGAAGTTCACCAAGTCCTGCCAATAGCTGCCTGAGCTTTCTTTTTTCATTCACTGTCAGAACCAACCTGTGTGCTGCCTGGTCGATGAGTTAGACCTTTTCACACTTAGCGATGTCACCTGCCCCATGTTAGTTTTGTGTCTTAACAGTCAGTCAACCAGAGAAATTTTATGCTGCGCATGATTTCTGATAGATGCAGCCACAGGGGCAAATGAAACATTTCCTTCACCACTACTTCACACCAAAACAGGCTGATGTCCCTAAGGAAACATGTACTGGTGGAGTGATGTGAATACAACGAAAAGCACAGACCAAATTCAGCATTTGCTTGCTGTGCCATTTTGGTTTTAAGTAGGTAACCTACAGAGAGCTTTAAAAGCAGCTGACATATCTTGATGACGATATGCCTTACTCATGCAGAGGAGAGCTAAGTGACTTGTACTTCCATAGCAACCTAAGAAAACCTGCCTCAGTAGCTTAACATCATCTCTAAATTGCTAATTTTTGCTCCTATTCAAGTAAATGGGAGGGTTTTTCCTCTGATGTCAGTGCAAGCAGCCTCAGGCCTTAGACAGCTATGACGAAGCTATATTTGTCAAAGGCTCCACAGTGCCATGTGTAAGCAGAGAGAGAATCCCTCTGAGAAACTCTGCATGAGGGTCTCTTTCTATTTCTTGAGGGCTGGTATAAAAAAACCCCTTTAAAATAGTAGTTTCTTGGAAACAATTCAGTAATGAAAGTGAGTGAACAATACTTTGGTTCCCGAGGCAATTAAAGGATTTAGGAAGTGCTCAGCTCTTCTTTCTAATCCCTTCATAATGCAAGAAAAAAGGCTTTGTTAATTTATAAGACAGTAAATTTACTTTATTCTACATTGCTTAGTGAACTATAGAAATCCACAGATAAAGAAAGTGTTTTTTAAAAAAATGAACAATGAGTTATGCTAGTAGCAGTAATAATAGTACTAGTACAATGTGAAAATGTTTATGGCACTGTATCTTATGCTTTGACATCATACTGGCGATCTGAAGGAGCCAGAAAACAAATGCCTCCTCACTTAATTCTCTCTGAACAAATGGCCCAGCATCTTATGAAGGAGGTTGTTTCTCTCAGTGTCAAGTAGTACGTACCTACTGGGATACTGGGAAAGGGACAGGGCTGAAAATTAAAGCAGTCTTTATAAATTGCCATAGCTGAGTTGACTTTTCTGCTAAGGTAAGTGAAAGCTGTGCCAGTTGGTACCCATGAGAGGCTGCCCTCAATCAACTGTGCAGCACTAATTACTACCTTCTGAACCAAGGAATGGTTTTGACTAGGTGCAGTCACAATTTGATAGGACAAGGGGTGATGGCTTTAAACTGGAAGAGGATCAATTTAGATTAGTTATAAGGAAGAAACGGGTTACTGTGAGGGTAATGATGCACTGGTAGAGGTTTCCCAGAGAAGCTGTAGGTGCCCCATGCCTGGAAGTTTTCAAGGTCAGGTTTGAATGTGGTTTTGGCCAAGGAGTCCCTGCCCATATTGAGAGGGGAGTGGATAATTAGACAATCTTTAAGGTCCCTTCCAACCCAAACCATTCTATGATTCATTTGTAAAGCCCATAAATTAGGTAACAAATCCACTGTGAAAGCATGTAACTGTGACCCCAGCTGTGCTCCAAGGAGTTCTTCAGGAGTCCCACATGGAACAAAATCTGATATGGGTGGGTTTTGTGTCTTGACAGAAACCATATGTGTGCAAGATACCGGGCTGCACGAAGCGCTACACAGACCCCAGCTCTCTCCGGAAGCACGTGAAGACCGTGCATGGCCCAGAGGCACACGTCACCAAGAAGCAGCGGGGAGACATCCACCCAAGGCCTCCGCCACCAAGAGACCCAGGCAGTCACTCTCAGACCCGGTCACCAGGCCATCAGACTCAGGGTGCAATTGGTGAGCAGAAGGACCTCAACAACACTACCTCAAAGCGTGAAGAATGCCTCCAAGTGAAAGCGGTCAAGTCAGAAAAACCAATGGTATGCAATACACCGTTCCACTCCCTTTGTCCTGTTCTTCCTGCAGCCAGTTAATAATCCCTTCATGAAATGCTCAAGTTTGTAAACTCTAGCTCACAAGGTTTGGTTTTTTGAGGTCGTCTTCCGTGTTTACATTGTAAAATGTTTTTAAAGCCTAAGAAGTAGCAAATAAAAAGATTACAAATGGTCTGTGCAATATAGAGTAAGTGCAGTGCTGGCAACTGCCACAATAATTGTTTCTCTTAAAAATCTCCATCTTCTGGAATAAGCATAGTATGAGAAAATCAGAGTTTTCACTAAAAAAAAAAAAAAAAGAGTTTTTTTCCATTCTTCTGTTTCCAGAAGAAAGATGAATCTGAATCTTGCAGACTGAAAGCCAGAATAAGAAAAAAATAAAACCAAACCACAAGTCCAAATGACTAAAATGATGATATTGATGATCATCATTTTTGGAGAACCTGGGAAAGCAATAAGATTTTAGGGGCTTTTGGGTCATGGATCAAACTGAAGCAGGATGAATTGACTTTCTTAAACAGCAGATGGGCATCTTTTAATAACATCTCTGTTGTGATGTGACCTCTTATGTTTATCTGATACTTGCTCAAGTTAACCTAGTGCAAGTTTAACTAAATCAAATTGAATTGACAGTCTGCAGATCTTTTCTCTGGTTTACCTCAACGTATTGCATTAAACTGTTGAAAGGATTGTATTCCATTTTTTGAGACACTATCTTAAATACAAAAGTTGTTTATATTTGCCTGAACTTCATGTGCCATCTGCCCTCTTCTAAGGGTTAATTCAAAGGCAGCCACCCCATCATCTTCCCCATCTGGGTCTATGATTCATCTGTATGCAGCCCTTGGGGACTACAAATGAGCCCTCCAAATTCTGCTCATATTGTTAATCATGCTGCAATTCGAAGTGATTACTCACTGAAATATGAGTTACTGCTATGTTGTGCCTAAGGCTTATGCTCAAACTGTTCAGTATTAATACTCAATTCAAAACCTTTGAAGGGCTGAGAGTAAACTCCTGCTGAAGTCTAAAGAGGTCCTCTGCCGCCTTTGGTGATAACTGCCTTAGTTTACAAAGGAGCAAAATCGCTTTGGTTTTGCTAGGTAAACGTGTAGCATTATTGAGGTGTGTTGAGTGTAGTTTTAACAGGAAAATTTGTGAAAGAGGGGTACTAATGCCTATGGTTTATATAGTATTAAATATTTCTCACTCAAAATTATCTTTTAAAAATAAGTCTGTGTTTCTTGCTTTTCATTGCATGTATGAATTAAGGTATATTTTCTGGTTTTCAACTAATCCAATGTCTTTTCTGTCTAATGCTCTTAAATGTCTTATTCTAACTTCCTAAGGACAGTGGGTAATAAGGTGAGGGCATTTTAACTTTTCTGCTTTTTTTCTTATTGCAACATTATATATGTTTTTATTTTGGTCTTCTGCTTGTTGTTCAGTCATTCCTTTATTTAGTAATGTGCAATCCATCAAGCGCATTCCCAGTTGTAATGTGTTGTGAACATTTTGCAACACTTGACATGTGAAAAATCTGGCTTATATTGGTGAAATATCTTCACAAATGTCTTTGTACTTTCCCCTTTAGATGAGACATCCATTTTTTTCTGTATTCCACACGTAGAAATATATGTCCTGCATTATACAGTTCTTATTTCTGTGCCCTACCTCACTGTGATCTTGACATGTGCTACAAGAACAGGCTTCTGATCACTATTACTCTTCTTCCATATGGCATGGAGCTATTGTCCAGAAGCACAAACTTCCTTCCCTATAATAACTGTTATTTCTATTCTTGTCACTAAATCTGCTATGGCCAGGATTTGGAAATGAACTTGCTCAGTGTGGCCTCATAAATTCTAAGTATCATCATTCAAGTTAGAAATAATAAAATAGTTATTGAATCTCAAATGGACTCCTTAGGGGCATAGGAAACTACAGCAGTGCCATGAATCTGTGTCTTCATTCATTGATGTTTAAAGTGAGAGTTAGGCACTTCAGAAATTCTAGACAGCATTTTTCATTAAAATGTACATAAAGATCACAGAGTGGCAGGAAAAAAACCCCAAAAAACAAAACCACATCAGAAACCCTTAAAGTTAAATACTTACACGAAACTGTTCTTGTGAGCAAAATGATACTGCATGCCCCACTGATTTGTGATCATACTGATAGAACCTTACACTGAGATATTAAGTCCAGAGACTTCTGTCTGTTGTCCTCTGTTTTGTCTCTCAGTTTGTTCATTTTCCCATTCTTTTGGGAGAACTTTATAAAAAGTCTGAAAAGTAAATCAAGCCTGTGTTTCCCCACAGCAAGAGTTCTGCTGGGAGAGCAGCAGGGAACACTCCCTGTTAAGAAAGAAAATTATTGTGGCATGTTTATATCCCTGCAGATTAGCAGTCTGTATTGTCTACTTAAATTCTTGCACTTAAAATCTTAAATTCTGATGAAACAAAGGATTTGATTTAGTAGATCATCACCTTCTTGATTCAGGGCAGAGGTGGTATAAGTTAGGTATAAGAGGATGTAAAAGTTAGACCTGAGTGCTGCCAGGATGACGGGATGCTGATAATATGATACAGTATTTTTTGCACTGATGCTCTGTGCTTTTTTTATTACATGCCAATGTTTCAAGCCAACCACTGCTTGTAACAATGAGCCTTAAGCCTGGAAAATGCTTACATTCTTTAGCCACAAGTCTAATTAAAAAAACCCAAATTCCAGTGTTGTTGGAGTCTTGTTTGTTTGTTTGTTTGTTTGCAAGCCTAGCAGTGTAAACTAATACCTTGTAACATGGCTGAATTCTGGTTCGGTTTTTCTGAGCTGCAGCTTCAGTTGGGAACAGCGCATAAGCAAAGTAGGGTGTCCATCCATATGTGCTCACAAATGGCTCAAAGTGATAGAAGTAACTTTGGGAATAACTTGGATAAAAGTCTTATGGAGGTATATTGTATACCATCAGCACCATGTGAAAGGCAATTTTAGTCTTGTGTTTTACAATGCCCTTCACTGCAGTTGAAGCCAATATCTAGAAAGCCTCCTTAAGAATGATCACTGTTGTCATTTAAGGCTGAGCTTTTCTGTACCTGTATCTTTGGTTCCATTTAGCACAAATGTTCTGGTTAACATTGCTTGCTTAATCCTCACACTCTTTTGTCTCTGACTTCCCTCCAACAGACATCTCAGCCAAGCCCTGGTGGTCAGTCTACATGCAGCAGCGAACAGTCCCCCATCAGCAACTATTCCAACAATGGGATCGAGCTTACTCTGACCGGTGGTGGTAGTGTAGGAGACCTCAGTGTCATTGATGAAACCCCAATCATGGACTCTACCATTTCCACAGCCACCACAGCACTTGGCTTACAGGCCAGGAGGAACATGACAGGGACCAAATGGATGGAGCAAGTGAAATTAGAAAGGTTGAAACAAGTTAATGGAATGCTTCCAAGACTGAACCCCGTTCCACCTTCCAAAGCCCCAACCTTGCCGCCTCTCATAGGAAATGGTGAGATACACATAAGAGGAGTCATAACACTTTTTGTCCTTTATCTTGTTGCTTGCTAGCTCAATCTTGCAAGTCTTGCAGGAGTTGCACAGCTTAGGAAACTCAGCAGCTGTGAAATGGTTTGTAAATTGATCACTTTCTGTTTATTCCTTCTTTGCAAGTTCTTCTACCCAGCCTCTGAGAAGTCTGATAGTCCTGTGTTTTACAGAACAGGAGCTAGTGAGGGAGCCATGAATCACATTTTAAATATTCCCTGCTGTTAAATGTTTTGACCCAAGATCATCATAATTCTGTCTTGTTTTGAGACAAGGTAGAAGAAATAAATACCTGTGAGTTTACTGTATGGAAGTCTTTTTGTTGAGGCCTTTGCAAGGCAGCCTTTGCAGAGATATGGTGGGCTTCCCTTTAAATAACCTGTTCCTACACATAGAAGAAATCATATGTACAGATGCTATGCTGCAGAGGGCAGATATCCATGAATGGGAGCAAGGCGAGGTTGAACTCTGAAGATCCCCAGTTGTTTTCCTCCAAAGAGCTGCTCATTGCCAAAATGGATGTTGCTGCTGCCCCTACTTTGCCTACAGCATGCCTGTAGGTTTCTGGGCTCCACCCAGCAGTGACAGCCCAGGTTTTCTGAGACCCATTCAATCAAAAGAAACTATGTAAAATTAAGAAATGTATCCTGTTTACTTAAAACCAAACCAAAACAAAACAAGGAAACCAGCAAAGATGTTTTGCAGTTGTTAGGAGTTATTTCAAGAATATTTCAAGAAGTATTAGAAATGACCTTGAATAGCCTCCAATTTGTATATTTTGCCATTCCATGCAAATGCCTGTTCAATTATATTTTGCCTATAAAAAGCTCCCTTACGAATGTGTCCTCCTGGCACATCAGCCAGCATAGCTGTACTGCAGGCTGGAGTACTGCACCAGCTGATGACAGTTTGTGGCTACGGGCTATAAATTTTCTGCTGAGACTCACATTGAAATGCTACCCTTGAGTCTCTGAATTAGCTTTTAACCTAAGGACACAATTTTTATCCCTACTTCTTGCAAGTAAGAGCCCTGCTATAATTGGCTGTGATAATGTTCTTCCTCTATACTCCGCTTACTTCTTTACTGTGTGCTTTCTGCACCAGTTTCTGGATAATACTTCTTTGTTTAACTGTGAATTTTACCCACAGGTACCCAGTCGAACAGCAGCTGCAGTGTTGGAGGATCCATGACTATTCTGCCAAACAGGAATGAGCTCTCAAGTACGGACATCACTGTGTTGAACATGCTGAACAGGAGGGACAGCAATACTAGCACAATCAGTTCAGCCTACCTGAGCAGCCGCAGGTCCTCTGGAATCTCACCTTGCTTCTCCAGCCGGAGGTCCAGCGATGCCTCCCAGGCAGAGGGAAGACCGCAGAACGTGAGCGTTGCAGACTCCTATGACCCTATCTCAACGGATGCCTCCCGGCGCTCCAGTGAAGCGAGCCAGTGTGATGACCTGCCAAGTCTTCTCAGCCTCACCCCAGCCCAGCAATACAGGCTGAAAGCTAAATATGCAGCAGCTACTGGTGGACCCCCACCAACTCCACTGCCTAACATGGAGAGGATGAGCCTCAAGACAAGGATGGCACTCTTAGGTGACTGCAGGGAGTCTGGAGTATCTCCACTGCCTCCAGTGAACGTCCCTCGAAGATGTAGTGATGGTGGGGCAAATGGTTACAGCAGGAGGCATTTTCTGTCTCACGAAGCTTTAGGAAATGGGACAAGGAGAGCCAGTGATCCAGTGAGAATGGCCTCCGACAACCTCTCTGTCCCGAGAGTCCAGCGTTTCAACAGTCTTAATAGCTTTAACACTCCTGCTTTGCCTCCATCCATGGAAAAGCGCAACCTTGTTCTTCAGAACTACACCCGTTCTGAGGGTGGCGTCTTCCGCGGCTTCAGCTCCCCCTGTCCTCCAAGTATCAGCGAGAACGTCGCCCTGGAGGCTGCTACAATGGAAGCAGGTAGCAGTCTGAATGATGAGGATCTCCTGCCAGATGACGTGGTCCAGTATCTGAATTCCCAGAACCAGGGCGTGTACGACCATTTGTTGAACAATGTCCTAGATAGCAACAAAATGCATCACAGCTCAGTTTCAGGAAACAACAATTCCAGCAACTTTGACCAAGCCCCTCCACCGAGCAGTCAGCAGGCAGGTCCCGAGGCAAATAAGAGTGACTTGCCCATTCAGTGGAATGAAGTAAGCTCAGGAAGTTCTGACTTATCTCCTTCAAAGCTGAAATGTGGTCAGCGGTCAGCAGTGCAGCAGGCTCGGGCCTTCAGACTGCACAACAATATGATGGTTCAGCAGAACCTGGAGAGAGGCAACATGGCCCAGCAGAATGGCTATCAGAACCTGATGGAGAACAACACTTCCTACAGTTTACAGCAAAATATGACTCTTAGCAGCGGAGCTGGGAATTCTTTCAACATGCAGTCAAACAAGCCTTACAGTGAAAGCATGGGCAGGCAAGCAATGATGTCTGGGGTGACAGACAATTCCTGTGGCATGGCAGTGCAAGGGCAGAAGCTGAGAATCAACAACATGCCAGTGAATGGGAACCAGCAAAATTTCAGCCATCCCCTGGCATCCAGCGATCAGACCACCAGTATGGCAAATGGGATGCAGGACAGGAATATGATGGAACAGGAATATTTGCAAAGCCAGCCAGTCGGAGATGGTGTTCGTTACCAGGGAGTCAATCAATCTGGTCAAATGATGCTAGGGCAGCTTAGTCCTACCTCACAAGGCAGCCTGTATCAAGGTCCACAGAGTTTTCCACTGGTGTCTCACACCATTGGTAGCCAGCCTTCAGGTTTGTCAGTGGCCAAAACTTACCAGTCATGCTCTAATTACAGCAGCAATAGACGGCAAAACGTGTTGAGAGACAACCTGTCCCAACAGCAAAGACACGTAGGTGATGGCAACCAGACGTACAGGGTAAACGCCATTAAGATGGAAATGCAAGGTCAATCACAGCAGTTCTGCTCTAACATGCAGAATTACTCTGGTCAGTTATATGACCAAACCATGGGCTTTAGCCACCAAGCTATGAAAACAGGTTCTTTCTTTGGTTCAGAAGCCAGCTGCCTGCTGCAGGGGACTGCAACTGAAAACTCATCTGAGCTTCTTTCCCCAGGGGCTAACCAAGTGTCAAGCACAGTTGACAACATTGACAACAACAGTCTAGAGGGTGTGCAGATAGATTTTGATGCTATCATAGATGATGGGGACCATGTCAGCTTAATTTCGGGAGCCCTGAGCCCAAGTATCATTCAAAATGTCTCCCGCAATTCCTCTCGCCTCACCACTCCCCAAACATCTCTTACATTCCCAGCTATGCCTGTAAGCACAACCAACATGGCTATTGGGGACATGAGCTCTTTGTTGACCTCACTTGCAGAAGAAAGCAAGTTTCTTGCTGTTATGCAATAGACGTAAAAAACGAAAAACACTTAGGAGATAACAAATGGAAAAAAAAGACTCATATTTTTTAGTTGTGTATGTATTTTAGCAATCTCATCTCACCTAAATGGGATGTGTTTCAAGTATATTCCTTTTATGGAATAAGGACTCTGAAAACCCTAAAGTGTTCTAGGGAGAAACTGTCTTCCATTTCAGTTTTGAATCAGTATTGCTATACCCATTCCTTCCCTTTATCTCTTTTCTCTCTCTCTCTCACGTCCTTTTCAAATGTCTGTATGCTTCTTTTATTTTTCTTTTGTTTTTTACCTGTAAACCAATGTAAACGTGTGAAGTGCATGTTGTGGGGGTATTTTTTGTTTTGTTTTGGTTTGGTTTGGTTTTTTTTGTAAAGAAAGGCCTGATAAAATGACAATTTTCTGTTACTCAAATGAAGCTAGACCTTGTAAAACTGTTGCAACTTTTTCTCTTGAACCTATAACCAGGCACAATGTGAAGTGAGCATACAGTGCTGAAATCCTCTCTGGATGCACATCTGGACACATCACACTGAGGTGGAAAACCAGCTTAGAAATGCACTGCCATGGTACCCCTGAGCTGCAGTTTCAGAGACATGGAGCACAAAAGGTTGGGAGGTTCAAGCAAATAAGAAATGTAAAAACCATCAGCCCTTTGATCTCTAGCAAAAGCTTAACATTGTTGTAAACACACACAGAGATAGCTGTCACTGCCTTGAATAACAGTACTGAGATTGTGTCGTTTTCGACCTATTTCAGAGGAAGGAGAGGACCAGAAAGCTGTTCATAGTCCAGCTCTCATCTTTTGCAGTATTTGATATTCTGGTTTTCAGCCTTTTTTTTTAAATGACTGAATAGCAAAATTATGGGTGTGTATAGTGACTTGGGTAGTCTACAGTCTTCTTATTGCATACCACATTTGTGGAGATACAGTCAGGGTCTTACGAAGTATTTCATACAATGAAATAACAAAATTACAGTATTTCATAGTGGAGAAATTTTTTTTGTTGTTGTTTTTTAATGCAAACTGTTGAGATGTAACTTGCTGAGCCACTGGTTCTTATTTGCTGGAAGAGCTGTGTGTACATCCCCTTTAGCCCAGACAGCTCCATGGATACATAGAGCTTCAAAAACATCATGGGCATGTCACGTAAAAGAAGTAGAAAATGAATGGCTGGCCCAGTTCTCAGACTAGACAAATAAATCAAAGCAGTTGCAAGCAATCTGATAATCTTAAATGTTTTTCCACTGTGTCCAGGCTTTACAAAATTAAATTAAAACTGCCATTAAAAATAGCAAAGAAACAAGGGGAACAGCAAGTATTCACAGATCACAGACTATTCTGATCTGGAATTATTATCAGGTCCAGCCCTTCAGTGAATGGCCTGTGTGAGGATCAAACCCACAACTTTGATGCTATTAGCACCATGCTCTAACCAACTGAGTTGTCTGGCAACTAATCAAAGCTCAGAAAGACCAACCCAGCTTCTTTCTCTCTCTTGGTGACACCATGTGCATTTAATCTCCAAGCAAACCAGTGGGTCAATGCCCAGGGTCAGTTATACTGGCAAAAAATTGAAACCAATGCACCGTGATCATTAAGCTACTCACTGGTGGAGGTGAATGGCATTTTCTCTGCAAGCACTGTCTTGTTTTTGGGTCTGCTGAGCTCCATGTCTGCACCCATGAGTACACAGTGCTCCTGAGTGAACAGGCTGCTGTGGGGAACAATCACAAGACCATGGTTTAAATTCACCCACTCCTAGAAGCTGCATGGAGTTCCAGCCCTTGAAGACTTCTCAGTTAAATCCCAATAGTGAAGTCCTACTACGGGATGTAGATTTTGCTGGCAATTACAGTCATGGATTTGATTGTCTGTAAGGAGCTGATTTTATAGTAGACATACAGCAACATGAGGGAGCGTAGTCAGTTTTGAAATACAGATAAACTTTAGCCCAGTAAAAATCAGAAGGTGATTTCTATAGGCTAGAAAACCATAGCATTTTTTTCAGTTGTAAAAGAAAAGGTGAAATACCAGCTGATTCAGGACATGGCATTTGAGGAAATGTGGAGGAAATGAATCTCAGTGAAGCTGTCAGATAACATTGATCTGTTAACAGCTGTTAGAGCATGAATGTATAAATCCGTAGGAAAACATCATAGGAATCTGGTGCAGGGGCCATATTTAAGTTTATCACAGTGTGTACCAAAAGATTTGCATGCAAGCTGGAATGTCAGAAACCAAGACAAATGTAAATATCCTACACCTTTTATCACAATCTGGTTCCTGTCATTTTTTTTTATGTTTAGCCAGCATTTCTTTCTTACCCTGTCCCATGCACACACACTCATCCTGCACTTTTCCCTTTGACACTTCCCCTCCCAGCTTCCCTGCCCCTGACCAGCCATCACAGACTGCCTGCAGTGGTCCTTGGGCTGTGTGAGCAGCTGGGCACAGCTCACCATGGCAAATGACTGGATTGCTGTGGCAGTGGGAGGAAGCTGCTCCCTGTGTCCTGCAGAGACCTGCTGCCTGTACACAGTCATTGTCCCTGCTCTGCTGCTGGGACAAGAAGGGATGCATCCCACTGGGCAGGTCCCCAGGGGAAGGGATATTCCAAGAGCCATGCTGTGCATTGCAGTGCTGGGATACAGCTCACAGCCCTGCAGAGAAGCAGCATATAGGTATAAGGAAAAGCTGTTTCAGACAGCTCTCAGTAAGCAATCCTGACTGTTTATTAAAGCTATCAATTACATGTTTATAAACCATTTCAACAGGGAGACTTATGACCAGCCTGGGAGTAGGTGGCTTGGGAGAGAAGGCTTTTGTTGTAATGGAACCAATACATTAAAAAAACCCCAAACATTCCCCAACTATTTTTTAACTCAATTTTCCAGTTCATAATTGTATCTGCTGGTGCAATTGATGCTGGGAAGCTATTAACAGATGTGATCCATCAGAGCTTAGAAGGAGCCATTCGTATTGCTCCAGGCTAAAAGGGACTGTTTGAGTAGCCAATTTGCCTTCCTGGATTTGACAAACCTTCATCACTCACTTAGCCTTGTCTTGGGCCAACAGTGTGTCTTGGCAGAAACCACGTGCTCAAGAAAGGATTCCCATTGGATTTGGCAAAGCTGAAGAATCAGAGACTCCAGTGTGTCCTTGGGGAGTTTGTGCAAAGGATTTATTGTTTTCACCATTAAGTATATGTGTCACTTATGTTCATGTACCACTTTTCAGTTTTTCATGTTTTCTCATGCTTTTCCGTTTTATACTAAAGAGCCTAGTTTTGGTACCTGTGAGGGTAGCAATACATCGTAGCCCAGCTGTCTTGGGTTTTGGTTCTGTTTTGATAAGGTAGACTGGTCTCTCTGAGCATGGCACTGTTACACTGGACACCAGCTTTCACTTGTCAACCTCCTTCTCTACATGTGTCAGTCTGGAGAAAGTCCTGTCAACACTGGTGGGATGCGTTTACTAGCACCCCTCTACTCTTCCAGTTGCAGGGTTGCTTTTGTGTATGTGGCACATCAGTTGATTTTTGCATAACTGTTGGAAACCCACTGCTCACCCAAGAGTACAAGAAAATGCAAAAAATATAATGAATGTTCTATTTTGAAAGCATTGCAGCATAGGTCTAAATCACCATTTCTTGTAATGGCTCTTTGAGGGTCTTCCATGTGTGTTATTGGGCACATCAGTAACACTCAGCCTGCCTGAACATGTGTGTTTCTCCAGACAGTTTTACTTTCCATGAAGTGGAAGTTGCCAGTGGAGAGTTTATCTGTCAGCTACGTGCAGGTGAAGGAAAGGTGTGTTTGCAGGAAACTCAGTGTACCCCATGGGAGTACAATGGTCCCACGCATCCACACATGGCAGATGATGTTATTTCTCCTTGGGCAATGGCCCCAAATGGTACATGCATTAAAATGCTGGCTGACTGCTGACTTGCTGGCAGTGATTCCCCCTCCTCAGTGGGATGGCAGGTCAGCTAACCCATGCCTGTCCCGCCATGGCTTGTCTGCCTGGACAGCACTGTTCATATTCCCACAATGTATGTGCCTTATTTTGTGTTGACCCTGTGAAAGAGAGGGACCAGGATGTGTTGCCAGATTTTCCTGATGAGGTTGTACTTGCCATTGAGCTAATAGCACATACCACTGTTAATAGTGTCCAAAACATCTTGTAAACCTCTGGTATTCATGTGTTATTGTCCTTGGATTGGTGGAATGTCTCCTATGGAACAGTTACTGTTGTCAGTCCTGCAGATGTGTAAGATAAAAAAGTGTTGCTTTTTTTAAAATTTTTAAATTTTTTTATAAAGCCTGTAATCCTTAAAAAAAAAAAAAAAAGAGAGAATGTGTAAATACATTTATGTATGGTAGGAATAGTGTTCAGTTGTAACAGACCTTAGTGGTCTTCATTTGATAAACCTGCAGTTATGATCTGATGTTTCTCAAGCCTTAGGTTGATCTGAAGGGTCTGTAGCACTGTGTACATATGAACTGTACTTCTGCTTTCAGAACCACTTAGCTTTTTTGTAACAAAGAAAAAATGTTTCTTACAATGTCAATAAAAACAAAAGCCTTTGTACTTAAGTTCTTAGCTTTCAGCTTCTGAAATATCTCCTTGGGGGAGGGAGTTATTTTTTCATACATCTGAAAAGCCTGGTTGCAATCAGTGCTTGTATCGCTTCCACTCAGAGCTGCTTTCCTTTTTTTGCTTCCCAGCCTGTTGCTTCACTCCATTCACAGTTTAAATACAGATGGGAAAACAAAACAGGGTGTTTACCTCCTTGCTAAAGAAAGATGACTGACGAGTGTTGGGTGGAAAAATAAATGAAAATGCAGCATCACACCTATGAAGTGTTTGAAGGGAGGAGAGAGACTGACCTGGTTACTCTGCTGCAGGAGCAGTTCAGAGGCCAAAGCCAAGCTGTGCTGAATTTTGGGCTGTTTTATGGGGGATGTGTTTCCATCCCTTGCTTGCCAAGGGTGTCTCACAATGGCTTGCCCACCCATGAAGAAGCATGGCAGGGAGGGAGGAAGAGAAATTCCCCTGCCTGGGTTAATCTGTAGATGTTCACTCAGGTGGGTTACAGGGTGATCTGCAAAGCCAGTTATCATCAAAGCTGGACATATTTAATGAGTGCTTCTGTTGAGTACAGTTGTTACAGATGATGTCAATTTAGTGGTGGCAAACAGTATAGAAAACATAGCACTGCTTGGTCTAAAGGTGTCTGATCTGTTCTCATTTCAAAGCCTTTTGTTTCCATTGCAGGTACCTTGGCAAGACACAGAGCACTCTGTTAGCTATCAGTGCTCAGCTTCTGAGTCCTCCTCAGCCAAAATAGCTGGGCCATTTCCCAGGTGGTGGAAGATAAATTTGCATTGTTATTTGCTTTTTTTTTTGTGCGTGTGTCCTGTTTTGTTGTGTTTTGTTGTTCATCATTATTAAGTTTTTGTCATTTGGCACAGGCCTTAAGGTTTAAGAGGGACAAAGGGTAGAATGGAGAGCTAAAGCCTAAAACATGCCCAGCTGAGAAGCCAGTGAGGCAGGAGAGCCCTGGGAGTGACATGGTAGGGGCGAAGGAGACCCTGGACCCTGCAGTTTGAAAAGGAGGTTGATGGTAGCCATGGTGCCTTAGCTTATATGCTGCAATCCAAAATTCTCCCAGAGACTGGCAGTGCTTCAGCATCTGCTCACTTCGGGGGATGGGTGTGTGTGACAGTGGCTTCCCCACAACTTGGACCAATAGAAGGTCAGCAGCAGGGATGGAACAAGCCTCAGACAAAGACATGATGGACCAGGAGAGAAATGAGCAGGCCTGTGGGGACTGGGGAGTCAGCAGCAGGATCCATGCTGACAACAGATGATGGCTGTCAGGGGCTTAGAACTGATTGAGGCATTTCTGAGCCTTAGCAGCTGCCTGCAGGTAGTGGGAGGTGAGGAACTCCCACTTCTTACATGCTAATGCAGTGAAGTCCTGCACACAGGCGGGCGTGCAAGAGCATTGTGCTAAACAGTGTCATCAGCATTGCATGCCTGCTGCCATGAGGGAGCCCACACACCTGGGCTGACAGCCCCTCTCTCTGCTCTGTGCATGAAACTTGCACCCCTACCTCTACCTTTAACTGACCCCTGCATGCTCATCTTGCAGCTGTATCTCCTCCACCAGCTGGATCTACTTCAGGATGAATGTCAAGAGGGCAGGAGATGCTAAGGCGGCTAAGGGGCTAAGGCGGCCCCTGTCCTGTTCAGCACATTGGTGATCTGCTGTGTGCTGACCCCTGCAGTGCTAGGTCAGGCATCAAGGTTATAGCATTTCCAGAGCTGAGCAGTAAAGGGCTGGGGCTCCAGGTCATATTCCTGGTCCTGCAGCCTGACCTGGGATTGGGCTGATGAAAAGCTGTGTGTTCAAATCTGCAGCCAGAGACAGGAGGACCTCTGTTGCCATGTGGTAAAACTCAATATAATGCCAAGTTCTCAGGAAAACAAAAAATAGCAGGGCAGTCATGGTTTGTACCATCCAAAATCAGCAGATGCTGTTGACCTTTAGTCTGTGCTTTAGTGCCAAGCCTGTAAATTAATTAATTTAATTCATTAAATTAGTTTCTTACTTCAGAAGGGCATGTACCCAAGATAGAATTGCAGTTTGCAAAGCCTGAAAAAATATAACAGACATATCAATCAGCAAGGGAGGAGGAAACTACCCACAGTCCCCCAGTACCCTAAACAGGTGACATGACATTACTACCCAAAGATGGGCAACCCAAAAATCACCAATAATGTTAAGATCTGTGGCCTGCCTTGGTTGGAGATGAAGCAGGGCAAGAGCAGGCAGTGTGGGCCCACAGTGCTGATGGAGTTACTGGGCTGGCTGGGTGTAAGCAATGGCATTCTAGGGCAGCCCAGTGTAATATTTTTCCTTTCCCAGCTTTTGTGGGCTTGACTGTGTAATCTTCAAGCTGCTTTTTCAAAGAGAGGGTAATGGGAAAGAGACGACTTGTTCTCTTCAGGCTGAAATACAAGCTATTTGTGTTAGGAACATGGCTTTGTTACATGATTAGTGCAATGGGAGCCCCTAGGCACCACTTCCCAGTACAAACAATTAGTATTAATAACTCATGTTAAAATTGCCTGCTACTTAATAACCTGGGCCTCTTTCCACCCCGAGAAGCACGTAACTGCTTTGTGTTCCCACATCTCTGCCCGTCTTCCCTCACTGGCTTTGGACTCTCCCTGCTCATTTCCCAGGAAAAAAAGGAGCAGGTTTGGGCAAGGAAGAAGGAAGAACTGACAGTGTTTAACAACATTCCCGTTAGCCCATGTCTGTGTACCTCCTTGCCTGCCCTCCCCATCATGGGGTCCTGCTCCTGCATCTGATGTGAAGCTGCTCATTGCTGCCATGCCTTGCAATCTTGGTCCCCTGTTTTCCCCCATGCTCTGGGGACGAGCTGACCTATTTTATGCCTCGCCAAGGAAGCAGCCGCCCTCCCTCCGAGCTGCCCCAGCTGGCTGAGACGTGATAGACCAACAACACTGTTACTCATGGGTGGGAGCCCCATGTGAGTCATGCTTCCCTTTGCCCCACACGCGGAGCGGCTGCGGCAGGAGACTGGGGAGCAGAGACTGGGACCGCATCCCGCGCACGGCCACGCACAGCTGGGCCCAGGTGGGAGCAAGAGGCAGGGGATAGATCAGATGGTGATGAACCATACACAGGACTGTTTCCCATCAGCTAACTGAGCTGCTCCAGCCTTTGCCCGCAGCACTAGGATGGCTGTCAGGTCTGCAAGGTGGTCTCTAAGCCACCCTGCTCTGCAGAAAAACATTACTAATATTCCCACGACTGGAGCAAGAGAGACGAGACAAATAATTTGGACAGCAACATGAAACAGTGGCAAAAATCTGGAAGACAGAGGAGCAGAGAGGAAAAAAACAAGAGGGTGGAAAGCTCTATAATGACTGAGAGAGCCCCAGATGGATACAAACTGAGAAAAGGCCAGAGACAGAAATAGTAGCACTAATTAGCTGAGCTGAACGACCCCACTCCTGCTGTACCTGAGCATCCTCCGCTGTCCTCAGAGCCCCGACGCTGCCAGCCCTGGGAGAGAAGGAGTGGGAGCAGGGAGCTGCTCAGACCTGGATGAACAGAAGCAATTAAGTTCCTATAGCAACGCTTAGTGAAAAATCCCAAAGCAGAGGCACCTATAGAGCTGGGTAGAAAATGGGTTGTGGCTCCAGGCAGCATTCCCTGAGGGAGAGCCATGAGAAATATGTGCCTCCCCATCCTGAGCATGGATCCTGCTGCACCTTTCCCATTTCCATTATATGAGCAGCCAGCCCGCTCAAGACATAGGAAAAGTTCACTTTGCCTATTTTGTCTTGAGGCAGTTTTGTTTCGAAGTCCTACAGCACATCCCACAGTGCCAAGGTTTTCACTGGCAATTTTTTTTATCTGGAAGGCTTTTGCTGGGAAAGGGCAGATATATCTCTTCCCTGTCATTGCTGACCACCTCTGCCTCGAGTCAGCTGTTTTGAGTAAATTCCTCCACCTTTTTCTGTGTGACCCCACAGCAAGACATTACTTAAATATGGCTTTTTAGATGGAGCTTCAAAGAAAAAAACTGGTCTGCATAATCCTGCTTCAGAAGCTGAACTTGAGCTCTCATCAGAAGTTTGCAGATGTAAAAGAAGGCTAAAAATCCCCAAGTCATACCTTTTGTGAAAGCAGTCATCAGGCACTGAATCCTCAGAGCTGTGTGGTTCAGTGGCAAAGGCCCCAGTGCCCATGGTTGCCCCCAGAGGCTGGGGCTGGTGCAGCAGAGGCAGAGGGCTGCAGGGCTGCTGTAAGTGGCAGAGTGTGCTGCAGCATGTGTGGGCACTGGGCTTTGTTCCCTTCCAGCAAGAGTAAATCAAGCTGCCCTTTACAGCCATCCAGGGAGGAGCAGCCAGGTTTGTCCTCCAGGGCTGCTGTCTCCTCTTCACATCACCTTTGGAGTAGGTAAGTTCCTGCGGCTGATCCAGCTGGCAAAGAGCTCTTCTTTGGACAGCTCTTCTTTGGACACCATTAGCAGGACACACCATGCCATGCTTATTTTGGGTTCTTTTTTGCTTTTTGGTTATTTCGGGGGGGTTTTGGGGGGTCATTTCCCCCCCCCCCCCGTTGTTGTTTTTGTAGGGAGTTAAATGAATTCATGTCACTTTTGAAGTTTGTGGTGCAATGTCCCAGTCCAGGTGACTTCACTGCAGGCTGGCACAGTCCAGTCCAAGTCCAGTGGCACAGCTCCTGCACTTGCCCTGTGTCCAGTCCTTCCCTTGCCTTGGATGCCTCTCCCTGCCTTTTCCTCCTCTTCTCAAAGCTGGGCTGTAGCATAGGGGTAAACCAAAAATACTGCATGCTATTTTTTTCTCTTTTTTGCTGCTCTCTTGCAGATTGCTGCGGTTTTCTCCCAATTACAGAAAATGCTTGAAGCTGTGTAGAGGCTTAGCCAACAGGCAAGGAGGCAGCAATGCCTTTCTTAGCTCTGTGGAGTGCAGTCTTGAACCACTGTAGCACTTCTCGCTTACCCTTGTACCCTGAGACATCTTAGGTTTCAGTCTTAGGTTTCAATTGCTCTTCACCTGAGCTCCGCTTGGCATGGGCAGCCGGAAAGTGCTGGGCTCCAGTTTAGCTGGAGCATTAGCAGAGAAAAGGAAAGCTGGAGCATCAGCCAGCAAAATGTAATAGGGAATCCTCTTGCCCCCAACTCTGCTGATGCTAAAACCAGGGCCTGGCTTTCCTGTTTAAAACAGGACTGGGAGCTAAGGTCGCCTGCTGCAGGGTCAGCTCTGCCTTTAGCAGCTGCCATAGTTTCAGAGGCTTGTGTGCCAAGCTTTGCTTAGAAGCTCTGGTGCAAAGAACCCCATTCAGCAGAAAGCCCAGGAGAATACAGAATCCCCTTGGACTTTTTATTGTGGAGGAGGAGCTGGTCAAAACCAAAATCAACAGTCCTGAAGCAAATAGTGCAGGCTTTGATCTACCCAGTTAAATATGAGCCCTGGTGAACTGGATCCTCCTCTCTTTGTGCATGTTCTCAAACAAAGTATTTTCCTTCAAGAGAACAGGCTGCAGACTGTCAGGCTTTCTCTTCTCCCATCCTACACCAGATGATGAGTTTTATGACAACATTGTCCTAACTTAAGTCATCCCATGCTTGGCTGGCCTTGCTAAACTTAAAAATGGAGAGCCTCAAAACCCCAAATGTTGTTCCCAGTGTGCCCTAGACAGTGGCATTGCTTAGATTTGCTGGTGCAAATCAGTACTGTGTTTGCTGAGCATAAGTATTTGGTCAGTCTTTGAGCTGATACATGCTGCTCCACTGCAATGAAAACATCAGATTTAGAGGAAGAAAAACAAAGGAAACAGACAGAATTTAGTAATTTTAGACACCACTCAGCAAAAATGGAGCCAGCTCAGTTTCAAACTGGGGATGTCCTTGAAAACTGTAGCCACATATGACCATCTTAGGGCTGGCTCCAGGGCCAGCTCTTCCTCCTCTGCCCAGGGACCATATCCTGTTTTTTGCAATACAGGAGGTCTCCAAAAAGCACATCTGAAGCCCTCAAGAATTGAGCACCACTACTGCTTTGCCACCCCTGGTACAAGTAAAGCTGAACCTTGGTGCCTGGCTTTCAGGTCCTTCCCCAGCTACCACAGCTGGGACAGGGAGCTGACCTGCACCACTCTGACCCTGGGTCTGGAAAACCCCAACTCCAGCTTAAGTCAGGGGAGGAATAAAAGGAAAACCTTCCTGAAAGGCAAACAAATGGCAAAAGTGAAACAATGAGCCAGTTGCTCACCAGGAAAATCCCCCAGCTGCTGTGTGGGTGGTGTGGGAGCATAGCCCCATGACTGCTGGGAAGTTGGGGCCCTTCTGGACAGCTGTGGGAGCCAGGGGCATGGCAGTGATGGTGTCCAGGGAGCACATGTCCTCACAGCCTAGCCTGGCCTGCCCAACCAGCTGCCATGCCTACCAGTTAAAGTCAATGAAGTTCTGGGGTACCTGTGCAGGACCCCTGTGTGGGAAGCGGTGAGAGGGTTTGAGGGGAGGGGAGGTGTTTGTTTTGCCCCTGTCCTTCCACCCAGGAGTGGGGCTGGGTGCCTGGTTTGCGCTGCAGTACTGCTCACTGTGCTGTCACATCTTGCTCAGTATCACATGCCTCCTTGGCTCCATCACACTTTGGCTTTCTAGCTTCTAGTAATTCTCCTTCACTATGTGGTGCTCACCTCCGAGGATTCAGCAGCGACCCTGTCTGCCCTGGATGTGCATGTTTCCCACATCCCACAGCTGTGGAAGCAGTGAGGCCAGATCATCCATGTGCCTAAGGTCCCAAGGCTGCATCAGCACTCCAGCGCTGCCATGCTGTGGGGATCACAGCTCATGATGCTGACCTGCTCTGTAGCCAGCCTGCAGGGCTAGCCTGGCCGCAGAGACATCCCACTGTGGGCATGCTGCTCCCATCCATGGGCTCTGCTGGGACCACTGTCCCCCTGTGAAGGGAGATCCTTAATTGACTGACTGGGGCTGTAATTCAGGGTAGTGATGAGCTTCTTGCCCCCACACTGGACTGGCTTCTGGTCTGCAGCCAAGACATAGAGCCATCACCTGCCAAGGCTTCAGCTGCATGTTCCTAGGACTGAGACATCTCCAGCCTCCACCACCACTTTCCTGCCTTCGTTTTTAAATGGTCAAACACCAGGCAGAGTAAATCCCACTGGAGAGTGGAAAAAGATGGTGCAGAAGTCTGTCTGGGGAACATTTGTGCCATTTTGCCCTGTCATCACCTTTCCTCCCTGGAAGCATCCAAACAAGTGAATGAGGCATCCCAATCAAACCCCCTGCTGCCTTTCAGTAGCAGGAACAGCAGTGACTCTACTGCCAAGATGAATTTGGCAGCCACGTAGCAGATTTTTGCATATGCTCTAAACAGCATTTGGATGGCAAGTAAGGACAAACACAGCTTTGCCCTTGAAAGCAAACTACCTAAGCTGGCTTCTGGTGCAGGTAATTAATAGCAACTGCTTTATATAAAGCAGCAGGAGGAGCAGTCCATTTTCCACAAGTCCTGAACCGGCCCAGTGGTGGCACTGGCCCTGGGACACAGGGCCCACTGCTGGAGGACCAGCACTGCTCACAGCACTGCCCACAGCACAATTTGCAGCCTCTTGCTGAGCTGCACAGTGCTGCCCTCAAAGACAAAGCACCAGCCATGACCAGCTCAGTTTGGGAAGGCTGATGGGCTGGCAGCCCAAAGCAGTGTGGAGTTTTCCATGGTCAGTTATTGTGGTGGCATGGCCAGAAGCTGCTATTATTAGATGGCACATGAATCACCCGCACGACTGGAATTAGCAGCTTCAGCCTGAGCCGAGCTGGACACTTATTGGAAAAGCCTCATTTAAGCCCAGCCAAGAGACAAAAGTGGACAGGGCTCTGAGAAATGGCTTACCCAATGCCCATTTCAGCCCTGGCAGCTGCCTCTTCCAGCTGAGAGGGAAGTACCAGCTCTAGGGATTTCCCATGGCCCTGATGGTGTGACAGAAGAAAGGAAGGATCATGAAAACTACACCCCTGTTCATGAACTGCCAACTCCATGCAAAATATAGCAAGACAGGAAAAACTTTGGGGGATACAATCTTGATCTGAAGGGGTTGGTTGAAAGGCCACAGCCTGACAAAAGGTACAGGTGAAGGGCTTACAGCTGCCATGCCTGTGTCTCTGCCTGGTCTGCTGCAAAGCAACATCAGCAGACAACACAAGCAGCTGCTGAGCAGGGTAACAGGGCTCTGTGGCTGTAGGGCCCAAACTGGCAGATTACTGGGAACTCACTGGGTGCAGAGTGAAAGAGAGAAAAGAGGGAGCTGGAAACACATTTGCTTTTCTGGATGGGAAAACACTGAAGCCCTTTGATTCCTGTTTTGACTCATTTAACCCTGAAACTGCAATAAGACAGACCAGTAAGCAACACAACTTGTAGGAATTGCAGCTGCTTAAGTTTTCCTTCAGTCTTGTCACTAGGCATTTTGCCCATGCTGTTTCTCATTTACTCTTTTGCAAAGGAGGTAAGTCCAATCTCTGTGTTCTCGCATGGTTGTGAATCAAATGCATTGGCAATGAAGTTCAATCACCAGAGATGTGCTGTGATATTTGCTTCACCCTGAGCTTTTGCTACCAAAATTAAAATTACACACCATGTCATCTTTTCACAGGACAGGAAAGAGAATTTCATATGCATTGCAAAGTCACACCAAGGCACATTGTCAAGAGTGGTGGAGTACACACCATTTCTTATAGGCTAACAAAGGAGCTTTTATTTAGTAATGAACTATTACAGCACAGTACAAAGATTTGCTTTGTTCAGTGACTAGAAATTGTTTGCAGATTTTTCCAGCCACCGGGAGCTGACAGTTCACTTAAGAAATCAATTCTTAAAGCTAGAGTACCTATATGCCTGTTTGGCTCTTGGAGCACTGCGAGCCCAGAGCTGCACAGGGTCCAGTCCAGCTCTCTTTTTCCATGGACTGAAACAGTGAAACATTTTTGGATCTGTCTCTTGGTAGAGGAGGCATATCCATGGTTTCAGCTGTTTCTCCCTCATCACCTTCGGGAAAGCTTAAAGCTTCTTACCCATACTGCTGGAAGAAAGGGATGAGAAAGAGAAAATTTTAGGAGCTTCAATGTGAGGTAAACAGATTGTATGAGTGCTACAGAGGGCTCAGCTGTGTGGGGTGGACTCTTAGCCTTCTGAAGCAAAAAAAAATATATATGTGCATGGTACTATCCATGTAGTAGAGATGATAGATAGAAAACGTGGTGCATAAGGACTGAGGTGATGCACTAAGCTGAGGAAAGGTCTACACCCAAGCAGAGCTAGGCACTGCCAGGAAAGAACAGGGATCTTCTCCTCTTCCAATCTTTTCCTCTACTTCTATTAATAGGCTATAGTACCAATGGAACCATGGGGTGCAGGCACACAGGATCCCTGGGAAACCCATCCCATGCTTTAGCATCTCTGATGAGGAAGGTGACCTGGAAGAGCTTGTTTCAATCCTACAGAGCAGGTCAGGTCTCTTGGCTCAAACACACAAATCACACAGCCAGTGTGTTAGTAAATGAGAAGCAAAGATGGCTCTTTGTCCCAGAGAGGGATTGTGGTCAGTGGGAGGGAACAGGAACCGGCATTAATTCACCCAGGGCTGTACCGGCAGCCACTCCACCATGGGGGTAATGGAATTAACAGGCTATTTTCTCATCCAGCACCTTTAACCATTTTATTTATCCCCAGTGAGCTTCTTGTAGAAGGGTGAAGGAGGAGGAACAGAAACATGCTTGGCCCTTTAACTCCAAGTGAGGGCACTTAATGAACATACCTCTCCTTATTTACCAGCCAGCTTTCCCAGAAATATCAGAGCACAGAGCAAGGAGTTGCCTTGATACTAAATCCTTTGGCAGGTTTAAAGGCACCAGAAACACAGTTCTGCCTGTCAGCTAAAGAAAAGCAATCTCTGAAAAGTCCCAGCACAAATTGTCCATGAGCATCTTGCTGAGACTGAGAGCATAAGTCCTGAGTTCAGGAGAGGTACTAAATTCTCTAATATCAGCTTCTGAAGACTTCCTCTCTCTAAGTCTTTCCAAAATACATCATGTGCAGGTGCAAATATATACATATACACACATGTTCATTTGTTTGTCTATTTTTAAGCAAATTAACTCACTTTTCTGATTTTTTATTTTTCTGGGAGGGAAATTAAAATCTTCTAGAGCACCAGCCCTCCTCTGTCAGCCAGCAACCTACAGCAGGGAGTTGGGAACATGGCATTTGTCCCATGCATGAGCTGCAGGTTAGGCTGTAACTGATCTACAGTTACAGTAGATCTGAAAAGCCTCATGTCTCCTCTGCACTCAGCTTTGTTCTGCCAGGCACTGCCATAATTCTTGCACGTCACCTCTGGTGAATGAAAAAAAACAGTGTTAGTAAATAGGCTTGTTGCATATTGGAATGCAGCAGCAAGGAACTTACAAATGCTTTGCCACATGACATCACTTAAGCTTTTGTTTGTCTTTCAATGGTGAGAGAAGAGAAGAGAAGAGAAGAGAAGAGAAGAGAAGAGAAGAGAAGAGAAGAGAAGAGAAGAGAAGAGAAGAGAAGAGAAGAGAAGAGAAGAGAAGAGAAGAGAAAAGAAAAGAAAAGAAAAGAAAAGAAAAGAAAAGAAAAGAAAAGAAAAGAAAAGAAAAGAAAAGAAAAGAAAAGAAAAGAAAAGAAAAGAAAAGAAAAGAAAAGAAAAGAAAAGAAAAGAAAAGAAAAGAAAAGAAAAGAAAAGAAAAGAAGAGTGGGAGGGGAAATGGGCTTGAAGCAGCTCTGTCTAACTATTTATTTACCTTCTGTGTATGCCTCACACTCTTATTCATAGGTTACAGCCATGGATGTTCATAACGTCTTGAGGGTCCTCAGCACAAAACCCTCAAGAGAGGAGCTGGTTCATGACATGCTCAAAAGCATTATTGTTTCATCACTTTTCTCATCAGATAACAACATAACTTCATTGCTGCTTCTGGCAACCTCTGCACTTCCTTTCCCTACGTGTCCCTGAAGCACACATTGCATGGGAAATGCTCCTCTGTTTTGACACACAGCTCAGCATGAAACCAGGCGTCTGGGAAAAGGACACAGTAGAGTTGAGCCAGCACCCCCTGATGCTCCACAGGGATCTGAAGATGGGCCTGCTGTACTGAAGTCTGGAAAGGAGAAGTGGGAAGGAAAGAGGGGCTGGGAGGGGGGAAGTAACTGGTCACACAGAAAAGTTGCAGTGGTGTCAGGAGTGCAGTAACTTTTGCCTGCAAACAGAAAAGCAGAGGTACCTGATCTGGTTCAAAATAAACATAGTCTTGGCACTAGGGTGACATCCCACGGTGACTTTTATAGGCATTTTTCTTAGGCCATTTCCTTTCCAGCACTGCACTCCTTGCATCCTCTCCCACAGTGAAATAAGCTGCGGGTGAGACAATTTATCCCACTCTGCTGTGGTTACTCAGCATTTGCTGGCAATGCCCTCATCATAGCTTGGCCCTTTGGTCCCAGATCAAATCATTTGGTTTGGATACCAGATAAAGGATGAGTTTTGTCTAACTTTACAGATCTACACTTGGCCCCTTCATTGCAGATCCTTTTAAAAGCAAAGAAGAGAAATGGGCATGATTTTCATGACCTGTTCTAGACACTGAAATGAGGAGAGGTGACTCATAGCTGTGTCTACACTTCCCCATATTCTCCTCCATAAAGGGAGCCTAATGTGACTAGCTCAGATGGAGGGCTCTATGTTTAGTCAGATGAATCCCACCCAAAGTGACTGCAGCTGCTGGAGGAATGTGAGCTTTCCCATAATCACTTCCCTTCCTTCCCCATAGTTTTGGGGCAGAGAGAATTATTTAAGCTGATGAGTCCTTGAAGGATTCCTTGAAATTTATGCAAAATCTGCTCGCAAGAACGTGTGTCTTCTTGGATCAGGCCTGAGCACAGTTCTGTGGAGGTTCCAGGCAATAGGGCATTCAGAGGGCAATGCAACACTGGACACGCACTCTGCTAGCAGGCAGCCTTAAAATGGAAATAGCAAAGACAGTAACAGAGGGAGCATCCAAGACATCTCTTGGGTTTGGACAGCTACTAAGTTGGCCACATCCCAAGAGAAACAACTTTCACTTTGTCCCCAGACTCCTACCCTTACCTCTGCCTTCCTCTTTTCCTTCTGCTTTCTTCAGTCATCTCCCTCCTGAATAGAAACTTTTGGGAGGCTTATTTCCTTGCACCTGCTTCTGCTGTGATGTAACTGTGGTAATAACCACTGTTGGACATATTTCTTGGAGTTTTTTGGGTGGTTTTTTTGTCCATTTTATTGCATTATGGTTATATTTAGAGATGGGCTCAGAACAGAGCTGTGCAAGAGGCACACTCCCATAGTTTGGGAAGATCTGAAGCAAGAGTCAGATCCCTTCATTTCAGCTGGTTTTCTTCTTACTAAAGTGCAGATCAAAGCCCAAGGTGGGGTTTGGAGAAGCTGGAGAAGTTCAAATAGAAGTTGCAGTGCAAACTGTATGTGAGGCCATTCTGTGGTTGTGGTGGGATGAAGCCATGTGCAAAGACTTAAATTCTGCCTTAGCATGTGCTTTCTGTACTCCTTGATGGAAAGGAAGGCTGGGAAAGCCAACTGCTGCCTCGCCTTCCAGAAGCGGCAAATGAGACAACAGAGAGATCAAAGACAACGTCACCAATAATAATAATGGTGATGATGATAATGAAGATTATGATAGTAATATAGGACTCCTGTCCCTAGGTGGCCTTGATCTCTCTCCGTGTATTTTAAGATCTCATAATCTTTATTTGCAGAGGAAACTGTGTACTTAGACCTGTTGTTTGATATGACCTGATGCTTTCTACAAAATCATGATTTGACTCCCAGATCTCACAGTTCAAATTGAGCCTGTTGTGAGCAACTGGCAAGAGCTCCTGTGCTGCTCAGCTCCACCAGCACTGAGCCTGAAGGCTTCAGACAGACTAAGACACCACAGTTCTCTGAAAGCAAAGCTGCTTGGTGCCACGTATGAAGACTAGAAAAGACCAAAGGGGAACTGGCTCATGCAATGTTACCAAGTGATTTTGGCAGGTTATTCTGAGGCAGGACAATGCTCAGCAAATCCTCACAGAAGTAGCACAGGCAGGGCCATAGGCAGGTCCCAAGGGGAGAGAGATATACTGCATCATCTCACAGCTCCAAAGCATTTGGCCCATCTATATCCAGTGCTTCCAGAGATACTCAACAACACACTACCTGTGCCCCAAACCCTTAAAGCTGAAGGTTGGGCACCATCACTGTATCAGTGCAGAGCTGCATCAATAACCTAATTGAGGGAAATGTCAATTTTTTTTTCACCATCACCACCCTGAAAGGAACTGGACTAAGAACTGAGAGATGATAATTCCAATCAAATTTTACACAGTCATGCTGGAGAGTTTCTGAGTTTCTGTCCTGTGCTGCACTCAGATATGTCTATAAAGGCAACCTCATTTATAGGTGATTTTACCATCCCTGAGGTGTGGACATGGTGAGACCACCACCTGGCGCTGCAGCCCAGGGATGCTCCTGATGATGCTTCCGCCATCCCCAAGTTCTATTATTTGCTTCTACATTCCCAGAGTCAGCTGAGCTCTCTTACCCCATGGAACCAGCAGCTATTGTGGAGGCAGTTACCACAATGACCCCATAATCCTGTTTTCCAAGGCAGAGCCTCCTGTCCTGTAGGTACAGCTTGAACTCTTTTGTCCCAGATGTATTACTTTTCATTTAGCTAAATTAAAACACATTTTCTTGGATTGTGACCATTCAGCCAGCAATTCTGATCCCTCTGTAACTGTAAACTATCCTTGCCATTATTTACTGGGCTGCAGGTGGACAGACTGAAACATTAGCTGTGCACAGGCTGCCCCCATCCAGCTCAGCTGGCTGCTGATGCTGTACAATAGTGACAACTATTTTGGTGTCCAGGGAGAAGATTATTTCATGACTGACTCTTTCAGCTGAAATATTCAGCTCTTCTGAGATTTGGGAGCACATTTGGGATTGCTGAAGGAGTAGCATCTTTTTCTCCACAGCCGGTCTCATCATTGAATGATAACCTCTCACTGACTCCCCCTCTTCATTTCCTTTGTATATGGAAAATCACAGATAAGAGAGAGAGAGAGAAGGAAAACAGATTTACTTCATTAATTTATGCTCCGAGTCATGCAATGACAGAGCCACTGAACTGACATCAACCACTTTCCTGTTCACCCCACCACAGCTGAATCCTACCCCAAGCCAAATAAATAATGTGGCCAAAAAAAGACACTGAGGCACAGAAAAGATGAAAAATCAAATTGTCACCCTCCTTGCTAATGCACACAAACTGCTGCAATGAGGTTTCCTTTACAGTAGAACAGCTCCTGGTACAATGTATGCATGTAGAGGTCTGGAAGACCTTTCCATAGCAATTCTAATGCTCTAAAGAAATTACAGAGAAATTGCATACATTTATTGATTTTTTAAATTATTGTTTTTAGTGCGCTCTATGTTCACAGCATCTCTGACAACAGGATAAATATTCTTTCCACGCAAGTCCAGTAAGGTCAGTAAACTTGCCCTAGGAATGAGTTTAATGACATTTGGGTCAGAAATACCATTTGCATTTCTGCAAAACCATTACTGCTAACAGCTCTGGGTCAGTGTGCAGGAACACCAGCTCCTTCACCATCCCAGTGCTGCATAGCCTGAACATCAGACATGTGAAGAGATGGCATGGCCTTTCAGCTCTTCTCCTGGGCTACGTCACAGAGGAGCTATGGCTGGAGCCATACAGATAAGGACAATCAAACAATACTAAGCCATCTACAAGAGGTCAGATTCTGTTCCTGTAGGATGAGCCACCAGGTCAGGGAACTTGCCCTCTGTTTGTGAAAGAACGTTAAGCAATTTCCCAGGAAAATCACTCTCCTATTACCACATCTAAAGCACAGAGTTAGGAGGAAACACGCAGCCTTACAGAGCAGCCTTCAAACAGCCCACACTGCATTGGCTCGGCCACAGAGATGCAGCCCAGCCGTGGTGTGTGTGTCTCACCACCTCGCCTCTTATCCCTCCATTTACTGAATCAGAGGCTGGTGTCATCACAGAATATGCTGCAGAGGCCACTGGGCCACACACATGTACCTTTCTTGTGCACGTTGCCTAAATCCCACTGATCAATGACTTCCTGCATGGTCACTGGAATGCTGTGGGAAGAGGCACATAAAATTCCCTGCTCTCATTTAGCGCTCCTGTCAAAGCTAGAGAAGTCCTGGCCCAGCTTCAGCTACAAAAACATATGAAATATATCAGCTGAGGCTGAACAGAATAGGAACCGATGGCCAGTCCGGATATTGCTGCTGTTTCACTGGGAAGGTTTACTTCCGAAGCCCGTGCAGGTGATTCATCCAAGAGCCCAGGTGCTTAGGCCCTCACCAGGTACTATGGTAAAGGCAGCCAAAGCCAGGTTTAAGGGAAATCACTGTAAACCCGCTACCTATAGGCTTTACTTTCCAGAGGTTAAAGCACCACAAGAACAATGAGAAGCACAATTCATTTTGTAGCATTTGTACTTTTGTCTTCTTTTCGTGGCTCCACCTTGGGCACTCGTGATGAAGTAACCAGAGAATTGCATGAAATGGGAAGCCCTATCTTGGCAAAGGACTTTCAGATTTTGATATCTGGCTCAATTTTAAAAATAATGGAAAACAAAAACATTCTCATGCTTCTAATGGGAACCTGATTAAAAACAACAACAACGGACACAAAACACATTTACTTCCAAAAAACTTCAGCCCTCACTAGAAACATACAATTTGGAGAGATGGCTGGTGAAACTTTCACAGACACAGCCTCCACAAGAAACACACAACTTCTTGTTCCCTTTTCTAGACAGTTTTTAAGTTGGGTTTTCCTATTCACATTGAGCACATGGAAACAACTGCATGGAACTGCTAACTAGTAAAAGAAAAGAACAACAGTAATTTCTGTTGTGACTTTAAAATACAAATAATGAGAGAAATGCCCATGTAGGTCTAAAAATCTGTAAAATACTTGATTATGCTATTCTTAAACAAAGCATATATTTGGTTTTTTTCACTTAAAAGCTTATGCAATTAAATAATAGTTTTATTTGACTAAAAATATTTTTAAAATATAAATGCAAGACAAACTCTTATTCTCAGCTGTATTAATTTAGTTGTATAAATCTCAAATTTGGCATAACAAAAATGAAGCAAACTGATCTGATAATAAACAGGATGAACAATATTTTTCAAATGTCTACATAAAAATTCTGAAAGTTGGTATAGCTGGTAAGGGGAATTGAGATAAAAAATGACATTAGGCTGGCTGAAAAACCTCCAACACCAGGATGTAATCTCATCAGGAATGGAAGAAGCAGTAAGACGAATATGTTCTGGGTGCTTCCACCCTCTAGGGACTCAGACCAAAAAATCTTGAACTTGGGTGACCACATAGAGAAAACCCCAGAATAAATAATGGGTCATCTCAGGATCACTTGGCCAAAGAAAATGAAAAGTTTATTTAGTCCTTCAGCAGTTTTTTTTTTGTGTGTTTTTTTTTGTTTGTTTGGTTTTTTTTGTTTTTCTTTAATGCAGGAAAGAAAAACAAATTGGTTGTTACAGGTGATTTCAGTTTGAAATATTTTTGAGGTTACATTGATACCACTGAGAAACAGTCTAGGGTTTCTAAAACTAGCAGATAATATTTTCACAGCAATTACACAAAGAAGATGACTTTACTATGGACCTCATTTAGGTTGAAAGTCGCTGGTTGTGTCAGGACCATTCATTGTGGTGTGATTACAGTCTCTGCAGGCAAAGAGAAATTTCCAAGTAGTGATTAATATACCCAACTGTTGTATCAAAAAGATTTCCCAAAGCTCTTGTAAACTGCCTTCAAAATTAGTTAGGATGAAAAATCTAAACAGAAAAAAATATGAATGAAAATTGTTCAGACATAATAAAACTAAAAGAGAAATAATCAATCTGCCTCCCTCCACAATTAAGCTTAAGCTAAAAGCTCATTCAAATTCATCAGCAACTGGAAACTACTAACTACATCAGTAACAAAAAAGGAGGAAAAAGTAAAGAATATTAATGATATTGTGAAATGCAGAAATGCACTAAGGGAAGCTGTGGGCCTTGTGGAAATGGTGCTTCAATATTCAGACTTTCTATATTTAGGTAGAAGAAAATGTTTAAAAATATGTTAAGAACAAAACTAATCCTAGCAAAACTGGTAAAGTTGATGCAGAAAAAGCTGAAATAGTTGCCTATTACTTCAGTACTGGAAATAAGTGGCAAGGAAATTATTTTATATGCAAAGGCAAATTATCTACCAGTCCATTAAGAAATAAACAACTATTAAAATTCAGCAGCATCATTGTTTGCCTGACAGCTGTGCCACGGGGGTCTCAAGAGGCATCCTGCAGAATGCTCTGCTTCAGAAACACTGTCTACTACCTGGCTGGGCTGTAGGTAAGTGGAAAGGTCAATATGCCTCTCCTCTGGGCTTAGTGTGGGAGGGGGAATGGAGTAGAAGGTGGGGGCAGGGGACAATCAGGGCACTGCAGCCTTGCTCTCTGGCTCTGGAGTGCTGGCTGTGGCTGCAAGTCACAACTGCCAAAGGAGCGTTAAAAACCTGCCAAGAGCCACACAATAAATGGCAAAACTGCATCTAAGTGAGACTCTTTGGGACAGGGGTTTATTTATGCAATCACAAAGAAGATTCAAAGGCATCTCAATTTCTGCATGAAGAACAGAAACAGTCCCTGCTAAATCTTTCTCCATCGAGCAGAGAAAGCCACCACAATTCAAGCAGGAGAACTCAAACCTGATCAAATGAGAGAGCTGGCATCAAGTGTTAAGAATAAGGGCGAATGAATTACTTAAAGAGGTTGTGGATGGCTCTGTTTCTTGATGTTTTCATTGGCTTCAGCAAGGAGAGTTTTCACACCACCAGCTGCAGTCAGCCAAGTCACTCAGCCAGTCTCTCTAGCTTGTCCCTGGCCCATGGAGAAAGATAAAAACTTCTTCAGGGAGTGATTCAGTGTGCCTAAATTCAGCATCTGCTTTGAAATACATTCTAGAGGAAAACACCTCACCCCTGCCCTGCTTCCTACCCCCTGATTATCAAATGGTCTTAGGGAGACCAGGTGCATGCCAGGTAAGTAATTGGGTAGCACCAAACGTCTTTCTACTTTTGAGAAAAGTCCTCTACAGAAAAATTAGTGCAACAGGCTCTTCTTAAAGATCAGAATTCAGGCACTGGGGCTAATGATGCACGTGGCTGTTTCTGAAGATCCAGCAAACGACCTATAAATTTTAAACCTTGACTGAAACACTTGACCCAAACAGGTCACAACCTGCCCTCCACCCTCCCCCACCCTTGACTCTATAAAGTATTTGTTCAGTATTGCAGAATAGCAACTAACTGGCTTTCACAGGTTACTTCCAGTTCACAAATGGCTCATGTCACAGAGAAAATGAAAAGTCATAAAATAATCAGTACCTTCAGTAAAATAATCACTACCTTCAGTAAACAGGCAAACCCACTCCTGCAAGCACTGAGGCAGGAAGAACTTTAGCAACAAAAATCTTGAGTTAGACAGAACCAGGTCTAATTGCATTCTTTATATCCAAGTGATATAACCCCATTTGGCAGGGCGGCTGGACTAGATAATCTCCAGAGGTCCCTTCCAAGCCCAAAAATTCTGTAATTCTGTGAGAAAAATCTGGACCATCATCTGTGTTTTGTTTTGCTTTTAGGAGAGACATGAAGACACTTTGTTTTCCTCTCTTATTTGCACTCTATGAGTAGAGGCCATTTTTCTCCATCCCTGCAAACATCTATTTCTTCCTTTGCATCAGGTTTGCCAGATACCTTTTAATTTATTTCCTCTGTCATCTGCTAAAGTGACATTTATCAGCTGACATCTTCAAAACTGCATGGTAGGGGATGGGCTGTCATCCATCACTGAATCTGGTAAAGAAGTCACAACTGTGAGCTTCCCAGCTATCAGCTGCCCAGGTAAAACCTTAACACCTCAGTGGAGCCACAGGCAGCACGAGCCACACTAAGAAGCTTGTGGGGGCAACGTGGGCTATTGTGGGGGATACGTATCTGTGGCTCACAGTGCATGGAAGTGAGACCAGATACACTCATAGGTGGTCTCTAAGGAACACTGCATGTCGCAGGCAAGGATGTGCCCATTTTGCATGTAATGCTTGGAAAGGTGGCCTGCACTCTTTTCCTCCAGTCTACACTCACTGCTTGCAAATCTCTTCTTCTTGAGGTGCAGTTTAGTAATATGAAGCTAGTCAGGGCTAAGGATTTTGTCTCCATGCTAAAAATCTCAGTGATTTTTCTTCTATCCATTTCTAAACTGATGCAGCTGAACCACTGAAACTCCAGTGGGAATACTTCGGCTGATGTTGGGTTAGCCCATTCAGATTCTCAGCTGATTAAAGCTACACTACATTAAGCATAGTGCTAAACTGTGCTAAGATAATGCAGTTGCTCTTCTCCAACGAAAATGAACTAACTCTAGACTAGAGTTGTTCATTCATGGGAAAAAAATTCTACATATTCTTAAGTACATTCACAGTGGAGAGCTGCAAAAATATTTTGTCTCTCATTCTTGTCTCTCATTAAGAGCTGCACATTGATTATTTATTTATTTCTAATTTAGCAACAGCAGTAGCACAAATTGCCTCCTTGACCTGAGGTAGTTGCCAAATGTTCAGTTCAGAACCAATTTCAGTGCTACTGTAATCCCCTGAACTGGAGAGCTGGAGCAGAAGTAAAGCTGAGCCAACCTGAAACTGTAGCTGCACGAATGGCGCCAATCTAATTAAGTTATGAAAAACTGTCCCTCTGGAGATGACTCTCCTGCAGCTCACAAGCAAAAGGTGGAGAACATGTGAATCTGGCCACAAGCCCCAACTGTTGACAACCCAACTTACAAAGCATCTGTACACATGCCCTTTGGGAAGAAAGATGAGTGGTACTCTGGGGAACCACATATTTGTTTAACTCTTTGTTCTGTACTTGTCCAGGCAAAGAGAAAATGTTTCATATTATGCTGAATACCATCTCAGATTCTGGCAGGATTAGTTGTCAATATTATTACAGCCTCTTCAGTTACAGTGCTTCAGCAATAAAGTAGTTAGACTGGCTTTGAAATACAGAAATTCAGGCAATACAATCGCACTATGAAAGAGTGCTCATTAGCCTTTGGCTGACCTTGAAAAATTGCGTTTCTCTCCAATTCTTCCACAAATTGCCTTTAAGGAGACCTCCTTATTTCTACCAAGTCACAAGGTTCGACTGTGTGACTCATATTTTTTAGCCACTCTCTCACGATCAGAAGGCATGCTAGCCTTTTACACGCAGCCACAACTGCTACAAGGAGGATACATAAAAATGCTCCGACAGTCTTTAATAGGGACATGTTCTTATTTGTTTGGGATTTTTTTTTTCCAACCTCAAAAGTTTCATAATGAAACAGTGGGTCTTATAAAAAAGTGTCACTCGTCAACTCAAATTTTATGTCTAGGTCACTGTAAGGACTTTGTCATATTGTGACTGGTCATGGTCCTAGCTGAGGAAGCTGAATTATGTGTAATCAGATATGTCTGGGGGCATGAGTGGGCTCTCAGAGGGATGTGTTCTCTTGTTTGAGACAAGTAGCATTGCCACAAGAACTGACTGTTGCTGGACATAGGTCACCAAATATGTTGAACCATTTGGTTGACCTGTATCTCTGCCTCTGCTCACAGCTTAATGAGAGATTCTCCAGCAAAACACGTGGACAAAGGAGGGGGGGAGCTCTGTTCAAGGTGCACCTTGCCACAGCAGAACAGGTTTTGATGCCTCCACAGTGAGGGTCTCAGTCAGACATAGTGTTTTCAGCAGAACTTGGCACTGGCATGCAACACCTGACATAATTACCTGCCTGCAGCAAGGCTGGAGGCAAATCTGCTCATTCTTCTGTTCCTATTGCACAGCAGGTGATGGAGCAGAACAGCGCCAGAAGTGGGGAAAAGCACCTGAAGGAACTGCAGCTTGGATGTCACAATTCACCCAAGGAACTGGAGCCTGTCTGAGGAACAGGATCAGGGCATGGTTACAGGCTGATGGGCTACACCTGTAATGCCATGGCTACACTGCTCTTGGACAGCATCCTTGCTGAGCAGAGCCTTTGCACATCAGCATCCCGCTGCTCAGCTCTCTTCACGGGAGCATCCCTGTCAGCATTGCCTCAGGAGTAGTCCCTCTTCCTTGCACCCGGGCGATGTAGCAGCGTGTGCTGGCAGATGAAACAAGCGCACAGGTCTAATTCCACCCAAAAGAGGGCAGTAGTGCTTACAGACACACAGTCAAGGCAGTAGTTTACACTGGCGGCTCGACTTTCCCAACCAAGCTGATAGAAACTCCCCAGTTCTTGGCACAGGCAGAGCAGTCCACAGAGCTCTGTCTTTCACACACTTTGTTAGCCTCTGCTCTCATTTCCTCCCTTTGACTCATTAGTTGTTTTACCATCATTTCTCTGGAAATACAATGAAAAAAAATCACATGGATTCATCCATGCCAGTGCTGAGTACCAGGTGCCTCTGTGTTACCCCCATCTATCAGTTATTCAGCTGCCAGCCAGTGCATGCCTTCGGCAGACACAGCTTCTCAGACAAAATGTGGCTTGGGTGTAGTCGGGAATGGAAAATTGGATACACCACAGTTTATGGCAATCAAGCAATGTTCAGAAGCTTGATGTCACAGGAAACCATTGATATTGTGAATAATTCAGAGCAATTAAAAAAAACCCTCCCAACATAACCAACTGGTTTTCTCCCGTTGTAGCTATGCTATGTTTTCAAGTAGCCTGTTTGTCCAGTGCTTTCACTCTCACCTTTGACAGGTGTAGTTTACAAAACAATATAATTAAGCCTGAGCACCTGGCATTAACTTTTTAACTTACCATCCTCATCACTCAGCCACAGGGCTGTGTGGGTTTCTATGGTCTTAAGCAAACACAGGTAACAGACTTGAAGTGGGGAGAGACACTTGCTTTGTTTCCCAGCATCAGAGGGTTTCTCAACCTGGCAACCTCTGCTGTGTTGAGGTTGTTCAGTTAATGCTGTTTTCTTGGCTCCAATGCTAAAAACACCAGACATACTAGCAGCAGCCAAGGTATTAACAACAAAAACAGCAGCAAAGACAATAGCTACACAAGTATAGCTCATGAGCTTAGCTTTGTTTAAAGGTACAGGATCTGCACAGCCTCTGGGAGCTGGACCCAGAGCAAAAACCACAGCCAACTTTCCCTCCTCTATTGCTCCTGACAGTTGGGAATGACCCTGCTCCAGATCAGCACAGCCCTTTACTCCTGGGTGAAATGAAACACAGCTCCAGCATGCTGTGGTGAACACAGGCCTGGAGGTGTGATTTCTTACACAAAATATGTTTGGACAGAATGTGGCACAGTAGCTGCAATGTAGCCTTTACACAGCTGGACTGATAGCATTACACAGCAGTGCTGCTGCACCTCCATATGACACTGTGTCCCCTCACCAAGGCTCCAAACAAGCCAATAAGTCTGCCACTGCCTGCTGTGACAGGTCACTGTGCAGGGTCTCTGTGCTGAGAAGAAAGTTCTCCTTCAGGTTAAATCCCAAGACTGTCTATCCTGGGTGTAAGAAGCCTGTTTAGAGGATGGGGCAAGCTGGAATGTAGGAGGATGGGTAACACCTGAGCAGCTTCATGTCTAGTGAGACAGCCCTTTCAGAAGAGGTGGGAATGTCACCCCTTCACTCAAAACTGTCACATGGTGTCCTTTAAGACTGTTTCTTAAACACTGACAGAAACCAATACAGCAGGGTCAGGTCCTCAAATCACAGATGTACCTACTCTGAAATGATCTGATTGTACCACATGACAGATCTAGCATGAGCATGAAGCACTTCTGGGGCACATGGCAGGACCTCAGGCTTCAGGGACATGCTCTCTACTGGCACTCAGAAGGTCATTTAGGTGACTAGGGCATTTTAACAGGGTCTGTATTCTTGCATTTGAGCTAGACTCTCCTCTAAGTAAAAAGCAAAGCCTATGACTTTTCCTGAACATAACGTCCTTTCCTGAAGCTGCCTACAATCCTCTAAGTAAAACCCAAAAGCCTTATTATGTCTCTTCAAGGAGAAAACCCTACTTGCACCATCAGAGCAAGACCTTAGTGGCGCATGGTGCAGACAACTGAGTTCAACTGCTCACTAATCCATGGGAAAAGATAGGTGTGACTCTTGAAAGAAGAGTCAGGTTATTAGTACTGCACCTGAGACAAGAAGAACTGGTCCCCAATGGCTCTGTAGTACTCCCAGATTTGGAGCTGGTGCTGGAGCCAGCAACTGACACAAGCATTGCATGATGTTGATCTGCTCTCCGGTGCCTGTATTATTTGTTGGCACTTGCCAGATATCTGCAGACAGAACTTCAGCCTGCTCTGCATCTTTAAAAGTGGCATAGGTGAAAACCTGTATTTGCTTCTGTTTCTGATTTTAAGCATGCATGCTTAGATGTGCAAACGTTCCCCTTCACTGCAGAGGTGATCGAGTCAGGACAAGGACCCTCATAGGCAGTATGACGCAATATGGAAAATCTGTGCCTTTTTCTCCAGAGACAGAGACAAAAATTACTGCTATTGAGTGTTAGGAGAAGATGAGCAATGTCAGTATTACTGCACTTGAAAAAATGCAAATATGAAATTCTTTCCCAGTGAATAATGACAGTACCGTGCTATGCAGAAATGCAGAGAATTAGGCAGTGTCATCCCATGTGATTTGTGCATACTTAAGAGAGAATTAAATCCTTGTGAACCTATCCAGTTTTACAGATGTTGAGGCCTGATTTGGCTTATTGATGTGCCAGTTTTGCATGCAGGCAACTCCACCGAGACCTGTGGAGTCATTAAACATTGACAGAAGAAAGCAGAGACTCAGATGCTGCCACCCCACTTGCCATGCCAAGAAACAGCAGGCATTTCCCAAATGCTTCATCCACTGAGCAATAGCATCAGCATTAGCAAGGTCTTCCATGATTGGCTTTGCCCTTCACCTTACCCTGGAGTCCATGGGGGACCACTTGCAGGAGTAAGAGGTCAGTAGTTTATCCAGACCTGTTCTGGTTTGGACCTCCTTGCAGTATTACAAGGAGATCAACATCTGCCTTCTGCCATTTGCACATCATTCCAGCTCACAGGCTGTGTAAGGGTCCTTTGCTGTACCATTTGGTGCCCAGATTTCTCTTCCTTCTTAAATTACTGTCATATACGGCAACCACTTTAATGCTGGAGCTAATGCAGCACCTTCTCTGCTGAAAGGCTCAGTTTCCGGTATTCTAATTGCAATTTATCCCATCATAATCATTATCTCCCCCAATGAGCAATTGCCTTTTCACCAGTAGTGAGCCATATGTTCATGTTTACAGTGAGCTACACTCCTGACCTTCCTCCTCATTTTTGTTATCAAGAGAAAAGTCAAATTCAAAGCAACATTCTTTGCATAGGCCCTTCTGAATGTGCAGGGACAGGAGACATGACGGCTACAAGCATCCTCTTGTGTGTGTGCAAGAATTGCTGCTGCACCATGCACAAGAAGTCAGGCATTTTGCTGCGTGCAAACCACATTCAAGAGCAGCCTATGAGCAAATGGAAGTCTGAGCATCTACTTTGTGCCCCATGCATAGAGGAAGGGTGGAGCAGGCTACATGGGGATGGGAAAGTTGTCTGTGTTGTGATGCTGTGGCTTTTACTTGCTGACTGGAAGTGAATGCAAGTGAATTAGGTCTCCCCATGTTCTTGCATTTGATCAACTTTTAAAAAAAGAGTAGGTGTAGGGATGCATGAAAAGCATAGTGGATGCATACACACTGTGAGGAGGATTCAGGCTTCACTCATGATTTATGCTGCTCCCAAGGAGCAATTTGTCAGCCTTGCAGCCATGCAGCCTGGTGTCAATGTGAATGCAGCCTTGCAGTCTTTTCTCTTCTTGGCCTTGGAATCAAGCCGTGGGAGCTGGGAGAAAAGATTGGGTTTCGTCTTTGTTGTTTTGATATTTTCCTACGAACCCACCCAACTTTGCAACACAGCAAAATTAAGGCATTGCTGATTTTTATTTTTTTGTGTCCTGCTGAGGGGAGGGACGGAAAGAGCTGGGCGAGATTAAACAATGGAAATTAGAGTGGAATGGAGGAGTGTGTAAAACAAGAAGGTTGACTTTATGAAAAGCAGGACCAGGTTTGGGAGAGAAAGGCCCTTATAAGTGTTTAGATATTGTCTTATAGCTGGGCTATAAATGCACCAAGTACCAACTGAGTAGATAGAGAAAGAGCAGACAGGTATAGAATTGCTAACAGAACCTTTGTAAGTTGCTATTCAGCCTCAGGCACAAGGTGAGTGGCTTCACCTTTAGCTAAAAGCACTAAATACACATGGGCATATGTGTAAATGGAACTGCCAAAAAAAAAAAAAAAAAAAAGGGGGGGGGAACAATGCTTGGATTAAAAATTAAAATTACAGTGTAATCATACCAGGTAGTCCTAGGGAGTCTGGCAAAGTCTGCAACTGCTTTGAGTTACTCTTGTCCCTGGCAGCTCTCCATTCAGTGTGCTGTCCTTGGCTGGGGTGGCTGTGCCACTGATCTCAGCGCGTCAGGCCTCCGGCTCGCTTGCCTGTTCTCTCCTGATGTGCTCTATTTCTTTATGGAGTAATGGAGTAATACAGAATAGTGGTTGAAGTTCAGCTAGAAAGAAAATCAGAGGCTTTGGTGTTTGATGGACCTGCCCAGCATGGCCCAGCAGGGCCTGATTTTTGGGAGATCATCTGTAGCTTGTCTTTACAAATATGAAAGCGTTCTGGGAATCCCATAAGACGGCTGTGTCCTTCTTCACCACCAAAATCCATTTTAAAACACAGCACTCATTTTCATCTTTTCATAATGCCTCATTTGCAGGCATGTGATTAGACCTAATTAATGCTTGTAATCAATGAATGCTTAATTGCTTCGGGTGAAAAATACTGGAGAAATGCAGAGCGCTGCTTGATTGAACACTCTTTCCTTGGCTAATGGATCACTCTGTTACTCTTTTAGATTCTGCTTAAGCAGGCAAAAAATCAGTGTTGGTGTAAAACAATCCTGCATTGATCTCTCCAGCCAAGAGGGTCTTTCTAGTAATTAGAAGGGTGGTGACAGGAACAGACTTGGCTGTCTGGAGGACAAGGGGGACTGGAAAGAGTTAGGGGTTTTTTGTTTTTGTTTTCTTGGGTTTGGTGTGTTTTTGGGGTTTTTTTGTTTGTTTGGGATTTTTTTTTTTTTGTGGTGGTGTTTTTTTTGGGGGGGGTTTGTTTTGTTTTGTTTTGTTTTGTTTTGTTGGAGTTTTCTTTTTGTGTTTTTTAAAAATATTTTTTAATTTGAAAGCTATGTAGCAAATAGCAAGGAGAAGACTGGTAAGATCTTTTGACTTTCAGCTGTAAAAAATAATTTAACATTCTCTGATAAGCCTCTTGATTTAAACAAGCAATTTCTGCTCCCTGGGAGTTCCATTTGAGTGAGTCTGGCCCCAAAACTTCAGAGGCTCAAATCTCTGGAACAAAATTCCAGGAAACATTCATATGTGGATGATGCATCTGTAACAGATACAAAGGGGAGAGTGGAAACATTTGGCAACTAGGAGCTGGAATAATTTATAACTCCAGCTGGTACTTCTCTTTTTTCAGGTGAAATGTCTTAAGGGGAGGAGGAGAACCTGTCAGTGGCATGTTTTGCACTATGTCTTGCCTTTTCTTCATAGCTAGGTTTTCCCCCATAAACTATTCAAATGAGGCCAGTTTAATGAGTGCACAGAACCAGCACTAGCTTGGTCTGCTCTCCAACACCCTGCACAAGGCTTCCAAGGATCATTGTCATTGTGTTTTTCTGGATTCACACTAGTGTGCATGTGAGAACAAACTGCAAGTCTCTGTGTGAGCTCTAGAGACCGTGTGCAAGGTGTGGGTCCCAATGTCTGACCTGATTGTGTCTTTCTGGATATTGCCAGAGCAGAACCATTTATCCAATGCTAAGCATACAGAGGGCATAGATCACAGCAGATTTTGGGAGGGCGCAGAGGACCACAGGGATCCCCCTGCATCCTGCAAGCCCATTTCTACTGTGATGATGTTGCTGACCTTCTACGTACATCAGTAGTGAAACTTTTCCATGGAAAGAAAAGGGCATTTTAAAAAGCAGCAGACATGAAATCTATGAGAAACTGATCCAGTTGCCTTACACTTCCAAATGAGCTTTGTGGCATATCAGAGCTCAACCACCTCACTTATTTGCAGGCTGAGTACCTACAGGAGCAACAGCATCAGCACATATAAATTTTGGATTGCAAGTAAAGTTTCCACTATATAGCCCATTGTCTCTTTAACTTTATGGTCTGTTCAAATGCTCAGGCTTGTGCTCCAACATAAATACATTGCCTGAATTTCCCTCCCCCTACATTACTCCTCTTGAGCTGTAGAAGATTATAGGAAATAGATAAAAACCTGCTTGTTTCTTTGACAAATGCAAGGCTTAAAGACCACCCTCCGCTCTTGAACAAAATTAGCTTATCTTTACCCCAAAAAATGTTTTACTAAATATGAGCAATCATTTGTGTGTGGCCTGCATGAGATGCTCAATTCATCTTATTAGAGGTTATCCTTTGAGAAGCTTTAAAAGGAAGTGCATTGTTCTTAATTATTCTTATCTCAACAGCTGTATAATTCCTGGGTTTGATTAAAAAAAAAAAAAAAGAATATACAAAGAAAGATTATACTAAAAGCTGGAGATGGGTATGAACCCAGATTGCAGAGTTGAACCTCAGCTCTTAGTCTGTGCTGTCTTCCTCTTTTCCTTCAAGAAGGTGTGTGTCCTTCTCTTCTTTCAAAATTAAAACATGAAACTGTGCAGAAAACAACAGAAAATCACAGAAGAATAGGCTTCATCTCTCTTTCTGTTTTTAAACTTGATGTTTTTTAATGTTTTTTTTTTGTTGTATCAGAAAACGATAAACGATAAAAAGATTGGTGAGAAAACACTCCTGTGTCATTCTTGCACTTTAACCACTCTAAAAGATTTTGTAAATACTTTCGTCAAAAAAGCCCAAATTCAGTGATTCTTTTTCATTCAGTGAAAATTGGAAGAAAAAATCAAAGCAAATTGAGATTTGGGTGAAATTTACTACCATGCTAAAAAGCCGCTTTATGTTGGTTAAATGTTTGCACAAAAAGTGACATTTGCTGTGATGCTGTACGGTTGTCACAAGCTGCTAAGCACTTTGAAGTGGAGCAGCACATAATGGATCGAATTCTCTGCAGAGTCCAGTGCCAGACTTTCAAGTGCCTGGCATCTCGCATTTGGTCCAGATTCTCTGAAGTGGTCAGCATCCAGCAGCTTCTATTGTGACAATAAGTGAAAGATGTTTTGCAAAAGGGTTTAGCTACCAAGCTGCTGAATTCTTCTGAAAAATCTGGTCCAGGATGGTATTGAAGGCAGTTTAATCTGGTTTGATTGAACCAGCTGTTGAATCAGAGTGTATTCCTTGAACTTCTTATTATGACATACCTCCTCTGTAAAATGCTGCCCCATCCCCAACAACCAGGTAGCTGGTGCATCCTGCTTCCAACTGGTACCATTTTTTCATCTCAAAAATACTTCTTTTTCTTCCATCCAATCTCCTCAGGCTCAACCCCAGTCTCTATGTTTACATACAAAAGGGTTTCTTCCTGTAGTTCAAGGCTCAACCCAGTAATATTGAGAGAACAATGTGTCTCTCTTTTGGTCTCTTACTAACAGATATGCTGAAAAATGAGCACTGGTTCAAGCTGTGAGAGCTGGACTGTGATAGAAGCATTAGTCCTCACATACACTTCATATTGAGGTATACATGCAGTATATGTGTGCTGTGAAAAGGCTATGGGAAGGTCTGGAATGACAAACAGGAAGTTTACAGGTATTGAGTGAAGCTTTTTGTTGACATCTTGCATAAACAGTCTGACGGAGAGGTCTCAGTTTCCAGTGTCAACTGAGCTATTTAGTCCTCATCACATTTGAAAACTAGGCTGCTTTAGTGCCACAATATGGAAGTAGACTCTGACTTTCAGAGGCATAAGAAATCAGAAGGAATTAGACAACACTAACAGCATTAGCTGTAGAAGCCTTATTTTATCCAACTTCGTAAACTTTCTCCTCACCTTCCCTACACTCCAAATTACCAATTTAAAGGTAATTTAGGTAATTTAAAGGTAATGGTATTTATAGTACTATACCAATTTAAAGGTGTAAAATAAGTTAAGCAATTGCCATAACTGCTAACCACAGTGCTTTTTTTCTTAGCCATGAAGTAGGAAGTTGGAGGATAAACTCCCTTTTTTTACTCACTTCCCAAGGTTCTCTGGATTGCATCCTAACCCTCAAGCAACAGTACTACTCAGCTTGGTGTCATCTACAGACTTGCTAAGGGTGCAATCCATTCCTTTGTTTGTAATTGATGAAGTTGATAAACAGCACTGGTTCCCAGTATTCCCCTGAAGAACACCACTTGTCACCGATCACCATCCAGAAGAGTCTACTACTCTGTGAATGTGACTGTCCAACCACATTCCTTATCGATCATATAGTTCATGCATCAAATGTATCTCTCTCCAGTTTGGAGAGAAGGGCGCCCTGGGGGACAATGTCAAAGGCATTACAGAAGTCCAGATAAATGACATCTGCAGCTCTTCTCTTGCCCACTGATGCAGTCACGCCATCGCAGAAGGGTTGGTCTGTGCTTCCCACAGAACTCTGAGGAGCTCACAGATGTGCTGAGAAAGGCATGTGCATAAGGCACCTTCTGGAGTGGGACTGTCAAGAGGCCACATAGGATGCTGGACCCTGATGAATGCCACATAACATGTGACATGGTCCAGGATCTAGAATGTTCCTTAACTTGTTTCCCCTGAGGACTTCAGAGTGAAAAATCTGCCCAGTCTTCATGGTGCATCACCACTGCACATACAAGAGGCTTGTTAACCATCCAAGGCACTCACTTTCCTCCCAGAAAGCACATGGTAAATCACTAGAATATCCTGACTGCTTGTTGCCTTTAAAAAAAAAAAAAAATTGGTGACATTTCCGAAAGAGTTAATCTTGAAGATTTAATCTAAGAGTTAATCTTGAAAGAACTAAAGTAGGTGTCCCTGAATATATATTGCCAGGTTAATCTACAGAGGAGAGTAACAAGCAACTACTATCCAAACATTTGTAGTTCAGGACAGCATAGTGCATTGTTCATGTTTCTCCTATATTTTTGGGTTTGGAAGATATGTTTTTCTTTCCAATAATTCTTAAAATTTCAAGCAAGTACAAAACATGCTGGTTTTAAATATCTAAATCCAAATGATTTTTCATTGCAATCATTCCTTAGTGTACTAGCTGCATGGTGATAATACATAATAAATCAGCTTATGATGATTTATCACAAACTTCACACAGTTGTGAAGAGGTTCTGCCTGCTGATAGGCTCAGCAAGGACTGTGTACTTTTTGTGTAGCCCGCCACCAGTTATCATGAACCTGCATGTAAAGGTTGCCTCCTGCCCACACAGCAACTACTGAAAGCACCAAGACACTATCTCACTGTAAGAAACTCTCCTAGTTAAACTCAGAAGTCCAAGCTGCATCTGCAAAAATGCCCAGCTACTATCATTAGTGGGTTTGGGTTTTCCCTCCTGAATGGTACAGTCTTCATTTCTAACCCCCGCACAGAGATGGTCTTGCTCTTATTTCTCATTAGTGAAAGACTACAGGAGCAACACAAGATTAATGACTGCAGCACAGCCTCACTCAATACCTACAGCAACAGCAGCTGTTACCTCATATAAAACAATATTTTTCTCTGGGGTACTCATTCTACCCACACCAGCAGTAGAGATAAGGACGTTTACAGTTTCCTAAATTTCTTATCTTTATCTCTGGACTCATTCTTAGTAAATGTATAAGGCACCACTGCTAGGCATGAAACAGAAAGAAAAAAAACCCTCCACAAAACTTAAAGATGCACTACAGCCAGATTTAAAAGAAACAGCAAGGGGGTATGGCAATGGGCCATCTCTTCCAAAACAGGCCCAGACATATGCTTCCCAAAGGAGAAAACTGCCAAGCAGGTATTGATAACAGAAGAATAGTTTTTAAATGCTTATTTTTATATAAAATATTAACATCTGCCGCTGAAGAGAAACTGACTATTAACGGGAACTTTAATGCACTGTCCATGCAGAAATAACTATTCACCAACACCACAGAGATCCGACAGGACAAAAAATAGCTTGACTCATCCAGACAGTAATTCAAAGCAGCAAAATATATCCAATCCTACCCAAAACCCCATCACGCATTTTCCACGTGGAAAGTAGACGGCTCCCACAGAGAATATCTTGTTGTCCTAAGCACTTCTGAAGTTGCACTAGAAAAATCTCTCTCCCAACAAGTCACACAATATTAACGGACGCATTGCTACTTATCACACATGTACATAATTTTTTACAGCTTGTACACTTGCATTGTTGCTAGTGATACAATTTAGCTAGTACTTGACCAGAGGAATGATTGAGCAATCTCTGTACATGCAATGATCCCAGCAAAGGGCTGGGGGTGTCCAGTATCATTCATGAAAAAGCCCGTGTTGTACCAGTTGTCCTACATTCTGCAAAGCTAGTTTATAGCAATAGCTTAAGCACAAACTGATTTGGGTAAGGCTGGTTCTCTTGGTGGAGCCTAGAAGTGCCTATCTTGTTCAGGTTTTGCTGAAGATGTAAACCTGCTCCAGTATAATTAATCTAATTTTATGATAATGGGTGAAGCATCAAGCTAATTCTGAATGTGTGCATGTAACTATGACTATCCTCTATCACACAGAAGAGATGGGAACAAGTCACCCACTCTTTATTGGCCCAATGTTTCTAGCAGCTAATGGACTCTCTGTTAAGTGGGAAGGAAGGACTGCACATTTCTGAACCAAATGGATTTCTCACATCATAAACAAGAAGAATGAATGTCATTTTAGCAGAGGATACAGTTCCTTTTTCTTTCAATTTAGAAATGGGTGACACAGCTATGACAACATAAAGTCTGATTTCCTCTAGGGCCTTGAGATGGCCTTAGCAGAGAATTAGATATAATAGGCATATTAAAATAACTAGATCCCATTTGAAAACATCAAAGAAACAGAAACACCACAGGCCACATTTTTAAAAACTGGCTGCCTGAACAGTGAAAGGAAAACTGTGTAAGCACCACCTCATATACCAAATATGCACTGATGTGTGCGAAAAAGGATACTCACATACCCCACCACCATTTCTCCTCAGGCTGTTGTCCATTCCCTTACAAAACCTCGGTATTGTACAGACAGAAAATAATCAAAGCCATTTGTAAGAACATTTGGGTTATCTAATTTTGAAAACATACCCCTAAACGATGCACTCTGCCTGATGAGAAGTGGTATGCTCTACCAACATGCAGAGCTGTTGCCAATATTAGTATTCGGGCTGGTTCAAATTTCCGTACAAAGCTTGATTTTAAGTACATTCATTCTTGAGCACTCAAATGGAAACACTGACTTTTGGAGGGCAGATTTTCAGTACTCTTGTTTTCAAATGAGCCCTGCAGGATGTATCCTGCTAGACCTCTCAGAGTCTGTAGGCAATTTTAGAAAGGTAAGCTCAATTAAATACTTTTTACAATGATTCCTGGGAGGAGTAGGGTCATGATGTAGTTTCCAGGTATTGCAGAGAACGGAAAAAAACCAGTTTGACAGTATCAGACCCTAAGCTATGCTGTCAAACTGCAAGAAGAAGTGAGAAAAGAAAAAATAATTAATTTTAGTGCATCTTGCCACCGTTCTCAGGTGCCTCAGCGTGAACATTAACATTCTCTAGGGAGCCTGAGGTGAGCTGGCTAATGTCCTTCAGCCCAGTCACTCCAACCCACAGCTCTTGCAGGGCCCCTGAGGAGCTACTGCCTGCCCTGGCTCACATCAAGGGAAAATGGATCAGGAGGATGGGTGTGAAGCTGGCTGAGCAGCCCAGAGGCTCTGGCCCAAAATTTTGCCAGTCAGTTTTATTACAAACATTTGTGGGCCCCAATGAGAAAAACTTCAAAACACTAGAGCTCACACTGCAGGCAACAACTGCAGAGCACATGTCTTATTTATTTATTTATTGTTATTTATTGACTGAAAATGAATTTATTTCTACACTTTTTAAATGGATGTGGGACTGGAAGCATGGAAGGTATTTGGTGTAAAAAACTACTACTTGCCCCATGCAGTGGAAGGAGCTATATTTCCATCAGGGAAGAAAGACACATCCTGGACTGTTGCACTGCAAAGCCAAAGCAGCAGCTCCTGCAGGATGGGTCCATCACAAGCTGACCTTTTTTAAAACTCAGGAGTCAGGTTTAGAGCTCAAAAAGTGAGGAGCAAGTAGCACAGATATGTTGTTCAAGCTTCCCTGCACAGCTCTGCCTGTACATCTCCACCATGTTCTGCAATAACCTTGTTCTCCCAGGCCCTGGGAAGAGAATTCTGTAAATTTCTCATAATTTGATTTCTTGCATGGATTTTTCTATAGCCTGCCTCACCAAAACACAGTCAGGGTTTCTAATAATGGATCCTTTACATCTCTCTGTGGTGTCTGTCAGATAGAGCAGTGGTATTATTCAATTTATTTCTGTTTTTCAGATACAGAGATGCGCTGCCCAGGAGCCTGGGAAAAACTGGGGTGAGGTGGGTCCTGGGCGAAGGCAGGAGCGCAGGTGAGGGGACCACAGCCCTGAGTCCAGGTCCATGAAAGTTGATTGGGAGTTGCCATTGCCACAACTTCATAAAAGCCACATGGGTGCAAGCTAGCACATCCCAAACCCTGGCATGTAGAAGTAGAGGCATCTCTCTTGATTGGTCCCTTTATAAACACTGTGGACTTGAAAGGTCTGAAAGGTCAGTGCTCTGTAGAGGGAATATCTAGCAACATCAGCTTTCAGCTGCCATGACACCTGTGTGAATAATGATCCCCCAAAAGTCCTAAACAACTGCAGAATTCTGAGGTTCTTGTCCACATTGACAAATTTCTGTTCTCTTTGAATTATTGCATTTTAAAATGAAGCAGTATCACCCATGAATATTCAGAAGAAAAGCTAAAAAAAATTTAAGAAATAGCCAAACTACTGGGGGAGTGTGTGTGCCTCTGAAAACTAAGGCTCCAACCTGATGTAAACCAGACTGTTTCTTTCCTTCCCCCCATCTGCCTCAGAGAACTGGAAGGGAAAAGACTCCATCAGTCTTGGAGTCTGTAAACCTTTCCCCTCCCTAATATCCGAGACAAGACTTAAAGAAGAACCAGTCTGGAACAGGACATGAAAAACCTTCTGAAAAATGACTAGAGGCCTAATGCTGTCACTGTCCCATGTTTATTTTTCTTCCTTTGATGTCTGATGTCAAAGAAAAAATAATGTCATCTGCTGGAAATTCAAACATGTTTGCATTTTGAGGTAATTAGAATTAATGTCGGAGGGCAAAACTAACACTGGGCCACTCCAGTCTTTCCCATGTGAGGAAAACATTCCGTAATGACTTACATTTAATCTGGGAGCTGGCAGACAGTCAGGAGCAGTACGGATTCAGGCAACAGGGTAATATTTCAAAAGAATTTTCCTAAAAATAAAAAAGTAAACTAAAGTAAAATGAAATGAAATGAAATAAAATAAAATAAAATAAAATAAAATAAAATAAAATAAAATAAAATAAAATATCTATATGTGCACTAATTTATAAATTATGGCAGTCTGACTGTGTTGCTCCAATTCCAGAAGGGTGTAACTCTGTTGAAAATCAATGGCTGACAAGGGTGTAAATCAGTAATGGCAGCCCCGGTTCAAGACCACCACTGCTTCCTAAGTACTCAGCACCCACAATTGCTGCCAGATTTTCTAAAGAGCTCAAGCCCCCATTCACATTCAAACAAGGGCCAGATTTTTCTAAGTGCTTAGCACGAAGTTTCTCCCCATTGTGGCACTAAGGGCAACATGCAGAGCACTTTTGGAAAACTGATCATACATATTTGTTTTGGACCGGAACTTCCCACCGTTGTATATGTCAAGTAGAATCTTACTCAGTGAGGAACCCTACTAAGCAGTACCTCTCTGTGCGAGTATTGCTGCAAAAGGACTCTCTCAAATGGAAATTGCAAGACATGTTCTCAATGCCACACTGGATGAGTATTGGAGACTCTGGTTATTACCCATCTACGAAAACCTGGCCTGAATATAATCAAGCTGAACTGAACAGCTATGGGTTAAACCTTGGCTCATGAGAAACAATTTGGTCCTCATAGAGCAAAAATAATAAAAAAAAAGGTTATTTCTGGACTGAGGGCTTTCAGTTGAATTACTCAGCTGTCTTCAGGGGTTAAAAATAGAAAAGCAACCTTTTCCAGTTCAAAGAAAATAAATGGCTACACTTATCTGTGTGGGTAATTAAAACCAGCTGAGCTCCAAGAGCTGAAATCCTCCACACAACTAGTCCTTACTGAGGAGTAGCTTCCTAGCAGCATTTGACATATTAGAAAAAATTACATTAATAAAGATAGCTTTGGATTAAGTATAATGCAGATTGTGCCAACATTCAAAGGCAGGTTATCAGTGACAGAAGTATGGAACAGATTAAAACATTCAAACACCAAAGGAGAAAAGCTTTTATTTTCACATGAGTTGATTATGACATCAGCTGAGTTAAAAGCAGAACAAATGCTGTATTTTCCCTTCTGCAACTTTGCAGAAGTGCATATCCTGGCCCTTGGCATTGCACAGCTGTTGTGGCAACTCAAATGAGTGCAAAGATGGCTAATGCACACGTGGTGTGTCTTGTGCTGCAGTTCCACCTCATCACTTCCCCAAGAATCATGGGAACATCAACTGTTATTTTCCCCTTTTCAAGCACTGTAAATGAGTTTCTCTTTGTCTGCTTTTTCTAACAGGTCATGTGGTCCAATAAATATGAAAGAAATGATGCAGGATCATTTCTGCTGGCTGGCCCAACTCTCACTCAGTGAGCTTGCGCAAAATGACTGTGTGTGAAAAGAAGAGACAGAGGTAAAGGAGCTGCTTTCATGGTGCATCGTGCTCAGCTGTCTGTGGTTACATCATGACTCTCCTCTAACTCCTCATGTGTGCAGCTGAAGGCCCAGTCTTACGCTAGTTCAGTGGGGTTACCCTTGTTCTGGATCGTGGCATGGACAGTTGTAGAGGAGGTAGGTGGGTATCATGTGCTGTCAGCCTGTGGGCTGCCTTTCCAGTCCCTCCACCATGATGTTGCAGCACATTTTTCTGTTGACTTCTACTTGATGGCCAGATAGCAATTGCAAAGGCAACAGATCAGCTGGAACAATCGGCAATGTCTTTCTGCACAGAGGATAACATTTTAAAAGCCAATTTTTCTTCATGTTTCATCAAAGCAGCCTATAGGAAAATTAAATCCCAAACTTTGATTATAATCCAGATCATCAGTCTTTTTAAGCCTGCAAAGTTGAAAGTAGATACCTCTTATATTTACAACATATTTTCTTTATTTAGTTGTGGCCAAAAAAAGTAAAGCAATAGCATACTGTCCTTTTCAAATTTACATTGGCCCATACAAACAACTCCAAAGACAATTTCCCTAATCTGCAACTGCCTTCCAGGCCTGGACTTAACCACACTGTTTTCCATGTTGACAAGACAAAAACATCTCTAACAACTGTAGAAGCCTATTCCTGTGAACGTCAAGGCCATATAAATTCCTGGGTCCTGAGTGCTGCCTACACATCAGATGTTCTCCAGCCACAGCCAGGCAGGACGCTAGAAGAGGGCCATGGAATTAATTTCTTGCTGTTTTTTTCATCCCTGACCTCTGCTGCTTCCCATCTTCCCTACCCTGCTTCCCATCTTCCCTACTCTGTTAACCTTCCCTTATTTTCCTTCCTGTCCTTCCAAATGCAGGATTGCCTGCTAGGGGCAGTATCAATTAATGCAGATATTTGCATATACACACTAAACCAAGCTGGAAGATCTTCTTTTAGAAGACCATTTGCCCCTTGTCTCCAGCCACCTATTCTCAGGAAAGGCTGATGAGTAGTGATGCAAAATGAATTGTCAGGAAGTAAGTTCTGACAGAGAGAAAGAGAGAAAAGGCAGCACAGCTCAAAATCTCTAGTTCTTTTTTATCTGCAAAAAATATTTCTCTCTGTGTGCTTCTTTTCCAAGAACAGCACTACTATCACAGCCTGCCTTCTGCTCAATGCTCTCTCCCTATCTTGTTACCTCTTCATGTTCTTCACTGCTTCTCTCCTTTGTTTTCTCTTTTAGTCCTTGTGCTTTTGCTTCCTCCAGCTCCATTTAATTTAGAGCAGCCGAGGCTTGCACAGCATGGGTACAGTGAGATTAACCAGGTTTGGAAAGTTTGCCTTTGCTGTGCACACATGCTCTGTTTTCTTCCCTCCACTCCCAATGTAGAAAAATATGTCCAAAACTGCTGTGAAGTTGCTCAGTGAAGAGCTGGCACAAAGCTTCCTAGCCAGAGCAGTGCCATGCCTTTGTCTTGCACAGAAACCCACACACAGCTTACAACAAACAGAATGCCAACTGTTAATAAGAATAAAAAAATGCCTCCCCACACAACATGCTGGCACTTTAGTTTAAAAAAAAGGGAGAAATTAAAAAAGATATCACACAAATCACCAGTCTTTCATTGCTTAATGTAGATGCATTGTACCCAGAACTCATTTCACTTCATTTGGTGTGAAGCTGTGGTAAGTCCATTAAAGCTGAAGGAGTTGCATCTGCCTAGAACTGGTGCAAGCCAGATCACAATCCGATCCGCTACATCTATTGCTATAATATCATCACCTTCCATATGGTGCTGCAACTAGTCCGTATGCTGAACTGAATGCTGCCTAAAATCTGTTCATCCCAAAAATTGCATCCATCTTAGGCTGTCTTATATCAAGAGAAGCATTTCTCTGCATCCCACAAAGACATGGATACTGTCATAAGGCTTCTGAAGAGTTACAGTGTGATAACAAAGGATTAACCACCCATTTCCACCTACTTCTGAACGTAGATGCTCAGACCAGGCTCACTGGAAAAGAGTAGAGCTGAATTTCCTGAGTAGAGTTATGTGGCCTTTGTCCTTTATAAGCTGTACACTGCAAATATGGTCCTTCATTTTGCTAACTCACTTCTCACTTTCTCAAGGATGTATGTGAAGCTTAACCCTTTGAAGTAAAAGGTTTCCAGCTTCTTCCTCTTATCTATTACAAATAGTCAGTGTGTGGACATTTAACAGCAATAACTAATTAACAACAGCAATATCTAATTACTTGGAATTACCTGTGCCAGTATCCAATCTATTTTTTCATCCTTCACTTCCTTTGGATAAATACTCCAATTCCTTTATAGAAAATAAATTTCTTCCAATCTGAGATTCTTCAAACCTGATAATAAGCTTACATCCCTGAAAGGAGAGTGTTTGAAACAGGAATTTTTTAATGACCAACATGCAAATGTATTTATTTTCCCAATAATATTGTCATACCTGACCTTCAGTTTAAATGTCTGCTCTAATGAGCAGAGGGATTTTATTTGTTTTTCTTGCACTTTTTGCCTTACTGAAATGTCCTCCTATGTATTGTAATCAAGTTCCCCACTTTTGAAATATCAGATATAAATTGCCAGTGATCAATACCATCCAGCGGAGCACAAACACTCACTGACTGTATTAACTCCTGCTTTTTCCTTAGGGGTAAACTGAACCTCCCCCAAACTATGCATCAAAATGAATGGCTTTAAATAGCAGTCATCTGTGGTATTAATCAAGTTTCTTCTTAAAACCATCCCAGATGTGCCACTCAACCAGCTTATACTGGTTTCAGTAAGAACACCCACTGTTATTATTGTACCAACAGATTTTGCAACTTCCTTAATTTCTTTTAACGCATGAAGGTCTCAAGCTGAGATCTTTTGCAGCAATGAGGGTGTGCTAACAGCAGAGGGTTGCATAAATCTGTGCAGTCTTTCCAGCAGACCATGAAGGCTGTAGGTACAGTGTGGATGAGGGCAGGGTTACTTGAAATAGCTTCCAAGCCCTGTAATGTAGCTGATCATTTTCTTTAGCTTGGTAGCTACTGCAAAGCAGGAGATGTAAACTTGGCCTTACACAGCTGCATAGGCACATGAACACAGACTGTATGAGCCCAACTGCATTTGGCCAAGTCCTTTTTATCCATAATTAAAGGGACAGGGAGTGTGTCAGGAAACTTGCTAGAAAAGGCAGGGATCCACTGACACTCTGCACCAAAGCAGCGAGGAAAAATGGTGTTTGGCAGAAGATGAGGATCCTATAACAGAGCTCTCCATCTGGGATGCTTGGGACATTCTGAGAACTTTTCCTTCCACCATCCTCAGGCAGTGGGAAATTACTACCTCTTGTGTGAGTGGAGAGGAAAAGAACTAGGCAGTCTCTGTTTCAGTAGGCAGGTAGGTGGGTCCTGCTGCCAGGTATGTCTGTTCTGGCAATTCTTTGGGCACGTGCTGTTTATGTATAGTCCAAGGAACACTACAGCAGTACTCCCCTCTGTTATAGCCCCCACAGCTGTCTTCTGGATTCTTTGATCAGAGCAGTCCCAAAACTGCTTTCTGTAAGGTGACCCACTGCTCTCTGGATGCAAAAGTTCTTTCATGTATTATCTATCGTACATTCTTGATCTGGTCTTTTATTGGCTTTGTCACACTTTAAAATTTCAGATTAACACAAAATCAAAATGGTAAAAGCAAAGTCTAAGGAAGGCCTTGTGAAATTACACTCAAGATAGCTGAAAGTCTTTGTACTGCTGGAGTTTTTCAGTCACATCCCTAATACAAATATCAAACAGCTCTACGACTTTGCAGAAATCCAATAAGAGTTTCTTTATGCAATGGAAACATTTTTGTAAAGACTTATATTTTATTTGGGAATTGGCTATCTGTTACAACCAGAAATTCAAGTCAAAGCAATGGAGTAATATTTCAAAAATGATGAGAGCAAAACAAATAATCACATGAATGGTATTATTTTGCAAAGCATGTGATCCTCAGTAATTTGTGGCTTTTGGTCTCTGGTGCTAAAACTGTGCTGTGTCTTTAATCAAGCTAATTATGCAAAACTCTCTGAAGGTCACAAAAGGTTCAGGCAGAGGCTTTTTGATGCTGAAATGGAGAGCAAACAGCCACAGTACATTGTTCTGATTAGAAATGAAACACTGCTTTCTTCAGACTATGACTGTGTTTGAAATTCCACTGTGAAATACCGACATTTATACCTTACATACCCTCAGATTGCTTTGCACAGTGCAAAAAATCAAATTACCCTTTCCCTCCCTTTAATGTCGATATGGAAACGAGCTCTCTCTTTCCATCACCGTGTTCTCTAAAAACATTACATTATACTTACAACATTTAATTATTTTTGGCAGCCAGCCAGAGAGAAAAAAAATAATCCTCTTTCAAAAATACCCCTCCCTGTGAATTGGATTATGTTGTAATCCGTTCTGGATCTACCCCAGGCCTGCTTGCCTTCTGGGATAAAATGACAACGTTTTGGATGGTCTGCAGGCTGAGTGTAGGGAGTGGACCACCAGGAGACTATGATACAGCCCAGGTTTCTCTCACACTCCTTAATTTTATGGTCACAAGGAAAAAACCTGTGCACAGAGTCGGCTTTGTCCATCTGTGAAACACACACTCACCTGGGTCGCTGCTGCTCGTGAGGTCATGGCACGGGGCAGTGTGGGGTGGTTTGCAATGCTGACGCCAGCCCTGCCTTGTCACAACTGGTGTGGGGTGGGCATGGAGTGATCTGGGAGCATTTCTACCCCACCAGCACCCTTCAGGGCTGCCAGCCAGGGTGTAAGCTATTGGCACCATGCCTCACTGTGATGGCGTAGCTCCCAGGATTCCTGCAAAGCTTTCCTGTGGCCCTTTCCCTGCAGGCACACCACTTGTGCTGTTTGGTTGCCATTTTACTTTGCTTTTTCCCTGCAAACTGCTACTCTCCTTTATTTTCTTCTTCCTGAGTGGTCTCTGGGGCCACTCCATCTGACTTTGTGGTGAGTTGGAGATCACTGGTGTTCTGGAAACCTGATCGCCACATCTCTGGCTGCAGTGTAGGGACCAGGGCTCTCTTCCACTTAAATTGAGGGCAGCTTGATGACAAACTGAAGGGACTTCAGAGCGGGGGAAAAAATGAGCCAGGGCTTAGATGTGGGCTGAAGGAAAATAAAGGGAATGGGCTTTGCACATATCTTGGCTGAATGATATCTAATTGGGCTATGATAATTCCCCATAAGTCTTTGGAGGATATAAACACTTAAGAGGCAAAGGGATTGATTAGGACCAGAGAAGGGAGTATAAGTGGAATTAATGAGATGAAATGGAGAGCAGGAAGATTTATGCTTTAGAGTAACATTTCCTATTAATGAGATCTACTGCAGTGTGGGGTAGGATTCCAAGGAGAAGCTATGAAAACCCTATTGCTTAAGTTATTTCAGAGAAGACTGGACAAAACACTCAAGAACACTGTAGGGAGCAATTCCACAGTGACAGGGAATGGAAAAGAGGATCTAATAGTACCTCTTTCCATTTTAATTTATATCATGACCTTATACTAGAGAGCATTTTTTTTAACTGCCAACCAGTCATCAGTAAAAGAAACATGCTAGGTGTCCTTCTGGCATTCCACAACAGCCCCGTTTTTCCCTACTTCGCAAGACTTGTCTATTGCACATATACACTACAGACCTGATGATATATAGAAGAAATGTCATCCTCCAGTCATTCCATTTTGCTGAGTTACTGCAGGGTCTCTGAACAGTGGTTATCTTGTGTGCTGTATGAGCTAAAACATGGCAGCACAGCACAGTCAGATGATTCAGTATTAGTTTCCTGGCTTTGAAAAATTGAAAAGTCAAATCTTCAGTATCATTTTAAAGCAATTTTTTTTCCTATTACCTTTTCTTCACATACTCAGGCAACTGTGTAGAACAACATCTGGAAAATCTTTGCAAGTGGAGTCTTATTAGGAGAAAGGCAGTACCGGGCATTATTCAGTAAAAAGAGGAGATGGGAGATGGATATTTTTTTGATTGCTTTACATCATATGTAAATGTCCCATGTAAGTGACACATTCATTTCAATAAGGGAGGGCAATAAATATTCCCTGAATGTTGAACCTAATAATTTGAGTTGGGAAGTGACAGCACAGATTGCCTGGAGAGGTAGAGGGTAGCAGTTGAGTCAGCTGCTAGAAGTAATGTAGACAAAGCCCATTTGGCTTTAGATGAGGAGAGATTAGATGCCTGCTCAAGCTTCCTTTTCAGCCATATTTTTTTTTTTTTTTACAGTATTTTCCATCAGCCTCTCCACAAAGTTTCCAGGCATCTATCTGCCAAAATACGTGCAGATGCATATAGGTCAGCTAAAATAAACATCGGTAGACTCTAAGGTCAAAATAGATTGTTGAGTTTATCTTTTCCAGTGTTTCTGAACATTTTCCAAACCATAATCTCATATGACTACAGTGCAGAATAACAGGCCTTTTCCCCACTTGACTGTAAAGAAAGGGCAGCTGAACTGAGGATTGAAGTGAAGGCTGTAGTTCAGCTGCTGACCAGGACCATACACACCAGCTCCCAGTGCAGACAGGAGCACAGTAGCATGGCTTGAGTGTGCAAACAGAGAAATGAACAGACAGGACACAAGGCATGCACAGAGAGGGACCCAAGGTCTGCTGTCCGCCACATTCCCTACGAATTGCTGGTAGAAGGTGACTGATTTTCACAGACTCATATGAATATATACTAAAACTGTTCAGAGACTCATGCTAGCAATACCACAGCGAATGTTGACTTCATTAAAGCTCTCTGGTCAATAAAAGCAATTGTGAGTTGTCTAGTGGTTGGACTGGAAAACAGGAAAGGATTTGATTCAGTTCTAGCTGTGCTACTGACTCATGATTTACCCTTCAAGTAAGTCATTTGACCTTTTCGTAGTTCAGTTAATCTGGCTGAAAAATTGTGCAGGAAGAGGGAAAAGGACTGTTCTTACTGAAAACCACAGACAGAAACTGAGATGAGTTTTATTAGGGAAAAAAAGTAAGACACAATATCAGAATGAGAGTCAGGATCAGAACCTCCCTGGCCTTTTCCACTCAGGACGTCTGGTAGTATCATCATTATCACAGCAAAAAATAATTTACTTCAAGTATTATTTCTAGCTTAGAAACCAAAAGGAAATATTCAGTGCCTGTGCCAGGTACACTCAGCTCCTGAATAGATTGAAGAACTATCTGAATGGATTTAATAAAGTTTAACTTTTCTACATGGATCACATTAAAAGAGTATAAATAACCAGAGCAAAAACTGGAACAGAGATGGATTTATATTACTAATATTTTTAAAATTTTTTTCTGATGGGAAAATGGAAAAAAGTAGGGGACTTAAAAATACCTTTTTTTCCTTGTGTTATGCTTTCTGTCAGAGTTTGTACTATAGAGACCTAAAGAACGTTTTTTGGCAAAATACCAAGCTAAATACAAAGTGGTGTAAGTTCCTAATAATGGAAAGAAAGTTGTGGTGGGAAAGTGTCTAGAGCAGATTTTGTAGACAGAAGGTCCCTGAATTGGCTGCAGAAACAATTCCTTTTTCAGAATGTCTTCCTCATTTTGAAAATATAAATAGCTCTAATTAAAAGCCCCAATCTTTTTCTTTTAACATGAGTAGGAAGTGGAATTGTAAAAGATTGATTTTGGCCAGTATTGCTATAAAGTGGTGAAAACAATAATGACCTGTAAGGGAAACTGAAATTCAGTGGGGGCTGAATTTGTGGTTCTGGGTATCTTGAAAATACCTCTGGTTTTGTGAGAAACCTCTACCAGACCTATGAAATCAGAGCCCTTCTGGATTTCAGGAACATTTGAACTAGAGGGAAAGGACCTGACTGACAAACAACTCATGTTGAGAATAGCAATCCAAATATACAGCACCACGATGTACCTCTGTGCATGGGGTCTTAGAGGGATAATTGAATCAAAACCCACAAGCGCTCCATAATGAGGGAATCATATGCAAAACGCCAAAGGTGACTGGGGCTGTTGGATTCAGGCACTGTGAATTTTCAGTGGAAACTGAGTCTACTTCAAGTTTGATATCAGGTGACATATTGATGGTAGAAATATCAGTAGAAGTGTGACTTTAGTATTGCAGCTTCCACATTCCTGACTTGGCAGTCGTTTATCAAGTGGCCTAAAAGAGACCTGCCTTATGAAGAAATAGTTATGTATTTTCACAGATCCAAACTTTTTATGTAGGTCTTCTGAACTTCTTTTTAGAAATCTCAGGAAGTATTTTGCTCTTTCTTGTCTAGGTACAACAATTATCAGAGCTTTTACGTTAATAAGACCCAGTAACTATGACAGCATTACACAATAGGCGTCATTAGTGGGGAGAAGCTGGAACACGGGGATGGATTTTATCCGTCAGAAGTTTTATTGCTGTAAAATGTGATACAGATAGGAATATTTTTATGAGTCCCAGGGATACCAATGCTCCATCAGCATCATGAAAAGAAAAGAAGACTCTCAATTTTATTTTCAATTAGTTGGTAAAACATGACCAAGAAGCTCTTTGTGGGCTCCTGTGTATTAATCACCATCACTGAACTGCTATGTTAAAAGACACCAAGGACATAACGGACAATAGAGGTCTGGCAAGATTTCAGAGTAAACAAATCTGAACTGAAACCTTAGACTTCTTTGAACTCAGACCTGACCTTCTCCTAAGCTGCATTTACATCCAGAAATTATTCTCTTGGCTCATACACAGAAGGTCAAAGCTGTACTTCTAGATGTGGAACACTGATGCTCTGAAATAGCGATACACATCTGTATCACCTGGGAAGTTAAAATATTTTCTTATAGAATTTGATAGTTGTCAGCATTGTAGGCATGTCTCATCTGTGAGAGCTCTGAATAGTTTCAGAAGTTTTGCTTTCAATCTGTGCAGACACTTAATTTTTAAAATTCCCCTCTGTTACTTCTTGTGTGTAGGAGACAATAATTTCCCAAATGGCTATTTTCTTCTCAGATGATGCAGTCTGGAGGGGAATATTGTCTCTTTCTCACATACTTTTACTTTGTTAATAAATAATTTCATACATTCAGGTCATAATGATATAGTAACTTCAAGGAGTTAACAATTTGCTCATAAAGCACAAGCGAAACCTGACCACAGCAGAGGAAAAATATTCCTGCAGTAACCCCAAGACTTCTTATTTATTTCAAGCTCACTTTTACAGCAATATTGCATAAATTACCTTACATTGCAACAAACAAAAGCAACAGAGCCAAGTCCAAATGAGAGATGCAACAAACAACTTTTTGCCATGTGTTGAGCTGGTCAAATGCAAGCCAGCTGCATGCTAGAAGCAATGGATGCATGGCAATTATGTGTGAGCTAAGTATGCCCTCAATTCTTCAGGCCAAACCAACTTTAAAATTTAGACATTTTATTTTTTATTCCTTCTTTCTTTTCAGGCAGGCAAGGGTTTAATAAACAGTTGAAACTGTGACACAAAATAAGTTTATACCATTGTTCCAACCTTAGTAAAAACCCCTCTGCTTCAACTCAAATGTCACTGTCCTGGGCTACAAGTTATTATTCTGATTTCTATATAATCAGAGATTGCCATTTTGTCATAAATTGCATCAACAAAAAAGTACCCAACGTTTAGAATTGTGCCTCACCTCTGCTTCCAAAATTTAAAGTATCTTTTACCATCCCACTATTCTCAGTCTTTCCTCAAACTGGAGATACATTCCTAAAATATATCAAATATATCACCTTAGCCAAAAAAAAAAGCAATCAGATTAAATCCTGATATTGGACAGAAGTGATTTTCTGCATGAACTTGAGCACAAGGCATGGTTTGAATAGACAGGGGAGATTCCTGGTTTTCTACACAATGCGGTAACTACACTTGGAAGGTCCCAAGAAATTAGACTGGGAAGTTGAGTTGCTTCTAGTCACAATATAACTACAGTGGTATTTTTAGTCACTTGTTTATTTCTCCAAAATCCCCTTAAAGAATAAATACTAAAAAACACTACTGGACCTCCACAGGTAAAGAAAGAAGAGACAATTTCTACTAAGAATTTTCTTTAAGAAGATTTTCCTGAAACAGCTGTTCAGCTGGCACATCCAGCTGGCAGAATGATACAGCATAAGCTGTTGGTACTGATGTAGGTTAGTCTCACTTATGAATAATCTCAGATCGGTGCCAGTAAAAGATTTATCACACCGTGCTATGTCTTTTTCCCCTTCCAATCTGACCAAACACAGTGAAATCAAATCTAATCAGTAAATAACTTCAACCTCAGTAGGGTTTATCATTAGTTTGTGGTTTCTCATTTCCCACAACTCCATCACTGCATAAAACTTCCCTTTTTACAGACGGTTCACTGTTTACATGATAAACATACTCCCTGCATTACTCTTCTGGACTTGAATAGCTCAAGCATGAGAGCTTCAGTACATCCCACTTCTTTACCAGCCCCTTGAATCTCCTTGATGACAGTACTTGGTGACCGCAACAGGCAGTGAGCACTAATATTGCAGTACAGAGAATTTCCCCCCACCAATGAAGCATAGCATTCAGTTTCTCCAGCTGTTCTTCTCATTCCTGGAAATCTGCTGGAAAAAGCCATTGTGGAAGTAAATGACTATCTTGGCACAGAGGTATCACCCACATCTCAGAAGAACTGACAAAAGAGGATGGGTCTCTTGCCCTGAGACTGACATCACTGGGATAGAAAAATGCTTTAAAGTGTGTGCGTGTTATCTGGAATCTCACCAAAGGGAAGGACATTCCTCTGAGGGTTTAACTGGGATAACTGACTCCCTTCAAGCTGCTGGCATAGAGGGTGTGCCTGCAAAAAAAAAGGCTTCATTCCATTGCTCACCCTTGCCTTGTTGTCTCTGATTTCCTGTGCCATTCTGGATACACAAAGTGATAGTTTGCCTCTGATAGGCACAACCCTTCTCCGAGTGGCAGCCTGCGCCCCAAAGCACAGCAAGGAACCCAATCTACTTATTTTTCCTACTGGCACATGGATGTCAGCCAGAGTCAACAGAGGGTGGTCACTTCTGTCTCTTTTTCTTTCCTTAACTAGGTACAACATTTCAGGCAATAGTCTCAGAAATCAGACTTCAACATTTACCTGCTATAAGATACATCACTTTGGCGATTTTGTTAGCTGTGGAAACGTACACTCCACCAAGTCGGTTTTTCACTGATGACTTGCTAAAGATAAGCGCTACTGAGGTATGTATGAGCACCAGGAATGGCTCTATCCCATCAGTCCTGCCTATCCAATAAACCTCATCAGATCGTAGGTCTTTTAGTAATGTCCTTCCAAATTTGCTTCTGGGAATCAACTGACAAGAGCCACGAGGAAAATATCAGCAACTACCAGCAACTTTGATTATACTTGTCATTTTACTCCAGCACAGGATTTGCTGTCTACAGAATCAGGGGGTTTATACTCTATACACAAATTACCAAGTTAATTTTTATGTTCCTCCCAATTAATTAACTAAACAGTAAGAGCCAGGACCCAGTCTCAGATCCAGGGACACCATCTGTCACAACCTGGCTCAGTCCCATTTTGTAAGGTCACCAGTCTGCTGTGAGTGGGCTCAATCCATGGGGTCCCACCTGCTTCAAACCCAGACATTTCTGAGTCAAATGCCCTCTTCTTGCATTCCCTGGGGCCCCAGAGCTCCTACAATTCCTTTCCAGGGAGGTGAAACCCTGCAGAACAGCCAGTCCCACCCTGTGCTGCCCCAGGCTCATGCACACTTCTTGGAAACTGATCTGGGGCTTCAGGGGAGCATTTCCACACTTCCAGTTTAACCTCCCCACCAGGACAACATGATGTGAAAACAGGGATCAAAGTTAAAGTAGAAGAATGTCTGCACCACAGACGTGGTACTCTCAAAAGGATTTAAAAATCATAGACTTCTGAAAAAGGGCAAAGTCCTGTCTTAGTTGCCCTTTCTTGTCAGTGTGAGGGCTGGGATGAGCCCATCCTTGTTTTCTATACACTCTCACACAAGACTTACCCGTGTTCAGCTGCTGTTGGCTGCAGTGTCCCAGCCAGGAGCCCTTGGCCTGTTTGTCTCCACTCTTCTAAGTTAAAATAGTCCCTTGCAAAGGCCAGTACCTAGAATATGATCAGCACACTTAGCCCCAATTTTGCATCATGATGACTTCTTACAGCTACCGCCGAGAAAGTCCACCAAGGATACTTCTGGGGCAGAGGCAACCCAGTGAGCTGCTAACACCATGTTTAGATGTGTGTCCAGGAAGACACAAAATAAAGTCATTATACCTGACCAAATGCACAGTGCTGTAGGAGAAGGATTGCTGTGAGGCACTGCCAGGAGGAGCAGTATCATAGAGCAGGGGGTCACTGAATATAAGGATCCCTCTTCCAAGCTGTACCACAGTGTGCTCACAACCCAGTGATTAAAGATGCAGGACAGAGCCCCAGCATTACACAGCTGAAAGGAAGATCTCACTTTGATTTGTCTATATTTAGAGTTTCAGTCACGGGTTACAAATACAAGGGAATGCCTACAGATAAATGTATTTTCTGGATTGCACTCAGAGTACTTATTATTTTGTAAGATCAGCATGCAGATCTTCATGCTGGTTTTGACATCATCTGAATTTTTGTATTTATTTCTGAAACCAGTTAACTGCCTGGAAGTGTTTTAGGCAAAAAACAATAAAATTATCAAGAGACTTGAAAGAATGTTCTGTGATGAGAAATTAAAAGCAAGTGTCTCACCTACCTAGAGAAAAATATATTCTTAGAGAAAAGAAATTGCCTGCCTTTTAAGCTGTGCTGAATTAAACATACATCTGAAATACACATATTACATAAATGAGAATAATGGACATTATGAATACTGCACAATAAAAACTGCATTTTAATGAGTTTTTTACTGTATCAAGAAAAATGCACAGCCTTAATGTGTAATCACCTCAACAGTAACTATAGATGTACACATATGTGTAATGGCATATGTGCATGTACATATTTTTAGTAACAGATTTGAAAAGTGATAATACTAAATATGAAAAGGGACATTTAAGATGAATCAAGGAATAGCCAGAAATAGTGGAGAAAAACCTTTCTCAAAGTTAAGAAAAGAAACATACTTTTAATGTGTGTTAAATTGACAGATTTCACAGAATATTCTGAGTTGGAAGTGACTCACAAGGTTCATACAATCCAACTCTTAAAGTGAGTGCCAAGTATGGGGACTGAACCCATGACCTCGGTGTTAATGTGAAATTAAAGATGGAAGATACAAATATAGCTAGAGAAGCTATATATTGTTCTGCCTGCCTTTACATAAAAGCAAATAAAGGTATAAAACAGATTAAAAGTAATTAGGGACTGTAGGTGCGTCCACTTTGGAATGTCAAGTTTTACTCACTGTAACAGTACCTAGAATGCTGAAAGTAACTTTCTTAGCATTAAAAATAGGCCCTTTCCAGTGTCTCAAGTTCAGCACCCCAAGGGCACAGTTGGAAAAGTTAGATGAAGGACCAGATGTGTGAATTATCTAATTTCCATTGATATAAATGACAGTAAAGTGCCTAAAGAAGGAATGATGTGCCTCTTTGCTACATCCTAGTGTTTTAATGGATTCAACAGAGACTTAAAACTCATGCCAAAGAGCTTACAGAAATTTTCAATCAAAATCTCCAACAGCCAATGAGTATATAAAAGCCTCTATTGTCATTCAGCATGACACTTATTTTTACATCACTATAACACTTTTACACTTTCCAAAGGTGGGTTAAGTTATACAACATTTCTCTCATCTGCTATTTAGGGAAGAGCTGTGTGTACAGTGTCATGTTCTAATTTAGGCAAGGTTTGGGAGTATGCTGACAGTCACAATATGGTGGGGGAAAGAGCTGAAGAGAAAATGTCCACGTGGATCATTGCTTGATTTAGACAGGATTTGCTTTCATGGCCAGAATGAACTTGGATGAAAAAACAGACTATTCTTCAGCAGCCCACCATGGATTTGTATATATGACTTGTTGGGGATTTCCCCTCTGCTGTCAGTCCAGAGGGCACTTGGACCACTTCTTTCTATACTCAAGCATACCAATTTTTTGCATTGCCTTCAAGGATATAAGAAAAAAAATCCCATGGATTTTGAATGCTGAAATGAAGCAGAAACATATTGCTGCTGGCTGCAATGCAAGTACACAGAGATGGCCCAAACAAAGTGCAAGCCATACTTTTTTTCCTTTGTGACCTTACAATTTGAGAAACCTGAACAGTCTTGCAGGTCATTAGTTTGGCAATCTCTCTGTTTCAACAACAGAAGCAGAGGGATATGTGACTCATTTCCCAACCACAACTACCTCTGACAGTTGAAGACAAATTACTGACCAATTTCTGGGCCAGCAAGATGCTTGTCTCTAAACTCTGATATGGCAGGCTTGTAGAGAAAAGATGAAGCCACTTCAATCCTTGCACCACTCATGCCCTTTTTCTTCAAGATTTCCCATCACAAAGTAAGGTGCAACAAATATCCAATTCTAAATTTATCAGCAATCAATAATTTTCTAACATCTAGGGGGGGAAATGGAAAGCCTTTTATGTATACAAACAGCCATTGCATTTGAATTTCCTCTTCTTTTTTCTTTCTTTTTTTTTCAAGGCAGAAGCATGTTTCTTATTTATTTGAAAACATCCTGTTCAGATTTAAGATTTTCTGTGGTTAGTTGCTGTTCATTATTATCTGTTCTCAAACCAGTCAGGATGGGAACCATTTCTGATGGGCAATCAACAGGGAAAATAAAACAAATGAGGAGAGAAGAGGTATGGGGAATCCTTGCATGGTGTGGTTGATGTTATGATCTGCAGTTGAAATGGGATAGGATATGGATGATCTACCACCACTTTTGAGAAAGTCAGCTAAATAGCAGGACGTCTGCTGGGCAAATACATCCATGTGTCTTTTTCTGGACTGTTACTCATTACTGCACAGTTTAAAATGTGTGCATCATGAAATAATCTGGGTAAGCTTATGGTCCAGCTGTTATAGATGATGTGCCTTGTGCCTTTCCTTGAATCAATCAAGGTTTTTAATCATACATACATCATAACAGCCATTATTTTACTCCTTCTTTGGAAAGTATTTTTACATGTATATTTCAAGTGATCTTCAACATTTAATTTAGCAAAATGTTCTTAATCCAACATCTAATGTTATTTTCTTAAAATTTGCAAAAAGTTCTTTGTAAATACTACCTAGAAACCTTTCCCAAGTTAGTGAAACCAACAGGATATGCAGAATAGTCTGGTTTCTTCTTCAGTAATGGTCACTTTTTGGTCTTCAGCATATGTAGAGCCTCTTTAGCTTGGCAAGGCTCACTGTACATTGTAGAGCATTACTGAAGAAGAACGCTGAAGGAGTTACATTGCATCACCTTTCAGTTTTTGTACATATAAATCAACCCTAGGTCATAAAATATAACCTGTAATAACAATCACAAATATTTAATAAATTTCTAACTAGTTTTAAAAACCTGTTCAAATACTTTGTACCACCCACAAAAACATTTGTAATAAATTGCAAAGCAATAAAAATCACATAACACATAATTACTGGCAATATTGTAATATTGTATATCCCCTTTTTTTTTTTTTTTTTTTTTTAGGAGAAGGAACCTGGTAAAGAGAGGAAGAGACTGGGTTAAAGAAAAAAGGAAACTTTTCAATTGTATTTCCTGAGCTAATCATAATTTGAATTCTTAAATAATAAATTTCAGGCAGTGCTAAATACAGACAAGGGCTTTTTCAAACAGCTCATCAGATCACTTCTGAATGAGTCATTACTGATCAGTTGTAGTCTCTTAAAAGAGGATTTACAGTTAAAGAACCAAAACTTATTTCCACAGAAGTTAGTGGCAAACTCCCACTGACTTCAAGAGGATTAACCTGGCAGAATTTCTAGAGCCAGGGATGGAAACTTTAGGAAAAGTAGTAGGGTTTTTTCCTAATAAATCTGCAAGGATTCTTTAAATTCTATTTCCATAGCTTTCAGCACATTTTATCATTCTCCTAGTTTTCACACAGGAATGAGGCATAAATGTGTAAATGGTGTAAATAGACACAAACACTAAATGCATGTTTACACTTGCTCTAATGTAAGTTCCTGCTTTCTTATCTATTGCTCGTGGTGAATTTATAAGAGTTTTGTGTTAGTTTGTTTTAAAAGTTTATTTGCCACAGCAAAGCTATTCTGTTGTGATTCAAAAACAGAAGACGAAGCAAGGAAAAGACCAGCAAGAGAACAGAGTACCTGCTTTCAGGTGAAAATACCAGTTTTTGTGCTTAAAGAATGAGCTGATTGGAATGCAATGTTTGCAAAGCACCGGAAGTGACTTAGAAGCATGAATCTTTGTTGGGTTTTCTTTGCTGTTTTTGTGATGAAAATCCAGCAAGCCTAATTTCCACTGAAAGTTACAGGAATTTAGGAACTCACACATCTCTTGGAAGAAGACTCAAAGTCTCCTGAACACTTACATGTGTAAATTATTTGAAGTAAATTACCTATTCATTCAACTTTAAAAAAAAAAAAATTAAACTATGAGCTTTACTTATGATTCTCAATAATTCCTTGTCAAAACCATTAAAAAGATTTACTTTTTAATAAATTCCCTGATTATTATTAGTTACCAAGCACACTACAAAGTACTAATTTTTTTTCTAGACTCTCAATCAATCTGATGAAAGGGGTGATGCAAAGCATTGTAAGGATTTATGCATGCTCTGGTAGAGATGGTGCCTTTGGAACTGGATACAATGGAATGGGAGCTGCAAGACAGGGCTCATTGCTTCTGGAAATGTTCTCACTGTCTCTAACCTGGCATCTTTTCTGTCCAGGGTTTTCTGGAATTTAAGCAAACCAGAGTAAATCATGCTTAATTTTGTAAGCATATATAAGGTGCTATATGTATCTATATATATAGACAGATATAAAAAAAATTATCACAAAAACTGGCCTATGCACACACACACACCCCTACCCACAAATTTAGGATGTTTCTAAAGTATTGTCTTGCAAGGTCTTTTTGCTGGGCTGGTTCTCTTATAAATGGGATCTGAGAAGGAGCTGCTGGTACTGTGAGGAGTGGGTAAAAATGATTTGCAGGCCTAGTCTTGCATATGCTTCTTGGCTCTGAATTCACAAATGGCATTCAGCCCTTGGGGTGTGGTGATATTACCGAGTGGAACAGAAAAAGGCACAAAGTAAGACCAGGTACTAAACCTTGTCATGAATGTCCTTGTCCCTGGCAGATAATCCAAGTATCTCTGTGGCTCCCAGAAAGACTTCCATTTGCTTTGGAGAGTAAACTGACAGCTCATTTGAAGGGAACCAAACTCTCTTTACTCCCTAAAAATAGGATTAAAAAGAATTCAGAATGTGGAACTTTGCAGTTTTCTACCTCCTTCTGTTTCCCAACTTGGGTATTTTTGTCTTTAATGCTTTGAAAAATGCAGTAAAAAAAAGTAAGGCATACAATTAGAAAAACATTTATTTCAATACTGCTGAAATGCTTTTCCTGTCTCTAATTTAAAGTCCTGCAGGTGAAAAATGCAAGAAAAACAATTTGGAGCATTTCCACAGGCAGTCACAAGATCAAGTAAGACAAATTGTGGATGAAGGGAGGAACTACATGTGCCAACTGCTGCAGCTGAGTTTGAAAGTTACATTCTTCCACCAAGTACTTTTCCCATTGTTAACATGTGTATCAAGGCTTTTGGGGGTGATATGCATGCACTGCACACAGACAGTCACGGGATGAAGCAGAGCCACTCACATCATAAATTAGCCTCAGTGTTAATCACACAAACCTGGTATGCAAAGAAATTATAAGTATTGGCCTCAGCATAAGGGTTACATTCATCTTCTAACAATAAACATTATATGCTTACATGGGACATTACTTATAGATCATTCTGGGATTACCAATGAGCAAGCAGTGGGTTGACAGTGTAGTGAAACAAAGAAAAAACCCTCTGCTGAATGGTATTAATAAAAACATGGAACTAAATTTTTAACAGACTGAGACAGAGGAAGCAAACTGGAATTTAGTGTACACTTGAGATGCAAGATTAATGCTCCCAGAGCAAAAACATTGAGTCCAAATGTCTAAGCTAGTGAAGGCATATTTAGACACCTAAACCAAAATGGCCAGATCTGCTGTGTCACTGAGCACCTGCTCTTCCCAGTGAAATCAGTGGGTTTAGTGATACAGCTCTAGTAGCACAGGTTTGAAATTTGTGGATATGAAATGGAATAAAAAATGGGGAGAGCAAAACCTGCGTCAGCAGATGCACGAGTGTTTGCCATAATAGTGTCCTGCAGATGTTACAGAGACAAAAGCCATTTTCCACGATAGATGATATATTCAATATATATGTATATATACAATTAAAGTAATGGGAAACAAAATGAGAAATGAGGTCATGCTCATCTGCTCTTTTGAAGATGTTTTTTCCATAGAAAGAAGCAGCTGAATGCAACTGTCGTTTAGTTACATCAAAACAACATAACATATGCGAGTGAGGGAATCCTGGCACATTAATTGGCAGGGTAGCTGGTAATGTGCTGTGTGCTGGACACTGTTGCCTGTCTTTCTCTCCACCTCCCACCTTCCCCCCCCCACTGTACTTTTCACTTCTTAATAGGAAAAGTGAACTCAAGAGAAGGCTTCCAGAACACAAATAAGAATGGTTCCTCGGATGGTAGATAGGTGGGATGTATGCAATAGATTTTATACCACTGGGCATGGGAAGATGAGCAAGTCACTGCAGAGTAAGCCAGTATGTTGCACTGACAGCACACAAGCTGCACTGTAATAATAATCCTTATGCACCCTGCAGGACACTGCAATAAATGCAAAATGCTTCACCTCTCAAAGGACTTGGATGCCTAAACACATTCTATCTTCAGGGGTCTAACCTACAACAAAATCCATGGGAATCTGGCACGAGTGCTTTTGTAAACATTACTAGCTGTCCACCTGCAACTTTCTGTACATGAATTCCTTAGAAAAACCTGCCCTTGGAACGCAGGAAGGTAATGAACCATTTTCATACTTGTTTCATTTGATGCATGTAGCGCATGTAGGCCATTAGGAGAACTATTAACTTGCTTGCCACCGTGGGAATTTCTGGTCCTTATGGCCTCTGCTGCTGGGGGAAAAGCAGGCAGCTCCTGGGGCAGGTGAAAAGGATCAGCATCCTATTGCATTTGGCAATATGGCTCTTCTACATCCACCTGCATTAAGTCTTTCTGCCAAACTATGAGCCCTATTTTTCTCCTGGTCCAGTTACATCTCCCAGAGTGCAGGTGGATGGTTAATATAGTAGACTGGAATTTTCTCAAGTTCAGCCCTGAAATCAATATGCTCCAGTTGTACCTAAAGGGGCCAGATTTTCCAAGTTGAGCAACTCCGGCTGAGGTCAGGGGACTGCAAGTCTGTCCAACAGAAACTTTGGGATATGAATCTCTGAGAGAAATTCATGGGTTTAACCCTCCTCCTTTTGCAGTAGGACCACTGCTATGGGAACTGGGGATCCCTGGTTCTCTGTGGAATCTACCAGCTCTTTGCTGTTTCCTCTGGCTCTTTTTTCCATACAACAGCACTAGTGCTTGCCTTTAAGCCCTCCCTTTTCAGTAGCAGGGAATACCTGATGAAACTACGGACACACCAGCACAGATGAGATGACTGGCCCACATAGTTTTCAGGTAGTATCTAAGGGAACTCCCATAAACAAAATTACAGACTTTTGGGTCCTTGTTGAGGAATGACAAATCAGGGGAGCAGTTGGCACAGGAGGATTCAGAAGTCTGAAATCAGTGTATTTCCTACTGCAAATAGAGTTTGCCATAATATTGTGCCTCACCCAGCTCTGACATTGCCCTCTCAGATTAGCACCCTGTGCCACGTAATATTAATATAATAAAAATAGTGAAAGTTACATTTCATAGATATTAAAACAAGTAACACTTATAATTTCCAGTCTGACACAGAACCACCAGACATTGAAAGATGTGACTATTCATTATTTTATATTTTTGGAGCATGATTAAATTTGTATTGGCTATTATGCATTTAAACTCTTAATTTAATTCATTATTTACAGCTCCAGTTTAAACCTCTGGATTAAACATGTAGAAACAACAAAAAATGGATATTGAGAAGGTAGTAAACCCACTAAAAAAATCAGCTTCGCACTGAGGATCCTTTAATTTCTCTTTTAAAAATATGAAGTAAGCTTGTACTGTATTACATGTACCAAAAAAGATGATGCAAAGTACTGCATAGATTATTTAAGCTTGGCCCTTACTGCTAAATGCACCTGTGATCACAAAATGCTTCATTTAATTTGATGGTTTCAGAAACCTAAGTACAAGGAGATAGTAGCTGGTTAAGGACATTGTAGCCTTTCTAGTTACCAGAGGAATTTTCTCTCTAAGCATTTGGCACAGATAAGGAAAAAACACTCCTGTCTCCCATCTCTTAAGCCTGCACTTTAGCCACACATCCACTCCCTCCCTATCTATGTGAAAGCTGGAAGACCACAGTGTCTGGCAAAATATTTAATGATAATAATACTAAAACATTTCCCACTGACTGAGGGAACTACAGAAGTAACATATAGTGTGTGTAGGACTCTGTCCAGGAATAATAAACTATAGATTTCAGTCTAATGGTGAAAAAGAGCTCAGATAGCAGTGAAACAAATACATTTATCCTTATAAGACTGAAAGATAGCTGTGCTGGGCCAAATATTAAGTGATAATTACTAAGGATAAGCAAACCTTGTGGAGCCAGAGGTTTTGTAAGCAGCTCAGGCTTTTAATGTGTTTTGGAGTTAGAGTTTTATAAAATCCTAGGCTTAGGGCAAAAAATTTGGAGAGGGTTGGGAAACTCATAACTTTCCTTTTTCTGTTCCTACTCCACTGCTTCTGTTGCAATAACAGTAATGGTCACGTAGGTCCAACAAGGAGAGTGAAACTACGGGTGTTCACCTCCAGCCTCAAAATCATGGGCACCTTGCAGGACACTGAGGCCTCTTGAACACCCAAGCAGATCAGAGGGAGTGCCCTTCCCTCAACTGAAAGTGGAGAATAGCCAGAAAACCTCAAGCCTCTCAGGTTTTTCATCCATTTTGATAGTTGGTGTTTCTTTCTCAAGGTCTCTCTCACCTTCTGCAAGTGGCTTATTATGTAGGAATCTTTTTTATTCTTTTAGAAAAAAGAAAGAAATTATAAAGAAATGAAACAAAAATCTAGATGTCATGTCTTCTGAAAGGATCTGTCCTGAGTCATATTTTCTTCACTCAAGAGATTTGCAATGATGTACCACAAATCTGCATAAAATTATGATGCTACCTATAAGTACATCAGACAAACAGTCTCTGGCCCTTGCTTGGCTTTCTGAGCCCCACACAGACAAAGAAAAAAACAAGAGCAGAAGTGCAGAAGTTGTGTTGGCAGCAGCAGCAGCAGCTGGGAGCAGGGAGTTACTGCTGTATGGAGATATCCAGCTGTCTAAGCAGACAGATCCACCATGCCAGCTGCTTTGCCCTCATCCACTGTTATGTAGCTTCACCTCTCCTCATTTGAGGCCACACCTGCAAACCTCACTGCTGTTACTGCAGCTTCATTGCATGACCTGGCAAGACCTTAACTGAGGGGAGAAATGGTGAGTAGAGCTATTGCAAAAATGCATATTTTTAAGAGGTAATTTGTACAGCTGCAAAAAATAAGTCATGTAAATCATCACATGGGGAGATACACAAGCCTTTATCCTTCCAAAATCTCTTGTCTCCATTTGCTGTGGAAAAAAAAAAAAAGGCAGCTTAGTTCTGCAAGTGGATGCTTTTTTATTTGTCTGCTCAGAGAAAAAAAAATGAAAGAAACCCAGGCTTGCTGTGCTACATAGACAACTTTGCCACTCAGTCTGAAATTCAGCCACAGCAAAAACACAAAGGCAAGGTGTCAAAAGACAGCAATGTATATATATCACCATAAAAAAATGCAGATTGGCTTTGCTCTGAAGCAACCAAGTCCCTATTTTTGAAGGAGACTGCTTTCTCAAAGAGCCTAACAAGAAAGTCTCATACTATTGGCATGGCCAGAAACACTTTGCTCAGAGCTGCAGCTGAATATTTTGGCATTTGTACTCCTTTCAGCTGTAAACATCCTCCATTACACTGCATGCAGTTTATATTCCTGGGCAGTGGTAGGAATATATTCCTGGGCAGTGGCAGTGGCACAGTGGCAGCAGCAACAGCAGCCAGGACTTGAGCATAATACTTTTACTCCACTTCCCATATTTTCACTGGCCTTGCTCTGCTCCACCACCCAAAAATGAAATGACTAGGAGTTAGTGACTACTGAAAACAGACCTCTGTGACTACTGAAAACAGACCTCTCAAAGCAGATGAATGTAGCAACTTTCTTGTTATGGAGAGGACAATCTGCCATTAATTCTTCCATTCAGAAATGAAGGAACATGAAGACTATGCTTTATGTCCATAGAAGAATTGGTTTCTGAGAGAACGAGAAGAATAGGAGAGCTTTGCAAAATTTGTAGGGTGCAATTGTAAGAAGTGGGATCCACTGATAATATGGCATTTTATCCCTCTTTATAACTCATCCAGAGAGAAGAGTGTTTGGCCACTGCTAGGAATTCATATATTTTTAATTCAGGACTTCCTTCTCTTCACAGCAGCCCAAATTGGCATTTTGCCTCCTTTAAAGGGAAAACAAATCTAATCCTTTTGGAGTTCTGTTCCTCATTTCAAAAGTGTGTGAGTGGGTTTGAAATGAAACAAAATATGTCCACCTCTTCTTAGTAATGCCACATTACTGGAGCTTATTGAAGGAAGGAGTGATTGGAGGGTACATTACATGAACTCTGCACAGACTGCATGAAACAAACTTCTCTCTGTAAAAAAAAATGCAGCTCAGGGACCAGTGAATTGAGCATAGTCTCCTGAAACACCAGGCCAAGTACCTCACTATATTATTGCTGTTTTCTAAGGAACTGAAAGATGCATTTATCAGAGAGCGTATGTTGGAGTCTGCCAGTCTGAATTTTACTTGAATTTTTGCAAATTGGGTGTAGTGATGTTTGAATCAATGATCTCATGTCAGCAGAAAAGAAATTCTAGTCTGAACTAGATTCTAGAACTCTTTTTTTTTTTTTCCCCTTTTCCCCTTGCACTTCCCCACTGTTGTGGGCTGAATGAGAGAACTTAGATAAATGGTATCTTGTCACTGAAAAAAAATAGCTGAAAATGGCTTCTGCTGAGCTGGATTAACCATGGGAAAATAACCATGAAAACCAAATAACAATCAGGGAATTTGGAAGCAAAATTCGCCTATCTGAGGTCTTAACATAATCAGAAAAAGAAAAAGAAAAATCAAAAATCATACCAATAATTGTGTAAATTGCTTCAATCTTCCTTTAGTGATGCAGCAATGGAGTGTGAGCTAGAGAAGAAAGTCTGGAGGAGGCACCAGTCTGTTTGTATTATGTAGTCATAGCTGAGTTGACTTGCAGCATCTGTGAACAGGCTTCTCCTAATAAAGAGCCTCTCTAATACAAGGATAATGAAATCTTGTAATTTTATTATCTAGGATAGAAGTGATGGGGGGGGTGGGGGGTGATGCTCACACTGGAGAAAGGTGCATGTTTTAGAAGAGCACAAGGCAGCATTTCTCAAGAGAAGCAGTATGACTCACTCTACAGGAAAGCTGGACTTCTAGACAAATAGAATTGCATAATCATTAAAGTAATTCAAAGGAAAAATGGATCCAGAATACTGAAATTACTGTAAGGATTAATAAGACAAAGATTTGTCTCTTTCTCATATCCTATGCTTTGGCTGGGAAATAGAGGAATAATAGTTGTCATGATTTGAGGCAGAAGGATACTGTGGATAGGTATTGGGTTTGGGATGAAGGCTGGGAAAGTATTTTACCTGGAATTAAGAAGAGTGTAAGTTAAGGTATGTGAGTTACACAATGGAGAGTTCTGGTGTCCACATGTAACTCTGGAGATAAAAAAGATTCTTTAATCAGAAACAGCCTTATTGGTGAGACATGTGATTTCAGTTTGCAGAAGAAAATATCAAGAGAATCATCTTCAACCCTGGGGAAATGCATGCACATGTCAATAGCACAGGAGCTGTCCAAGGGAAAAAATCAGAGCAGTGACAGCCATTAGTGTGCAGAACAAGTAGATAGATCCAAGATAAAGAAGCCAATGACTCAGGACATAGCCAGACTGAAAATCATGGCTCGGCATACATACTGTGGGAAGAATATGAAAGGCAGAAATTAACATTCTCAGCCACTGAATACAAGTGCAGGGTGTAGCAAATCTTTCCCAGCATACAGACAGCTGAGAAGGAAGAACAGCTTTCAGCAGATGAAGAGATTGTAAGGGCACTGGAAGTGGTGGGATTTAAAGAAAGATCGGGAAAACTAGCATTAAGGTTGGTGACAGTATTAGTATTTGTAGGAGAGCTCAGTTTCATTGCCAGATCTTACAAGACTCACAGAGCTATTGGAAAGCTTCAGAGATAATGGGTCGAAAGGCTACAGTACAGTTTCAGGAGAGTGTTAAAGATGTGAGAAGTAGAGATGCAAAAGAGTGTCATTATTGCTACATCCTTCAAGACTTGCAGGAACAGAGCAAGGAAGGGTGAAAGGTGAAGATTATTTCTGAGGCCCTTTAGTTTTGGCTACAGCTACAGTTATCAGCTTAAACTTCAAAATGACAGTGTCTGAGAAGCTGTGCTCAATCCTTTATTGCATGTCTTTCATTGAAAAGTGAATTGTAGTTAGTGGCCCAGGTTGAAGGGACACATTAAACTCAGGATTAGGATCTGGGACTGGCCAGTTTGATTTGTTCCTTGACTCAGCTTGGTAAGGAAATTGATTTGATATGACTAGTGAAAGAAAGCAGCTTGCAACTATGGCTGAATCTTTGGCTGTTTCAGATCAGTGATCACAGCTGACAAAGATGTGTAGAGCTTGGATTTAGGAACATGAATTGTCCTTAGAAGATTAAACCAACATTCTTCATGGCTCTGCAAATGGTCATAGGAAGATGCCTAGAGAATAACATAGAGTAAGCCTAAGAACATTCAGCCATGAATTTAATTTTCATGGTCTCACCTCATCTTGAGCACATGTAAACAGTATCCACAGGTAATCCAGCAAAGGATTATGTGCTTTAGTAATCCAATGTGAAAAGAGCCAATTCCCTTGGTATTCTGAAACATATCTCTTTCTGATATAATTTGATTACTCTAGGTTTGTGTTGAACGAGACAGTGAACAAATGATCATTACTGATCCTTTCCATTCTGGCAAAGATTTTATAAATCCTTATCATACTATCCCTATAATTTCTCCTTTCCAGAGCAAAAATGCCTAATTTACTTATGACTGGGCCTTGTATGGCCCAGTTCTTTTACATTTTTATTCATAAGCCAATACTCAGTATCAAATTGGGTAATAGCTCTTTAGCTTTCCAAAAAGAAAGGAAGAGTTAGGTTGAGTCTGCTTTAGAATAAGAGCATAATGTGTTATTGCAGCCTCTAGGCACCCTCATGCCACCCTGAGACTTGAGGTACAGAGACAAAGAAAACCCTTGGCCATGACAACCTCTATTCTTGTGAACTTTGCAGACCTAAATCGCAAAGCCAGGCCTCCAGGGAGCTCCCAAAGTGTTTCCACACTTCCTGCTGCCAGTAACGGGGGAAATAAAGGTGTGTTTGGGCATCTTATAGCAAAGGACAGTAACAAGAATAAGCTGGTGTGCTCTGGACAAGGAATTAATTTGTTGCTGCCTGAAAAAAATGGTCTCCCATGACAACAGATCAAACTAGGAACTAGCTAGGAAGGATATCTTTACTCCCTACTGTATGCTCAAGGAACAGCTGCAGCAGCCAGTTACATGTTTCTCTCTATAAAAATCAGCCCTGGCAGGAATTTCTACTTAGCCAGACATGTGCCTATGGGTTGCTTTAGTAAAGATTATTTCCAGGCTGCTCTCCTGCTGCTTTGCCTGGCTGCTCTTTTACTGCTTTGAATCACTTGTGGGGTTACCGAGGGACAAGAAGACAGAGTAGCAGCATAGCCAGTGTGTTTCTGGCAGGAGTTGGGATTAGGAAGCAAGGATCTGCTTTCCTTCTTGAATCTTGGTTTTTCAAAAAATCAGATGAAGGATACAGCTTAACAATGTGAGTTTGCCATATAAAATACAATACACTTACATTGTAAACTTTCTTGGATTACTGCCCTCAGGCTAGGGCTTGGGTAAATTCAAGGGCTGCAATTTAGTACAAGGAAAACTAGAATGAAACACAAGCCTCAATCTTGCAGGTGCTGGTAAAGAAAGATAAAGAAAGCAGTCATTACTGTGGAGAAAGGATGTGTGATTGAGTTTTTCTGCCTAGCCTCTGACTGACCTCAGCATGAATACTATAGTTAGGAACACTCTTAAAGAAAATAAAACTGATAGAAAACCTTGGGTTTTCAAATAACTTCTTTTGAATTGGAAGGAGCTCTTTCAGGTGCTTAGAATTTATAGGACAAGAAAAGAAGAAATTGATGTTCATTTCTCAGTCTTGTAAGTCTTGCTATGATAGAGATGGAGTGATGTAGTTAGCAGGAAGAATTAGTTCACAACTAACTCATTTTTTCTCTAATAGTTTGTGATTTCTGTTTCAGGACATATGGTTAGGTATATTGATAGAATTTCTTCCAGAAACGAAGGGAAAGTATTACTCTAGAATCTTACAAGTTTTGCCAGAGTCATGTGTTCATTTGACAGAAATTGTGCAAATTTTCTTTCTGCAAGGAGGCAAACCCTTTCAAGGTTGAAGCTGAGGAAAAGAAAGTCTCTAAATAGTTTTATGCTCCTGCCCTGAAAATCATAACAAGTAAGATGAAGGACACAACTATAAGGAAAAAATATGTAATGAGTAATTCCAGCTCTTCAAGAACCTGTCTTTTGGAGCAGAAGTAAGGTGGGGAAGAAGAAATCTAGAATTCCAGGGACTTTCTTCTGGGAAATAGCCAACAGGACCAACATGAGGTAAGCAGCCTCCAGGTCAAATTGTTTATGATTAATTTTAGGGTTCATATGAGTTGCAGATTCTTTTAATCTAGTCCCATCTGATGAGGCATAAAAAATTTGTCATAACTTCTCTCCTCCTGCTAACTTCATGCAACATCTTACTCTCTTAGTGGCTGTAAGATTCATGAACAAATCTAGCTTCACAGTTTTCCCTGCCTAAACCCCACCCTAAAGAAGAGGTCTGAAGCCCATGGCACAAATCACACACATCACAGAATCACAGAATCACAGGGTAAGGTTGGAAAGAACCACAGTGGGTCAGCTAGTCTAAACTTCCTGCTCAAGTAGAGTAATCATCCTAGAGGACATTGCACGGAATTGTGTCCAGACAGTTCTTGAATATCTCCCATGAGGAGGACTCCACAACCTCTCTGGGCAATCTGTTCCCATGGATGGTCACTGCATAGTAAATAAGTTCTCCCTCATGTTCCTGTGCATCAGCTTCTACCCATTGCCTCTTGTCCTATTGCTTGCCACTACCAAGAGGACCCTGAATCCATGTCCTGGACACTGCCACTTCAGGTACTGATAGACATTGAAATGGTTCCCTCTCAGTCATCTTTTCTTGAGGCTAAACAGGCCGACTTCCTCAGCCTTTTCTTGTAAGACAGATGCTCCAGTCCCTAATATTCATACCACTCTGCTGGATTCATTCCAGGAGCTCCACGTCATTCTCTTGCTGAGGAGCCCAGAACTGGACACAGCACTCCAGATGTGGCCTCACCTGGGCTGAGTAGAGGCACAGGATCACCTCCACCGACCTGCTGCATTCCGAATTCACCCAAGGAGACCATTGGCTGCCTTGGCCACAGGGGCTCACTGCTGCCTCAGAGACAGCTTGTTGTCCACCAGGACCCACAGATCCTTCTCTGCAGAGCTTCTTTCCAGTGATTTGGCCCCCTGACTGCACTGGTGCAGGAGGTTATCCTTCCCCAGGTGCAGGACCCTGCATTGTCCTTTGCTGAACTTCATTAGGTTTCCCCTGCCATGTCTCCAGCCTGTCCAGTTCTTGATGAATGTGAGCACAGCTCTCTGTCATATCAGCCACTTGTCCCAGTTTTGGGTCATCACTGAATCTGTTGAGGAGGCATCTGCCCCTTCATTCAAGTCATTGATGAACAAGTTAAACAATAATGGACAAAATGGGAGTCAGTACTGAAAAGGATACCGAGAATGGCAAAATATTTTTTAAGCAAACCCAATATATAGAATGTCTATTTTTCTCTGGAGCTGTTCCCAGCATAGTATGTGTGATTCAATTAAAAGCAGTCTTCCTGTGACTGAAAACAAGCTGCACCTGCAGTGTCACACATGCTCACCCAAGGCCAGCATGTGGCAGACCAAGAAGTGCCCATTCCTCTGCTGCCAGCTGAAGTCAGCTGATTAGCTTGATCGGAGTGTCACAAATTCATTTTTGCAAGGGTTCCCTCGAGCTGTGCTCTCCCTCAGGAAAGAGAAGTTCAAAACATCCCAAACCCATAGGCTTTTCCTCCAAAAAAGTCGACACTGCATGCACCTTTCCTTTATTGTCTCAGTTCCAAGCTTCCAAGGTTCAAGGTCTCAGCTAAGCTGAAATGTGCTTTGATGGCAGTTCCTTCCTTGGCTGATATTCTTCAAACTGGAAGGGATATAAAGAGTGATAACGAGAACCTGAACATAGCTGAAGAGCTTTCACTGCCTCCTCAGTGACAGAAGTCTGCCTGCGAGCCTTCCAGCACATGAGGCTTTAAACTTGTATAGAGACTGGTATTTATCTTCATGTTTTATGAGGAGAAAAAAAATGAATATTATGGAACTTACTTTTTTTCATTTGTTTTGTATTGAACCTGACAGGTAGCAAAGCACTCTGTTAATGCTGGGCAAGTAGAATTTTCCTGTAAAATTTAGCCACAAATTTTATCACTTTCTGCAATTACTTGTAAACCTAAACTGAATTCTAGCATTCAGAAAAACTTATATCCAAACCCAAATGCAGTATCTTTTCCTCTTGCTAGCATAGGGAAATTGCTGAGTTAGATTTAGCATTGAGAGCAGCATGGACAGAGTATTTTTGGTTGCTATTATCTACTAGGTCATTTTACAGGGTGGAAGATTTGCCATGATCAAAGATCAAATACTAGAGAAAGTACCAGAAGAGTCTTTAGTTGTTCTTGGCCTCTATACTAATATCAAGACAGAAGTAGAATTTGGAATAGGGACAGTTTCCAAGCAGGAGACACTATGAGAGAATCTTTTTATTATTATTTTGCAAGTCCTCCAGATGAAAGATTTGGAAGCTTAGTGAGAGCATGTAGTTCAGTATTCTCAGTCAATTGGAAATAGTGTAGATTAGGCCCAGAGTTTTGAAGACAAACTATTTTTCTGTACACCGCAAGGCTGAAAAAGATTGTTTCTATCTAGGTACTAGGATAAGGGCAATGTCAACATTAGGTATTTTAGATTAAATTTTTCAGGCTAATACCTGCAGATCTACAGAATAAAGCGATATCTGCCAAGGCTGCCTCTACATCTTTCTTTGTTTCCAGCCCTGAATGATTCTTGCTCCAGATCTTTTCTTCACCTCATTGAAGAGGAAATTATTTGGTTGTAAAGCTAATTCATAAGTTCCCCATTTTCTACACCCAGATCTACTACTAACTGTAACTTGACAATTTATCACAGCCACTAAGCTGTGACTAAGCATTCCCGCCAGCTAGTTTCAGTTGCACTTCTAACCTTAATAAAACCAGAAATTATCCTTACTCATTCAGACTTGCTATCCATGGGCTAGCATGGAAATTTACAGCAGGTAAGTCATTATTTTTTCACTTTCTGATGTCATCTGCATCAATACCAATAATATCTCTTAATTGTTTCCACAGACTAAAGAAACTTTGTTAATTCAGGACTAGATATTGGGGTTTTGGCTACATTAAAAGTTGGGGTTCAGATTACTTTTGGGACAGCATGGACTAGAGAGGTAGTTTTATTGTTGGATACTGCATGACCTGTAGGACTAGCAGCTAGATTAACAGAGACAAATGGCTTGTGATTAATTCTCTTGCTTTTAGGAGTCTCTGGACTATTAACTCTAATTTTAAGGTTAGGGTTCAGAAGATCTGGGTCATCAGAGCTAGATTTATTGCTGGATTCTGCAAAGCCCAGAGGGCTAGAATGATGGCTTGAACAAGAATGAGCAAATGATTTGTGGTTTGGGGCAGTTAGGCATGAGTAGGCCATGGGAATAATGTAGCAAATGGTTCGCACAGATGCCAATTTTGGCCTCAGCAAAGATTTGGACTGGTAGTAAGCAAAAGTTCTTTTACATTTATTTAACTTATCACCAAAAAAGGTTTCTATGAATGTATTAGATTTACAAACTTATCAGGCTTACTTCCAGTCTGCTGGAAATTCAGCATTGTTAATTAAGTAATGCAAGACAATTAATTTACCAGTTCTCTAATTCTTATTCAGTGCAAATTATCAGGAAGAAAGCCATATAAACAAGAGCATTTTTGAATGCAAAGCTTGGTGTCACCAATAGGCCAACCAACTAAGAGCAGGTCAGCACAAATCATGCAACTAAATCAGACCATTTTTCTCAGTTTGAAATAAGAACAAGAATAATTACCTTGTTCAATATTCTCCAGCATAGAAAGCCACATTTCAAGAAGACACAAAACCTGCTGAAGCCAAAAATTACTTTCCCTGTGCAGCTAAAAATCTAAACGTAATAAAGTCACCAACAGTAGTTCTATGAATGACATAAACCATTACAGCCAAAACCCAGTACAAAATGAAGATGACCATCTGGAAGAGATGCTAATCAGGGCTCTAGTAATCAAGAAAAAGCCTTCAAAGGAAGATGTAAGGGTGCTATACAGTTGAATCCTGAAAAGATTTTCACTACGCTAGTAAGGCAGGGGGTTACTAGCAAAATTGCTTTGGGCAAAAGGGCTCAGTGTCCTTGTTGTCAGTGTTGGCTTGATCTGCTGAACATATTGCCCCATCACTTGGCTATTTGCCATCACATTTGATTTTTATGTTTAGTCTCAATTTTATTGAGACTAAAGATAAAAACACATTTTTACAAATGTAGCTACCCAAGTTTTCTGACACGAACTAAACCTGTCTCTAACTAGAGAGATTGAGGAACATGAAGCATGTTGTTCACCACAATCTTGTTGCAGTAGCCAAAGGTAACAAAAACTGGATATTCAGTGAATTACATGATAACAGTCACAACCAATTCCCAAGGAAGTATCAAGAGTTTAATGCATCTGAACGCAGACAAGAGGAAGCCAGACATCTGATCTCTGAGAGATTCTGGTCAGACCTGAGAAAGAGAGAGAAAAAATCCATGTCTAGATCTGAAGATGAAAGGGGAAATCCACTGATTACAAGCATGCCCTTTGGTTTTCCGGCTCTTGTTTCCTCTAAGCTCTGCCTTAGACAATCAACATAGAAAGATACCAGGTCCCAAATGGACCTAGAAAAAGAGCAGGAATATCCTGAAGTGCCTTAGTCTTTGGGACAGAGAAGGCATCACCTTTAAGATGGAGGTATCTCACCTGTATGGCTGCGGGACAATTTCAAGAAAAGAGGCAATTTAAAATTTTCTCTCCTTTTTTCCTGAAGTTTTTCTTCCTTCCTGAAAACTTTCTCTCCTTCTCTGACAGGCCTTTGAAATTAGGGCATTCAATCTGTTTCAGTGGTGGCATAGGGAAAAGAAACTGACAGGACCAAATGTTATGGTAGGCTGAAGGTGTCTCTTGTGTGTGCAGATAACAGCCTCCTCCTTCCCATGCCTGCTCTTCCCTGCATAGTGGTAAGTTGAGTGGGGCTATGGATATAAGCTCTGACTCTTGGGTTGACAGCATGGTTAGGTCTAAATTTCCTCTTTTGGAAAGTCTTCAAAGATACTCAGCTCAAATATGGCTGCTTTGGGGAATAGCTATGATGTCTATGCCAGAGGATTTGGCATAGGTAGGAGATACAAGGATGGGAAACAGTGAGGAAGAGACACCCTGTGGCTTTGGGAATAGAAATACAGAGAAATAGGTAGGAAGTCATAGCAGGAGCTATCAAGCAGCCAGGTTAGGGAGGTGGGGGAGAGGTAAACTGGACAGGCTCTGATCAGCTGGCATTTGAAGTTGTACAGCAGAAGATACTTTTTAGAGCCATGTTTGTTTTTCTTGAAATGGGGCTACTCAAGATGAGATGAAAGGGTCTGCAGAAGGCCAGAGAGGCTGTAAGCATACTAACAATGAAATGGGAGTGGCAGAAATTAGTACAGGAGGAACAGGGACAATGTTACACACCTTGAAGAAGTTTGCAAAGCTGCCAGCTCAGAGCATTGGTCTGAGCACTGGACAGAGCCACATTAAAGGCTCAAAACCAAAATGCCATCTGAATTATCTCCTTGGAATTAAAGGATGCTATGAATTCAACTTTCAGTTCTAGATGGATATGAAATCCCAGTACAAATTGTCACAGGGGGAACTACTGTCCACCATGCCTAAATAATTAGTAAATCTGGGAAACATACAAAGCAGGATGCCAAGGCCGACAGAAGCTGTGGACTGGCTTCCAACTAAGGAATGATTATATACAGTAAGACCCTTCAGTCTCGGAGACATTATGATAGAGGTCTGTAAAATCATAAGTGGCATAAGCATGGTAAATAGGAAAAAAACTGCACACTTCTTCTGGTATACAAGCCAGAGGCCATCAAATGAAAAGCAGAAAGCCTTTTTCAAACAAACAGACAAAAAAGGTAGCTTTTAACTTGCTTAACTCCCAGTAAAGCCAGCTACCCCCTTGCCACAGGATGTTGGGGGATACCACAAGTTAACTTTCATTTAAAAATTGGTGAACAAATTCACAGAAGAAAAATCCATCTGAGCTATTAAAAACAAAGGCCACATCTCTGGCTCAGGAATCAGCCGAGCCACAAATTCCTGGAGTCTAAAGAGTATTTTGAGGAAGTCTCACTACATTTCCCTCTTCCCACAGCCTTCTTCAGACATCTGGCCTTGACCATCCACAGAAATGAGATACTGAGTTAGGGATACCTTCAAGCTCAAGCAGCCCATTTTTTTGGTGGGCAAAATGCAAGAGGTAGAGAAACAAGAATATTGCTGTGGGATAAAAGCAGAAAGTCCATGTGTTACAATAAATGGAACCAAGCCCAGTATTTGGAAATGCAGAGCTTTAGCCATCACTGGAAATAAGATATGCCAGTACATGCAAACAACCATGAAAATACCACCAAACAATAAAGACAGGTCAGATAGAATGGAAGCAGGTCATTCAATAGAAGCAATAATTCAACCACATAATGGGAGTTTCATTTCAAAACCAATATATTTGAACATCTGTGAGACTTATGACGCTGTAATGTGCTGGCAAAACAAGATTGCTTGTCTCTTCTGTGACTTATGTTCTTGTAATGTCTGGTCTCAGAAAATCAGCAAGTACTGGCACAAAGAACATGGCAACAAAAAACATATTTGAAAGGGAACATGTAGCAACCTGCATGGAGCTCAGAGGGAGGAATCCAGGCTGCTGCTGGTCAGAGGGAGAGAAAGCAGCAGGAAAGCCAGTATGTACTGGAGGGATGCTAGCTACAGCTGTGGTACAGTCCTTATGCTCATCTCTCTTCTGACAGAAGCTTTTCAGTAGCCTTCTGGTGCTCAAAAAGCTCATCCCACTTCCTAGGCTAATACCTACACATGTACTTTTTATCCGTGAATTCTTTTGCCCTTAATTTTCTTTCATTTAGAGAATGTTTCCTTGAAATCCAGTATTGTCTGCTCTCATTTCTCACTGTCCCCATACCTTCAAACCAGCTCCACCTCTTCACATGTGTTTATAGAGATTAAAAATTTCCTGCCTCAGTCTTTTTTCTCTACCAGAAAAAGCAGGCAAAGCTGTTTTTATTTTCTCCCATAAGAAAAACAAAACTTCAAGTTTTAATTCATTGTTCTTTACCGGGCCAGAACTGTTCATGGTATACCCTTCTTTCATCTCATCTGTGACATGTAAAATAGTTTTAATTCTTCTCCATCTTTACTGAAGTCATGTCTGACATAGTTTAAGGGTTTAATTTACTTCCTCCTGGGCTCCTTCAAATGACATGATCATTTTCTTGTCACCATGTAACCCAAATCCCCAGGCCTTTTTCTTCCTCACACATAGGGAAATTGATGAGTTCCCAGCCTAGAGCAGAAATTTCTAGCTTTAGCTCTTTATGTACATGATCTCACAAACAGTCCAGTCCTCAGTGTCATGCAATTCTTTGCATATTTGGATCTCTCTTTTTTTTTGATGGTGCTTTCCATCAGGTCAAGAGCAGATTTTATTAGCATACAATTAATTCTGAGCCAGTACTGCTAATGAAAATATTCAAATAACTAAGGACCAAAATCATCTTTGCAAATATTTATGTGTGTTCTCTTGCCAGCAGTCCTTCACCTAAGAGTACCAGTCACTCCTGTGTACATCTTTACCACCTTCTTAAACTCTGTCTGTTTCTTCTTAATCCATACATAAGGTAGGAGAAAATTTCAGGGAAATACATAAAATATCAAACACAGTTATAAAGTTATCCTGGCATGATACACTCTGGATGCAATTTAGTTTTTCCCCCATGATTTTGAATTGTCCGTATCTTAAAATAGAGTCTAAAATGATGCATATTGAAGAGGTAAGCCTAGAAGGCTAATTCTCCAAATTGCATGAAGAGGTTTTTGAAGAGGTTAGCCTAGAAGGCAAATTTTTGAAAGAAGGCAAGTTTTTGAAGAGGTTGGCCTAGAAGGCAAATCCTCCAAATAAGATTTCCTTTTCTCAGTAGCACTAATTTATTTTACTAGAAATATTAAATATAATTTTATAGTAGTGTATAATTTACTCATGTTGATTACCTGGTACTTGTCTTTTTATGGATTTTTAAATTGCTTTGCATGTGACCTGTAAATTCATGTTCCAGCATTCAGAATCAGACATTATCCACTTTCCTCACTTGATTGTAGGGAGGATTTTGAATTTTGCTTCATGTCATTTTGGTTTCTCCAGGTCCTCCTCCCTGCCTGTCAACCTGCACACCAACACCCGTATTTGAAAACGGAGGTATTAGCTCACTTTTTTTTGATTATACTGAGTGAGAATCAAATCCCTGCCATATCCTTAGTTTACAGAGCACTCCAATTTCATATCTTTTTCTTTTTTTTATTTCTATAGCCAAAGAACTTCTTGCTGCTTGCTTTAATTTTCTTTTCAAGGTTCAACTCTCTCTGATTTCTGGCAGTTCTCACTTTCTCTGAATACTTTCTGACATCGAAGACATGGCTTTCTTTGCTGGTCGATTCTTTTTTCCATCCCTTGTAAGCTCCCTGCTTAGTCTTAATATCCCTTTAGAAATGGTTATTCATTCAGTTGGAGCTGAGGCCCTCTAAGTAAGACTTTTCCACCCACTTTGTTTGGATCCAAGTTACAGAAAGTTTTTTACTTTTGACTTGAGAAATTCCAAACTTCCCCCACACTTAAATCCCTGTATTTTTCATGCCAGTTGAATTCACTATCCAGTTCACTTGAAATTTGTCATATGGATATTTCCAAGTATATAATGTTACATAATTCTTTATGTGTTAAAAATACAAGTACCACTAACTTCAGTTGCAGCTGTGAATGCTCAGCACTTTTGCAAACCAGACCCTAGAGTCTCCCGTCAGGACCCCAGAAATGAGGAAAACACAATTAGTGACCACCTGTGGAAAAGTGTGATGCCTGGCAAAGCACAGGGATTGAATGGTAACGGGAAAGGGAGAGAATCCAACTTCGTGAGCCAGTATTCAATTAGTGCAGCCATACGACTTGTTCTGTTTTCTTCCTACAGACACCTGACATCACTGTGCATCTCACAGGTTTTTGTGACGAAATGAAGAAAGAGTACTAAAGACATTATCTTGCCGCAGTACTCATTCCTGATTCACACCCAAAACTGGTCAGTGTGTAAATGGCCTGTGGAGACAAAATACCCAACATGACAAACAAAAAATCCCCAGTATGCTTGCAATTGAAGATGGTATCAAAGAGCAAATTTATGGGAATGGGCAGGGAAAGAAAATCATTACTGCAAAGTTCAGAGTGCTTTGGAAATTAAAAAAATTCCAGATGCTTAAATTAAACTTTAATAGCACTATCAATTTTTCTTTGCTTATTTTTATGTTTTTTGAAAGCAAGTGAAAAAACAGAAGTTCCATCATGAAACTACTTGCAAGCACTGTACTGTCAACTGTATGAATTTTCCACACAGGTCTAGGCAATTTAATTTAATGGAGTAGTTTATAGCAATAGGTTGTTGACCTCTTTATTGGCAACACTGAAGTGGGATGACACACACTCTGCTAGCATTTAAACAGACTTTTGCTGACAGCAGAGAAACTGGGAGTGAACCTAAATATCACATGTACTGTTCCATGTTCCTCAGCTATTTGTCTGTGCCATGTCAGCATTACCTCTCCTGTCTCACCTTCTCTGACACAGCTTTGCCTTCATTAATCTCCTTCCTCAGGGATCCAAATCTCTGCCTCAGGATCCAAATTTCATCTTTCTCATGAAACCTTTCCAGTCGCTGCTCTCAGCACATCTCTTTCCTTGCCTAACAAGTCTGAGCTCTCTGGGTGCTTGTGCACAATCCCTTTTCTTCTCCTAGTCCTAGTCTTACTGTCTAGAAAGCCTCAACTCCCATTTTAAATTGTAGGTTTACAATTCAAATTCATCTATTCATTCTTGCTGCTCTATGGCGACTGCCTCATGGCATCTACCCTTCTTTGTTGCCATGTCTCTCTTTCCTGTGTTCCAGCACATAGGATATACACAGCCTTTGTACTTACCTTGTTATTAACTGTTTGCCCTCAAATCTTTAGCCAGCCAGCTAGCTCTGTTTTTTTCTGCTTCATGATCTAAACTCCTCTTTAGCACTCTGCTCCCTCACTCTCTTCCTTCTCCTGTCCAGATGTATTCTAACTCTGTTTTCATTTTCCAGCCAGCACTAGTTTCATCCATTTTCTCATCCACTATCACTTTCGTTCTTTTTCCTATTGGTTCTTGTAGTCTCCTCATCATTCTTCCACCTGAAGCATTGTCCATTTCCTCAGATTGTTTGAGGTTTTCTTCTTAATCTTAGGAAGACCTTGTGGCAGTGATTATGACAGATCAATTTACATGTCCAAGATCAAAACATTTATTTTAATCAATTTTAGAGGTTTTTCTTTTATGCTCAGTATATGTCCCAATCTTCAGTTAATGTTGTGAAGCTTAGTGTTAGACAAATGTGCATGAAATTCTCTACTTCCTTTTTAAATGTACCTCCCCTTCCTTTCTCCCCCTGTTCACTGAGATGGAAATAGCTCAGCCTCTAAGCCACACAGGAGATTTTTTTTTTTAACTTCTCTTATGTGAATACAGTGAAATAAACAGAACATCAAGCATGGAAAGTTGGACATCTAAATATAGAGAGAAACTAAGATATTGCAAGAGAAAGGGAGAAAAATATTTTAAATGAACAGTTTATAAACTCACAGCACTCTTTGAAGTGACTGCTGCTCCATGGATACACCTGATCTGCCAGACGACTGTTTTATTTGATAACTCCTATTTGATTTCAAATCAAATAGGTCACCTCATACCAGTTTCTAACACTTTTTAAGAGATGTTTTATTTTTACATGGGGTGCTGTCACACTAGCTAGGGTGAGATGTGATAGATTGCAGCATTAGTCAGTCTCATTCATAGTTGCTATCCAGAATTAGCTTCAACAGTAACACAACATATACTTGATTTAGTGCCTTTCCCAGACACAGGATTTCCCTTTATGCATAATCTGCCTGTTTTGGCATCTCTTTTAGTATGAGTTGGTATGATGGTCCCCAGCTTTGAAGCTATCATGCATAGAGAAGAAACAAAAAACACAAACCATAAAAAACCCAATACTGATTTAAGTGTGAGGTAACAAACCTACTCTCCATAGGCTCTGCATACTGTGAAAGGACACTACTCCAGCAGAATGCTGCTTCTGCAGAACCCTGTAATGTCCTAATGAAGACAATCTGCCAGAGATCAAAGATTAGCCATGTCTGAGACCTTGGCAAGTCAATTCAATCAAACAAATTCAAAGGCATGTTGGGTGGGTAATTTTGGAGCAGACTATTACTATCACTAATGTAAGCCACACGGCAATATTTCAATTCCAATGCTTTCATCTGATGACAAAACAGTCTTTCAGGAATATAACACCAGGAAAGACAAAAACCCAAAAGCTAAATGTCTCAGTCATGATTATACACCCCTGTACACTGAATTCTGTAGTGGTGGGTGTTGTTTCAGGGAGTTAAAACTGAGGGTGAAGGGGGGCTTTCTTTTCTAATTGCCTTATTTAGGAGTTAAAATTGTAATTCTGTTCTGAATGTAACTTAAAACCTTGAGTTCTGCATACCTTTGGATGAAGACCAAGAATCCTGAACACTATATACATGCAACTCTGATTTAGCTAGTTCCAAGCCTGCCCTGAGAATGAAGCAGTTTTCATAATAATGTGAATTGGCCCTTTCAGTGCTGTTTTCCAACACAGGTTAGTCACCTGAGAGGTGAAGAGTGCCAGACTGCACTACAAATTTTATTCAGAAGCAGTGGCTATGTGGGGCTTCGTTTTTCTGGTTGTCTTAGACAAAGACCTGAGAAATGCATCACGAGGAGCCATCTTCAGCCTGGTTTTCAAACATGCCTCCAACTGTTAGAAGTGGAGTTAATCAAAATAGGCCTAAAGTCTGTTTGCAAGGTTTGTAAACCTTAGCAAATCATTTTCTCAATAGACCATCCTGGTCTGAATTTTGAGTTCATAATGAAAGCTGAAACCAAGACAGTGCTTGGTGGTTTGGGATTTGACAGAGAGTATTTCACATGGTTCTAGTTATTGGACAAGGAAATACAGTATGGCTGTGTCTACAAAAGAGAACTAAATCCCTGAAAACCAGATTGGTAAAATAGCAACAGTATTACAAAAAGTTTAATATGAAATGACAGTCTAAGTATTTTTGTGATGCTTTTGCAAAAAGCCTGCACTTAGGATGGATTTGGCACCATTTCAACTGCACTGTCCTTTATTTTTATAGCCTACAGCTTTTATCACAACTACCTGAAGATCTATCTTTTGGATGAATGGGAAGATCATCCAAGAATCCAGGAAGAACTGTGAAAGAACAGTCAATACCCTTGAGAAAGATACATAAAACTCTGATAGGTCTTTTGAAGCTTCAGGAATGAAGTAAGCCTTTGATAGAACAGCCCTTATGCTTCTCTTGCAGCCAGCTCCATGCAAAGTTGGTGACTACTGCTCATGAACTGAAATACAGGTCTTCTGCACAAATATTAACAGACAGGAAAAAAGTGCTTCAATTCTTATATCTGACATGAAATATAACTCCTAAACAAATAATTGGTCATCTTTTCAGAGTTTGTAATAAAGCCTGTACCTGGTATAACAGGAGATCCTCCTGTGAAAGGGGTCTGTGGATATTGTGGACACTTGTCCCACTGTTGCTTTCTATAGTTTTTGACAAGAGACAATGAGGCCAATGGACATCATTAGTTTCAATTAACTTGGAGTCAGGGTATTAATTCTGATAGAAGGAAAAGGTGTATTTTATTCTCTAATATCTGTTCTGTCTTGCTCTGACTACAGCTTCAAAAGGTACGTTTATTTGAAGTGGAGTCTACTCCTCCACCAATAACTTAGAAAGCATACTGAAATTATATTGATCAAAGGGCTGACAAAAACAATCTGGTCACAGCCAACAAGTGAGGAACACTGACTATAAGCCAGATTGGCTGGTGTTAATTGGCTTTTTTTTGTGGGATTCACTGAGGTTAGGAACAACCAGGTGTTGATTTGCCTCTAGAACCCTATGCTGATGCCTGCAGATGGAGTTGGATATGTAAATCTCCCAAACAAGAATGGCATTTAAGTGTGCAAATCTTTATGCCTTATGATGAAATACATCCCATGAAAAAAATCCAACTTATATTTTGTGTTTGTGTCATAAAACTTAAAAGAAGTGCAAATTTTAGCTGGGAGGGAACTTTTATGACCTAGTTATAAATCTGTGCAAGGAGCAGTTTGCAATTGAAACACTGACAAACTCTCAAGCAGAATAGTGCAAGTGGGTGAGCCGGTAACATCCCCTCCAAATTCTATTCCAGTGCAGTCAGTGTGTCTCATGCCAGCATTTAGAGTCCACAATGAAATAACAGTACAAAGAGAGGAAAATAGTATTTTCTGAATTACTGTCTTCAGAAAATAACCACAGAAACAGGGTAATTTTGTCACTAGAATGTTACTAGTGGTTCATATGTTCTAAAAAGACTGTCAAAGCAACATACTCCTTCTGGTGTATGTAAACAGGAGAAGAGGAGCAAGAAATTGGTTATTACAGTACTGCTGTGACAAAGAGAAAGCATTGTGTGTTGCGCTTAGTGACAACAAAATGGTTTTTAGATTCTTCTTTGCCTATTTCATAAGACCATCCCATTATTTTTGACCCCTCTTTGTTTCATCGTTATTTAGATTATATTTCTGGGTGGTTTTTTTGGTTGTTTTTTTTTTGGGTTTTTTTTTGTTTTTGTTTTTGTTTTTGTTTTGTTTTGTTTTGGGGGTTTTTTTTATTTTATTATAGACTTGAAGCTTAATGAATCTAAAAAAAAAAGCTTTAAGAAAATCTTAATGTTAACATCTTTATCATATCAAAGTGCCTTGATCAATGAATCAGTTGTTTTCTTACAGTTTGTCTCCTGTGGCCTTTCCTGGCCAAACTGCTCTTAACAAAGAATGAACAAATTTCTGTTTTATAATCTCACTTATGGAATTAATGACTATGCTTATTAATTTGGATTATTGGAATTTCCCATCTCTCTGTTTCATAGTAGCACTCCACCTCTGCTTGTCAATCATAACTACTGGCTCTATCACATTTTGCTTTTTTAAATGAACTAAAATGTTTGGCTTGGCCCTGTGCCAAGAATGGGGTCATTCACAAACTTGTAATAACATATCCTTAGCTGATGTTTCTTAGTAACATGTGTAAATAGGAAAAAACAGTTGCACTGTGGGGGTTTAGCTTGGCCACATGTGACTACAGTTAAAGAACATGGGAAGAAAATCAGTGGTCTTTCCATGATAGCTGTCTAGTTCAACAGCGAGCACACAGAACAGACATGGCAGTGCAGACACAGTCGAAGTTAACCACTTTCTTCACTCAGCAGCAAGCTAGTGCAGTGTGTCCCTTCTCTGCTAGGAACCAGATGTGCAGCCTCTGCCTGGAGCTGAGGTGAGGAGCTGAGCCTTAGAGACCAGTCTAGCAAAAACACAAAGTCTCCCAGAATATTCCTTGGGATATCTTCTATTTACCTCCAGCAACACTGAGCTTTTTTAACAATTACAAACACATCTTGGGATTAATGACATTACAAGTGGTTTCTTGGTATCGCCCTCTGGGTAAAAGCAGCATGTCAGTGTCACTATGAGAGATGGGCTAAAGCTGTGAAGCTTGGGCCAGGGTTTGGTTCTTGGACTTCAAACATTTTCAGTTTGAGATCAAGGGTTTTACTCTGACCACTGCAGAAACAGACTGCCTTTCAGCTTGGCTTAGACTTTGATACTCCTAGCAACTAAAGTTCAGGAACTCATGAACTGAGAGTATTCAGATCACAGAACAAATTTGCCACATATTCTGTTGTGGAGTAAAATGGAAAAATGGCAGGTTTGATATGGAAATAAAACATAAAAAAGCAAATACTTTAAACATGTGAAATTAGCTTAAAACTATTTTTCTTTCCAGAAGCCCCAATAATTTCCATTATTCAGATTTTTACTGATTGTTTCAGATTAAGTTGCATTAACATTGCATTCTGAAGTGCAAACAGCTGCAGGCAGAAAATTGTTATTGAGACAAGGAGTAATTAAAATACTGTTAGAGCAAAATATTTCAACTATGAGGTACTCCATATACATTGCTGGTACAGCAATTGCCCAAATCCACACTGGGCATGCAAAATCTTTCCTGCTGTTGACTTGGTTCTTTCAGGATCAGCTGTGGTGCCTCAACCTCATAGAACTACCCACCCTCCTGTCTGAGACCTGTAACCAGGGAAAGCTTCAAGCCCCATCCCATAGCTTCCCCCTTCAAGGACCAGGTACCTATGCAGAACTATGAATACAACATTTTGGAACCACTGTAGTTAGCCTGAGAAATTTAACAATGTAAAGATAACAGGTTTTCAAAGGAAGAGAAAACCTGAACTGTAAGATAAAGATGTTTAAAAAAGGGTTTTATCTGAGGTTTTTTCCCTCCTGCCCTCCCAGTGTAATGAACTCTTCATTTGCAACAGCAAAGAAAATGTCTTTCCCTTGTTGCTCCACATAGGAATAATACACTCCTGATCTGTCCATAAGATTTAAACAGAAGGACAGTCTATAGTTTTCTTCATTACAAATTTGTCTTTGTCTCTTGCTGACTTGAGAGACTTTGTGTAAAAATGATCCAGTGCAACAGGGCTGTGTTTTGAAGACCAAATGAATACATCATGTACTGGGAAGAATCCTTCATGTGTGGTTTGGTGGTTATGGCAGGAAACTGGCAGACACGGCTCTTGGGAATTGACGTTTGCTGAGATGCTGGTGTGCAGCAAAGTAGATTTAAGGCAGGTGGAAAATGAAACAGCATTTCAAAACGATGTGGCTGGATTATCATTCCTACTGTGCAATAGGACATGAATGAACAACCTTTAAACTGGTCCAGGATGGAGTACAGAACACTTTGTTTTTCTCATAAGCCCAGCAGAACTTTCACGTAACTTGTACAGAAGCAGGTGCTTGGTCTATTTTTCACATACTATGGAGTTTCTCATATGGGAAACTGAAAAGTAAGTCCAGATCTTGGCCCAGGCTGTGGCTGCAAAACTGGTTTAGCAGCATATCCAAATATTTCCCTATCATCAGTCTACCAATGGGAGTCTGAAGGACACCCAATTCAAGTCAAGCTAGGGTATGCATAAGGCCAGTCTCATTTTCTTGTGAGGTTAGTCTGAGGAGAACTGATCTACCACCACCATTGCTAAAGAATATAAAAATCTCTAAAATTTTTAACATTCTTTCTCTACTCATTTATTATTCTTTCATGTCAGATCCAAAGTTTCTTTTGCTAGATTATGGACTCTGTATTAATTATAATAAAATCAAGATAGTAATGGCACTGCACTGTTACAATGTAAGAGACAGGGGAGTAACTACCAAAAGCTCACTGCATTAAAAGCAATAACAGCTGGAGTTACCTGAGTTTCCCATATTCAGTGGATGCCTCTGAAGATGATATGTGATGAAAACACTGTAAATATAGGTTACCATGAAACTGGAATGGAATTTTAATGCAATTAAATCAGTGACAAGGAATCAGTGGTTCAGCTGCAGATTTCCAGAAGCTAGACAGAATACATTGAAGCTGAGTGCTTATCTCTAAATAAATATGATGTACTTTCTATGAGGTACAGCACTCCTACTTTTTTGATGGGGCAGATATTTTATTCCAGCAAGGCTGGAGTTATCAATCTAGTCAAAGTTCACTACAGTTGGAAGAAACTAGAGCAGGAAAACAAGATTTTATGTGACAGTTTATATACTTTTCCTCACACAGAACGCTCTTCCCATGTACATAATGACATTTCTTCATGTGATGGCACTTCTCCTGGTACACACACAGCATTTTCACGCAAGAAAAGAATAAAGACCATGTAAGCAACAAAGTATTCTTAAGAACTATGTCACATATCTGATGCCTTTTCTTTCATTTGTCACCATGGGCACTGTGGTATGGCTGATTAATGTAACTGCCTTTAAATTTGGAATTCAAACATGATTTTAAGGGAACCATGTAACTCTATTACAAGGAGATATTCAAAGTTTAGATAGGTGCTTGGGACTTGACACAGAAACAGACAGGAATAATATCAAGGCTCATACGTGGAATATAGAATGAATCAATGATGTTGATTCACTGCTGTGAAAAGCTGATTTAACTTTGACCAGAGATGTTGGAAGGGAGCCTGTGTGAACTAAGGCAGCACAAGGCAGATCAAGGCCAAATCCTCAGCTGGTAAAACTGTCATAGTTGCACTGAGGTAAAGGGTGTTAAATCCCCACTATCAAAGGGACAGTGTCTGTTAATTATCAAAAAAAGACTCTAAAGTATAAAAATGCAGATAGGAAGCTCATGAAGAACAATTGGTTTGCAGAGTAGCAAAAGCTTCTATTTATTAAATATGGGTCAAGCATATGGGCAGTAAACTTCCCTTTATTTGATCAATTATGTTTTAAAAATCAAATTAAAACCATTCTTAAGAATACATGAAGCAGTTAAAGCCACAGGAATTTCACTTGGTTGGGTAACAGTAAGGCAGTAAATCAGATATTTTTGTAGGCCTGGTGAATGCAGGGCAAAAATAACTAAGTAGACAACGGCAGCAGAGCTGCATCCTTTGAACTGGACACTATAACAGATATATACTGTGTTTTGCAAAAGCAGCACAAAAGCATGCTGCAGAGAGCATAGAGAAAGCTAAAACAAACAAACAAAAATTTTGTCTCTTTACTTTCAGTCATAAAAAGACACGAGGAAGTTGAGATATAAGGACATTACAACTGATTTCAAACAGGTCATTCTGCTACGTGAGGTCAGCAGTACTGCTGCTATTGACTTCAGCTGAATCAGGATTTGGCACACTGGTTTTAATTTATTACATTACTGAAGTTGTACACTGATATAAATCCACACAGCAAAACTGGAATAATGCTGTTGTTAATCAGGCCTAATGAAACAATGATCCTCTAGGTCAGAAATACAGCTGTATCTCTGATGTTAGGATAAATACTCGCTCATCTTTGAAATTAGTTAAAAAGATTTTTGCTGTGGATCATGTACAGTGAGGCTAACCAGCACAACCCTCAGATCTATGTGATATGGAAAAAAATGTCTCACAAAGAGATGTAAATCAATAATTCAAATGATCCATCTGCCAGAAGAAATTCCATTGGCTAAGCACTTCTATAAAAATTCAGCCTGATAATATGGATGAATCCCAACACCAAAAATATTTGCAGATTCATAAACTTTTTCTTAAAGTCTGGGCCATAGCACAGCAATATTGGTGCATGTTACTGAAGAGGAACAAAACCACTCTTGCCATCTGCCCCATGTCAACTAGATCATTCATATATTCTGACTTATGTGCTTCAGACACCTTTAAAAACTTATTGATGCACTTTCTTCAATAAAGAATTATCTATACTCACAGAAATTATAAGGTATTTAAAATAAAATCTACTGAGTTAAGCCAATATTAATCCTCACCTAGGCCCCTAAAAATCAGTGTTGGAGATCCCTGAGGAAGAAAGGGACTTAAAATGGCTGATGATCTAGCTTAAAAAAAGAGTTTTTAGTTTGATTGTATTGAAAGGCACAGGCAATTTTTTTGTATTATACAGAAACGTGTTCTGGCTGAATATACACCAGCATAACTACCCAGGAGTCAAAACCAAGCAGAAAGAGTTGATGTACAACAGCAATTTTTTTTTTACTAGTTCAAGCATCTTCTTGCTTCAACATGCTTCTTACAATGCCTGTAGCTCATTCCTATGGGAGCAGGCTGACTCCAGCCTCAACAATCTCTGCTGGGGTACCTCTTCCTGCAGTGACAATTGCCCAGTGTGCCATTCCCTGGTCTGTGCTCATCCTGGGAGCATGTCAGTGAGGTCACTCATGCAATCCATGCTTGAAATAGTGTGGCCAGCAGGAGCAGGGAGGTCATTCTTCCCCTGTACTCGGCACTGGTGAGGCCACACCTTGAGAGCTGTGTCCAGTTCTGGGCCCTTCAGTTTAGGAGGGACGCTCAGATGCTTGAGCATGTCCAAAGGAGAGCAACGAGGCTGGTGAGGGGCTTGGAACACAAGCCATATGAGGAACAACTGAGGGAGCTGGGATTGTTTAGCCTGGAGAAAAGGAGACTCAGAGGTGACCTTACCACTCTCTACAGCTTCCTGAAGGGTGGCTGTGGTGAGCTGGGGGTCGGTCTCTTTCTCCGTGCAACAACAGATAGAACAAGAGGACACAGTCTCAAGCTGTGCCAAGGGAGATACAGGCGAGACTTAAGGAGGAGGTTTTTCACAGAAAGAGTGGTCAAATACTGGAATCATCTGCCCAGGGAGGTGGTGGAGTCACCATCCCTGAATGTGTTTAAAAAAAGACTGGATGCGGCACTTGGTGCCATGACCTAGTTGAGTTGTTAGAACATGGGTTGGACTCGATGATCTTAAAGATCCCTTCCAACCTAGAAATTCTGTGATTCTGTGAAATACTCTCAAGTCAATGGCTGGCACTCTCTGTCCTACAACATCTGCTATGATGAGGAGAAAAATGGAAGCAAATACACCACTTTGAGAATGATTGCAGTTCCTATTACCTCTGTGGGTGACTTCAACCATGGGAAGCTACAGAAGAATGTTCTGCTTACTAAAGATATACCTATAAAAAGTAATTCTGTTGCATTAAGGGACCCCTATAGGCAAAAAACCAGCCACCAAGAATTCTGTTCATTTATTTTAAAATATTTTTGCTTGATCAATCAACCGTGTTATTTATGCAACAATCAAAACAACAGTTACTTATTGCAGAAAAGGCAATGATTTACTTATTTCAAAATCTCTCAACAACACTGCAGCTACTTTTTGATCCTTATTGGAATGCAAATACTGTGCCTGATATCTATTGATACGGGGAATTTTTGCTTGTTTCAAGATTTATTGATGCAGCATAATACTTTGCTTATATAAATTAATGACTTCCTTACTGAAAAATGTATTGTACAAACTTTTTTTTTGTCCTGAGCTGCAAATACAACACAGATACGGAAAACAATTCAATTTTAGAAGTCCTTGCTTAGCAAGTCAATAAACAGATCTACACCAGCTAAAAATAAAAGACATTCCTTTTCATTCCACAGAACAAGAAAATTATCACAGAGATGTATTTCTGCCTTTAGCTTTGCACTAATTAAAATCCACTGTTTTATAAGGGGAAGCAAAGGGCATTTGCCACAATCTTGACATTTGAGAAAGAAAAGAATGAACAAAACCATGTAGTGTCAGAGGGAGAAATATGATAATTTCAGCAGTTTAAGAAAAACACATTATTGTAGGTATTGAAAAAAGTTAGCAAAGGGCAAGACAAGTTTTGTTATGGCCTGGGATATATGCTTAGATAAATGACATGATAGTTCCAAAGAACACAAATGAAAAAAACCTGATTCAAGTTCATTAAATGACAGACTATGGGAAAAGCAAGAGAGAATTTGACCTAAAAGCCTATTTCTTAGAATACGATTCCTACTCTAAAATTCAGAGACAAGCCAAAACTAATAAACAATTATACACTGTCAATGCTTATGTATAGTGAATCATGATGTGCAAGGCGAAGAATATCAGCAGTTCAAGTTACTAAGTGAACACCCAGTGAGGTGTATCAGTTGATTAAAACATTCATGGGTCAATGAGATGGCTGAGAAACGCTGCAGCAAACTCACTCTCTTAAGTACAGCAAAAGAGGCCAATAAAGGTATGTGACTGGATTCAACTGGTTTTTTGGAGTGCACCACTGAACAGGACTGGTTTCTTCAGTGTTGATAATGGGCATTGCTGCTTAGGTCATAAATACATAAGTACAATAATGTATTTACAGTTGTGTTAAACAGCAAAGGAAAAAAAAATCTGTGAGGAATGACACTTAGAAAACTATCCCCCAGCTTGATGGTCAAAGCCACAATGCCAAGACAGACTATCTACCTGAGAGCAGACCAAATATGTCTCAAGTCAGAAAGAAGTTTCATCATGGGGTTAGGCTTTCAGCTACAGCCAGTGGGCATGGCTGTCCCAGCTTCCAGTGTGGGGCACTTGTGGCATCCCAGCTAGACAGCAGAGCAAAGCAAAAGGTGAAACTGGTCTCTCACTGCAGCTTGAGGGGATCATATATGATGAGGACAGTAAAATACAATTCAGCACATAGGAAAGAGTTCATTCCTATTTAACCAGAAGTTTAATACAACACTGAGTTTGCTGCAACCTAGATTTTCTATTATAAAACAAGTAATAGCATCTCTACTAGCAGCTCTAATGAATAGGAGGGTGTGAGAAGAGCACTATGGATACATTTGCATTCTCCTGCCCATACCTGTTTCCCTCCCCCAGCTGAGTTTCAAGAGGTGGTGGCAACTCTCAGGAGACTTAAGTTTTACTAGCAATGGAGGAAACAGCTCATATAAGTAAGCTGCTTTCACGTCTTTACCACTCAGACAGCAATGCTGAGATGTGAACCAGCATTTTCATTTATTTCAAAAAGTTATTATTCAAATTCTCTGCTGGAATGTTCTGGAATAAATTCTATGTGGAAGTGGAAAAATGCAAGGAGGAATGGGATTATCTGTTGTGATGTAGATATTTTTTAGGATTTTCCAGGTAAAATCTGTTCCTCTTACAAGCATTCCTTTGATGAAGATTCGGTCTCAAGTGTTGCAACAAGCAACATCTGTGACAGTAAAACAAAAAAAAGTCACGTGTCAAACATTACACTAATGACTTGAAGTTGTTGCCATCTACTTTCTGTATCCTGGCCTGAGTAAATTAAGTTTAGTGACTACAGTACTGTTCACAGAGCACAGAAATCTCCACGAAAAGCACCACTGCAATCCTCTGGCTACACCTGGTAGGAAGGTCAAGTCAAGTATTAAAAAGCCAACAATATTATCTAAGGCCACCTCCAGATAATCCTCTTCCAAAGCAGGTTAGAGAGGGATAATGAGAGAAAATGTATGTTAAGCACAATTTTCTTTTTGAATACACAGTTGAGGTTGGTTTTGCTTTCTGTTAGCCAAGGACAACAAAAGCCATAGCCGTGTGATAAACATTTTTTTGAGCAAGCTGGACAGAAATGCCCTTTAAAATTAATCTAGGGGGGAATAAAAACTCTTTCACTTAGCAACAGTCCCTTAGTCCCTCGACCCTTCTGAAAGTCTATCCCTCCAAAAGAGGTGCCTCTAGTCCTGTCTGTTCCTTTTGGGCTGTCAGCTGGGAATCGTAGCTCTCAGCTAATTTCCAGTATTTGGGTACTGTTTTGTTATACAGCGGCACCAGCTATTCCCACAGGTCCTTCAAGGGGCCACTGCTGCTGCACTGTTATACTTCTTCTTCCCATGCTGTTAATATAACTGTCCATATTCCCTACAATGGCAAGAAAATTACTTCTGAAAGAAGAATGCTTAAGACCCACCCCCCCACCCGCCCCATATTTTAGACCATAAGTAGAACCTTGTGTCCCAATGGACATTGAAAGAGCTGCTGGGCATGACTTCTTGTGAAATTTCAGGGCACACAGTTCCTTCAGCGATCACATCTGATACGACTTCAATTCGCATCTGCAGAAGTTTAACACATCTCAGATCTTTTTGACAGCACCAGAATTTTTGCTGATGCCAAGAACATTTTGCTGCTAGTTTATATCCTTTCCCAAGGAAGCACAGAAAGACAAGCCAAAGCTTTAACTCTTCTAAGCTATTATTTTTATTTTTCTTTTGATACACAGTTTAGCCATAGGCATCTTGGTTGCTGGCTGCACTTGAGAGTTCCACAAGAACTTTGGAACACTTCTCTAAGGATGCTTGTTCTGAAATCTCTGTTTGCTGAGAGTTTGCTGAATAAAACATGTTCGTGTTTAGCTTCTCCTTCCGGTCTTTTCTAGGAACACATACTACTACCTTCTGCAGGCTATTAGGGTACGTGGGGTACTACCCACAGCACCGCAGCACGTGTTGTGTAGTCTGGTTCTTGTCTCTGTGACACTCTTCTGTGCTATTATACCATAGCTAAAGCTCTAAGTGTTGACATGAACTTCATGAAAACAAAAGAGAGATTCACAGGTTGGTACGAGCCAAAACGAATCTGAGCAGCCTATTCCCACACCCTAGGGTGGTATGTGTGCTGTGTGTATGTGCTGTGTATCTGTGTGGTACCAAGAAAATCCCCTGCTTCTGATCCTGTCTTTTGTGAAGAGGGACAGGACAAGAAACTAGTTGCTATGATCTGCAACTGAAATACAGAAATGTTCTACAGGGCAAAGGAGTGGTAGGATGAGCTCTACAACAGACAAGCAGACTCAGTCAGCACATTGTTGCAGGCAGATGACGTGCCAGCAGAAGAGAACAGCAGTCCCAAGACAATTGTGGCTGGCCCACAACTTCAGTCTATGTCAACTCTGTGGCCTGCAAGCCAAAGGTTTGCTTTTTTCCCACTCCCTTGCATACCACATGGCATCTCCAGCCTTACACAATTACGGACTTCTCCCTGAATCTTTGGGTGAGAGAAGTGAAGTTGAGGGCAGAGTACAGATAGCAGCAGACAGTATGTTAAACACTCAGTCTGAGAGCTGAACAGGAGGGGTAAAGGCTTCTCTAATTCTGAAGAACGTTCCTCCCTCATTCAAACCAGCTTTCTTGAATCTCCTGCACACATGACAGCAATCTGTGTCCAAGAACAGAACAATCAGCTTTTCTGGCAATCCAGGTACTCTTTCACAGCTACATAGAAGTTGTTCTTTTTTACGCATGCTCTCAGTCTTTCCTAGTCCCTATGTCAAATGACTGTGGTTGTTCATGTAGTTCTTATGTTACTGGAATTCATCCCTTACAAGAGGCTGAAAAATTCCTTGTGGAACAGTTTGAACAGAGGAAAAAAGTCTCCACTAGATTACAGCTCGTTGAATGTAGCAGAAGTTATTCAAATGAATTAAAATTATACTTAAACCCAGACTGTTCTGCAAGATAATTGCCTTCACTGCAAGATCATCATTACTTTAGCTAATGTGCTGTTGTAATTTATGTGTCCTTTAATGATGGTCATGGTATCCAAACACACAATCAATTATAAAGCTGCTCTTGAACAAACTTCTATATATACCAATATGCAACTCACATTAAATTCCTCAGATTAACTGGTCTGGGGCCTCTCTGCAGCAACACAGACTGTTAAAATCAGGCGTTTGGAAGAGATGATAGTTCAAAATGATTCCTCCTTTACAGAGACAGAACAAGAACTAAGAGGTAAACCTGTGCTAATGCCTATCTCCATAGAACATCAGAGAAGCCATCGATCCAAAGGATGCTGGATAATCCAATATTTCTTCTGGACACCAAATAACGAGGGAAGAATTTTAGTTGGTGGGGAAGTGGGGAGGGAGAGAGTCTGGGAAACTTGACCAGGCCAAGTTTTAAGGGCTCATCGACAATCTACAGGCAGTAGAAGATTCTAACTACATACACCAAGGCGCAGGATGAAGGCAGCTTCCCTACCCTTCCCCTCCTTCCCGGGATGTTGCCCCCGCACGGCCGGCCCGCACCAGGAGAGGGCGCTCGGACACCAACCAAGCGCGGGAGTTGCTCTAATGAGCGCTCGGCTAATTAGCGCTGCGCTGCCGGCTCCCGTTCCGCGGGATTAGCTCGCTCGCACGCACAGCCGCCTGCAAGCAGCACCGCAGCGGCCAGGCGTGGGTCACAGGCCTGCCGCGCTGCACGACTGCTCTCCATCTGCAGATGCTTCTCTTTTTGCCTTCCTTTTCACTATGCCTGCCAAATTCTTGCCCAAGGCAGGGGAGCACTAAGGCTATTCTTTACTCTGTGACATCCCTGGGGGCTCTGAAATGCCTTACTGAGTCCACTGCTGCTCCTTTTCTAGCGTGCAGTACTCACAGGAATGGACACACTAAGAAGCCAGAGCTGCTCCTGCAAGAGTAGCAGCATTCTGGCTTCTGTCCTCTTGCTAGCCTCTCACATCCCACCTCTCCATTAGGCCTGGCATGTATACTGAGTGGTGACGAGGCAGCCACGGGGCTTCTGGAATGCAGAACCCACATCCCACCCACTGCTGTGTCAAGCTTTGGCCTCCCAGGATGCTCAGAATGCCAGAAGGATCCCTCTAATGCCTGCATCAGGAATTAATGTTCAGAAGACCCTGCCTCACAAAGTCCCTCTGCCCCCACCCCCCAACCCACAATGTGATCCATGTGGTCTCACATACCAGACAGAAATGGTGACATTCTTTGGACCCCAATCTAACCAGGTATAACTCCAAAGCTGGCCTTGCTTTCCACAGGAAGTTGGGCAGTGACCTCCAAAGGTCCCTCCCAAATCCTATGGCTCTGTGGTTGTCATTGCTGGATAAGCACAGATAAAATATCCTATTCCTATTCAATGCTGCAGAAGCAAAAGTTATAGATGGGTAAGTCAATTTTGACCTGAACATACAAGGACTAGGAAATCTTCAGACATTGCAGACTCTGTAAGATGTTTGCCTTAGCACAACACTGCCTCCCTCTCTACACTGTCCTGTTCACATCTCTTTTACAAACTCTGTAAATAGTGTGTGGAATGGCTTATATCCTGGATCCACTGTACATATGAACATCAACTTAATTGATGGTGGATATCCACCCTGTAGGAAGATATCGCATTCACTGATATGGGCCAACTAGAAAAATGTCTAATTTGTAATCATTAGGACGTTTCTTTCAATGCATTTGATTTGATTGTCACATTTTGTCATTACAGCTAGTCTGCTGGCACACTCACCCTTTCAAGTTCCACCACCACCAATGCAGAACTGGTTTAATTGAAGTCTCTGAGTCTTAATCAGTTTGCTTTTATTGAAGTCTGGTAAGAGAAGTTGCTCATAACTATCAATTTGATTTGATTATATTAGTGGATATGTTTTAAAACAACATTGTCCATGCTTAAACTTATTTTTAAGTTATGGTGACTATTATGAGGGGCCAAATTTAACTCAAAAGTGGGTTAAAATATGATAAAGAAAATTGATTTTGCTTTGTCCCTGCAACTGCTCTGATAATATGGTAAGAAGATAGGCTTGACCTAGTGGATGTTTCTGTAAACTTGCACTTGGACTTCCCAGGAGTCCCTGGATAGGCTGTGTGCCACACCTTGGTTTTCTGTCTGCAAAAGGCAGCTGATAGTTCCCTGCCTGGCAGGGCCAGTGGGACTACAATCCTGCTAGGATTGCAAGATGCACAAACATCAGTGAAGGCCATATAGATGCCAAGAACAGATATCTGTATACATATTCAGATAGCTACAGACTTATTGTGTCCTAATAAAGTTGAAACATTTTAAGATAAAAGCTGGTATTTCAAGCTTCTTAGTCTCAAGGAAATCCATAATAAAAACAAACCATCAGCACAGAAATTATTTGGATTATTCATGCTCAGCAGAAGTGAGAAAAATCATTTATCAAGGTCACTTTTGAGACTTTGACAGACTGAGGAGAAAACAAAAAAAAAAATCAAACATATGAAATCTATGACAGAAAAAAGACATTGCATTAAAAATTCTTTCCCCATTACTCATTCAAATGTATAGGTAAATCCAGTATTTTATCTCCAGCTGAATACTCCTGCATGCTGAAACACTGAATATTAAAATTAGTTTGTACATAAAAAGCCAAATTTATCTTTTCTAAAATGCCTTAAGGAACAAGTCTGCGGCATAGATTTGGTCCAGAACATTTACTCTTTTAGTAAAAATCAGATAATCTTGAAAACACTGCAGCCCTTCATTTGCCATAGATTGCTGGAGTGTCAGGAGACAAATGTCTCATGATTTTTTACCCTCTCCTCAGTTCTCAGATTCTGGTCTAATTCAAACTAATAAATTAGAAGATTGGCTAACTTTTAACCCCTGGCTAGAGGTTTTCATCCTAAGTGCTGGCCCACAGGAAATTCTTGTTTTAAAATATGCTGGAGTGACACTAACAGAGACTTTCCATCAAAAGGAAATTTTGATCCAGCAAAAGTGCAAGACTGGTCCTATTGCCTACTTATTCTCTTGAGTCAAAGTTTTGGAAATACAGTTGCTTGTACAGACAGCAATAAGTGCTACCACTTATCTGCAGCCTCTTACAAGGATGGGTCTGAACCACCAGATTCTGGTCTGAATCCAAAGTCTACCCCATGTCCCCCTAATTCAGGATTTAGAGTTTTGTTCAGCCACAGTTCTAATATGAAGAGTCACAGACACAGCCACAGAAACATAGAGATATGCACTTCCCTAAGTGGGAACTTTCAAACATATATCGGCTAAGTTTGATCTTTATCCCCATGACTAATGACCAAAGGAGCATGAAACTCAATGTCACACACGACATGTAAAATGAGCTCTTCAGGACTACCTCGGCCTTGCTAATGAGGGTATATTTTTGTGTGTGCCTGTCTGACACAGGCAAGATGTACAATCTGTGGAATGGATTACTGGGGCAATTCTGCAAGAGTTACTTGCTGCAGAGAAGATCTGGGACCTTTCCTGTAGCAGATCTGTTGTTCTCCCACTTCTGCACTTCAGTGAACCCCTTTGGTCTGAGGTTTCCTCTACTGAGTTGCTTCATTCCTCTGCATCAGGGTGCATATGTGTGTTACGTAAAGCATGGGGGAACAGTAGTATGGAGTCCTTACTCAGCAGCAAAAGTGTCATATGTCTGTTTTGCAAGATATAGAGTACTTCATATGTAAGTTATTAGCAAGGTATAGATACAGATAAAGACATAGATCCAGATAGATATAGATATAGATTATAGAGATAGATATAGATGATATAGATATAGATGATATAGATATATAAGCATCCATATAGCTCTGGAAAATGTTGACACTTTCCTGTGCAGGGGATAATGCATTTTAAATCAACTAACACAAGAGAAGAGGCAAAACATTCTTAGATGGTGTTTGAGGGATGAAAACAGTTGGTGAGGGCTTAGTTTGGTAGCTGGAGCAAAGCACTGCTATTCAACTCAAAATGAAAAAAATATAGTTGTGAAAACCTTCTAACCAAGTATGACAAAATAATTTCTCATACTATTACTTTTTAACCTTGTATTTCACTCCTCATTTCTGCATTTGATTTCAAGTAACATATTTTTCCTTCTTTCTTTCCAAGGAAATGGAGATCAAAGAACATTGTAAATCCAGAGAATCTCTGTTACAGAGATTGCCAGTTACCTTTTGCTTCTGCTACCCTTTAACTGTAATAAAAATGTGAGAACACAGGACTGGAAAGGACCATCTGGAACCATCTGTGAACTGCTCCTTGCACGGTAGGCTACTATGAATTAGATGTTTAATTACAAACAGTGCATAGAACATCTACTCCACATGTCACAGGCCATGAAACAGTTCCTATGTAACACAATTAGGAAAGATGATGAATAATAATGAGCATCCAGAAATATAATGTGCCACAGAAAGAATACAGCATCAAGCATCATCAGCATCTAACTACTGGGAGCTAAAATCATTTTAGGGTAAAATGATCTTGAGAAATAAAGCATGAATTTTCTGTAAGAAGGAAAACCCCCAAAAAATTCCAACATCCACTACACTGACCCAGAGGAATACTTTTTCTTTACTTCAAAACTTTACAATCCATTTAGCTTGGAGTCTGTGAATCAGATTCACCTCCCAGTCCCTTACAGGAGAGGAGTTTGTGATGGATGCATGTGTTATTGGCTGTAATTCATCTCCTTTTCATTTCCCCCATCAATAGTACTACAGTCACCGTTTTTGAGCCATCAGGAGTGTCTGTAAAAGCTAGAGAAGACCATGCAGTAGATGTACAACCCTGGGACAACTCACCTGACCTGCACCTGTACTACAAAAATCTAAGGGTGTTGTTGGAGTGCACTGATCTGCTACCAGTGGCATTGTAACCAGTGGAAATAGAAGAAGTATTTGAGGCTGTATTAAAGGTATAGATTAAAAAGACAGTGCACCAAAAATGCTGCTATTTTGTGCCCTGGGCTGAAAAAAGTTTCTTCTTCACATTAATTCCCAGTTAGTCTTTCTCAGAGAGTGTGACTTTACCATCTAAAAAGGAAAAGTAATGGTTAATGGATTCTTTAACTGGATAGCTTTTGGGTTTGGGAGGGTATCTTCTAGCATTAAGGCCAGACTGAATCCCAGCAGCTTCAGTTTACCACAATCATAAAGCAGAGCTTAAAACAAGTAGCAATAAGTTGGAAAAAAAAAAAAAAAAGGAGAGAAAAAGCAGTCTACAGCTTATTTTTCTCTCCCCTCATCCTTATAACTGATCAAGAAAAATGTGGTCTGTGTAAATGGAAGATATTCCTTAAATACATTGAGTGGAGATTACAGTGTCCCAAAGGGGCTATTCATCACCTCCAACAGGAATATGCACTGGGAGGCCTTCACTAAATTGAAAAAAAAGAAAAAGAAAAAAACTCAAAGAAGAGCTATCCACTTATCTCATAATTTGGTTGTCTCTGATTTAAAGGAGTAAATAGAGAAATGTTAAGCCTTCACTGGATTTTTAAAAAGTGCTCCAAAGGCCAGTGTCTCTTCCCCCTCCCTTCCCCACCAAGTACAGGAGAGATATCCAACAATTTCTGCAAGTACTGTCTTGCATCAAAAGTATATTTCAATTACTTTTACATTACATGGGATTTAAATATTATTTTTGTACTCATTTAGAAGAAGTTATTAAAACCCAGACAGAGCAATTCGATACTCCACTGACAGTTTGAAATACCATTGGCATGTACTAGTGTCCATTCTGCCTGAGCTTCAGCAGAAATTTTGTAATTAAATTTAAGATTCTTTAGTGACTGTAAAGTGAAAAAAAAAAATAGCTCAACGTTCAATCTTACAAAACACTAAACATTTTCAAGACAGATTGAGTGTCCTCAGTTTTATCTCAATCCAAATGAAAGCTGATGGTGCTTGGTATCTATCAGAAGTGCTCAGCACTTTGCAGGGTTAGGTCTCCTAAGGATACTGACAAGTGTTTAGAAAACACTCTAATAATGACCTCAACCATGACCTGAAGGACTATTTCTTGCGAGGCCAGAGATAATTCAGTGTCTGTGTCAGTTCACACTTGAGACTTTCCTGACCAGACATGGTTAAATTCTACAAATTGCAATTTAGTGGTCAGGTTTCAAGATACAAATTACTGTCTGTTAGGAAGCAAGAGATATAAATGAATTTAATTTGGAGTTCAGCAATAGTATAAAAAAGGATACTCTATCTGAAATGCCACTGTTCTCCGGAGACTTCTGGCTCCAATTGAGAAGGTCTGGAAAAGAAGAACCTATATTGACTTCACACTATATTAGAACTTTTGCATTGAATTGGTTACTGATCTGTGAAGTATGCAAAGAACAGATGCATTTTAGATTTTACTTGTTGTCTATAGAGCAAAAGGTAAAACTAAGCATACATGTTGTAGAAATCAACTTAAATTTGTGGAAGTTATTAATACCATTTTGAAGGTGTCTGATCCTTCTACAGTCATAAATGAAACTCAACATTATGCACTTCACTAACCTGATCCTATATCTGACCTGATGGTATTTATCTCAGGGTACTCAAAGAGCTGCCCGATGTCATCACAAAACCTCTCTCAATGGTCTTTCAGAGGTCTTGGCAATCTGGAGAAGTCTCAGTCAACTGGAAGCTAAGTGCTCCAATTTTCAAGAAGACCAAGAGGGATGATCCTGGTAAGTATAGGCCTGTTAGTCTCATTTCAGTGCCTGTAAAGTTATGTAGGAAATTGTCCTGGAAATTATTGAAAAACACTTGAAGTAATTAGTCACTGACAGCATGGCTGCATGAAGGGAAAGCCTTGCTTCTCAATACTTGCTTGATTCCGTTTTATGACAAGGTTACCCACTGAGCTGACCAAGAGAACCTACTTGTAATCTTTTTGGATCTCAGTAAAGCTTTTGATACTGTCTCTAACAGCATCCTTCTGGACAAAATGTCCGGTCCACAGCTGGACAAGTACATCATACAGTGTGTGAGCAGCTGGTTCACAGGTCAGGTGCAAAGGGTTAGAGCGAATGGAGTGACTTCAGACTGGCGACCTGCCACTAGTGGGGCTCCACAAGGCTCTATCCTCCACCCCATGCCCTTCAATACCATAAATTACTTGGACACAGGACTGGAAGGGATACCAAACAAATTTGACAATGACACTAAATTGGAAGGAGCTGTTGACTCTCTCTAAAGCAGAGATGCCCCACAGAGAGACCTGAACAAATCAGAGGGCTGGGAAGCAGCAACCATATGAAGTTGAACAAGAGTGCCAAATTCTGCACCTTGGACAGGGCAAACCTGTAGGACACACTAGGGAATGAAATGCTGGAATCTGGGGGTCCTGCTTGGAAGAAAGCTGAAAACGAGTCAACGGTGTCCTGGCAGCCAGGAGGGCCAACTGTGTCCTGGGATGCATCAGGAGTTGGACTCTATGATCTTCTCCCCTTTTCTAGTTGAGCACAAATAGCTCAGAAGTGAAGGGTGACAACTTCTACACATCATGCCTCTGCTGTGCAGAAGGACTTTGGAAAGAATACCATGCAGGTAAAACTGTGACGGAAAATTAGATCAGCAGGATGTAACTGTCAAGTGAGAACTGATCAAAGAGGCAAAATTGAAGAAAATAGTTTGTTGAAAGTATTCTTAGGCTGGAAACCATAATGACTGCAATTGGGCCAAAATTTGGCCTTGCTTGTTCTCCCAAAGGCATTATACCTTACCCCAGTATTAACCATTTCAATTTCTGACATACTGGTACATGTTCTGTCAAGAGAAAGAACCTCTTTTCCATCAGCCTCCCCCATTCACAGAGATACCTTTCATCTAATTCTGACTCATCCATATCACTTTAACTGGACTCTGTAAAGAATGGTGGCACTGCCAGAAGGCAAATTGCTACACCTTTTATAACTTAGCTTGTATGATTAAATCTCTCAGAATCAGAATACTACAGCATATAATGAACTTGCATCTTGTCAAATGAAAGGGACAGCCAAGTGACAGAAGGTAGTGGCATAATATGACACTGCATTATAATGCAGTTCTGGAGAATAAAATTCAATTGAAATTATCTGGATGGAAAATGTTTGATCATATACAAGTTTATTTCCAGAAAAAATGTTGACTTGGCTGGGCTGAAGTTTAGTAGAAAATAACAATTTTCCTTTATATCCTCCCTAGGAAATTAAGACAGAAGTACCCGCAATTTCTGTTCCAGTAGAAATGTCAATCATTCAGAAATTGAAAAATGGGGTTTGAAAACAATTTTCAAATTACATTCATAATGATAGTATGAACATTTAGAAAAAATAAAAATGCATTAAAAAAGACAAGAGAAAATTTCATAAATATTTCATGAATATTTTCTCCAGGTCTGTGGTTTTTTTCCTTAAATTGGATTTTGATTTTTTATTATTCTGTTGCAGCTGGGGAAAATTTAAAATATTCTAACAGCTTTCATGCCTTATTTTTTTCTGCCAGACCTGAGGACTTCCATAGACCAAAACAATATTTTTCTTTTATCAGGGACTTGTGTACCATAAAAGACAAAAAGTAATTTGAAAAAGGCTCCAGATCTAACTGGGCAGACAAGGATACATACAAGAAGAAATCTAGAATTATGTAGAGAAGCTTTTGTAAAAAAGGAGCTATGTATGCATGAACAAGATTGCCTTTTGGAGATAAAGAAGTGTGAAGTTATATTGAGTCACACACACTTCATGAATTTCCTGACTCTTTTTGAAGAAAACAGCAAAAGGTCCTTTGTTCAATACAAATAATAAAATAACAAGAATTACTGCTGTGGAGAAAGGGTGGGACAGGACTCAAGACATGGCTTCAACAATGCTCTGAATGTGTTGCTTCAGTTTTCAAGTAAAGATGCAGATGTTGAGCCTAAAGGGCAAGGTTATAGAGTGAATGCAAATGAGATTTTTGTAATGGACACCTCTGAAGCAAAACCAAAGCTGAAACAGATAAGCATGCTCAAATCACAAGGTAATTGCCACCCCAATTTTTACTTTTTTAAAAAATTGGCCTGTTAAACAGTAAGCCTGGTAACAATCTGTTAATCAATCTGTCAAACTGTGGGAGCACTGAATTACTGGCAAAGTTTGAATGTGGCTGCCAGAGATAACAGGGGGGAGTGTGATCCAGGCACAAAAAGGACATTTGAATGATCTCATGAGGACTTTAAAGGAAAGAGTAATTGAGGGCATGCAGCTACATGCAGCTGAGTAATAAAAAGGGAACAGAGTTTCTTCAGAATATGTGTGACACAACGTCCATAAATTTTTCTTTGATTTTGACAAAAAAACTCCTAGAAAAGTAAGACAGTTTGTATTCAACAAAACATTTGTTTTGATGCCACAATAGAAATTATTAGGAACTTTAAGAGGAATCATACTTTAAAGATCAGTCATATCCCAGAACAGAGTATGGAGAACTTCTGATATTTTCAAATCTTCTCCTCTGTGGTGAGTAGGACTTCTTTCCCAGTCCTGGGATAAAACCTGGATATTTTAATTAAAGTCTTCAGGAACTCCAAGAGAATATAGTGCAGTGGTGGTTGAAAATGGGACCTGTGATTAGTTAGGACCAACATGATTTTGAGAAGAAAGACTTTGAAAGACAGCTACAAAGGCCAGAGATGGTGGTTGCAATTATTATTTATATTAGTGGTAATCTAAGCTATCATCAGAAGAGACTTTAAATCCTGAATACAAAGAAGAAATGTCCAAGAACAAAGACAGCAATCAGAAGTGATACGCATCTTGGAAAACATTACAAATGCACCAGAGTTAAAAAAGTCTGTCCTGACATATAAGCTCAACAGGTGGAGGAGTTCTCTATCTATTGGACAGCACCAAACATGCCAGGGCTGATGGCACTGAGCACACAATCGCTGAAATGGAAGTATATGAATTGTGACCACAGCTGGTGCAACTTACAGACCTACGGTGACAGCATCAATGCTTCTGACAAACTTAGAAGTCCCTTAACGCATTGTTGACTGGCATGAAGGGTAGTGATCCAGTCTTCCAAGAGATCTGTGCACTTTTCTCCCTAAGGTCTCAGGGGTTGTAACAGCCTGGTTCACCCTGTGAGCTCTAAGAAGCATGATGTTCCTACTGTGCAATCTGCCTTGTAGAACACAAGGAGAGTTTCAAGAAGAGCAGAAACCTGTTCTCCTACAAGAATCTCCGAAGACTCCACAAGGGCTTAAAAATAATAAAAGAATGTCAGTCTGAAACTGAAATAAGATGCAAAACCTTTGAAAAGGGCTTGAAAGTCTTTGAAAAGCCCTTGAAAAGGTGATGCAAACACCCTGTGAATGGAGGACTGCTGGACTGGCCTGATGCACCTCAATGTGAAAAAGTCAGCCTCAGTCTCTATTAACTTTGTGAGATAACTAAAGGAAGTTAAGACATCAACAGTGGGCCTCATCTGCTTGAATGCTACAATGCAATGTTTCTTACTGCTTTGCTCTACTATCACTACCGTTAGGAAGATGCAGAGTGCTATCTCCCTAAATTCACCCCTGCTGTTTGGTTGGAGCGAATGAAATAAGATGTCTGTGGTACATATACGAGACAAAGAAATTGTGCTTAAAAAACTTAAACTGACAGGACAATCCATACAGACATGCTTCGAAAGTCCACCTCCTTTCTGTTGCTTCCTAACAATTGGCTAGCGAAGCATTTGGATTAACTCACAAATGAACATACAGAAACTGAATCCAACAAATACTAGAGAACATAAAAGTTCTTATAACTTATAATGCTGCTGGGTAATGCATTATGATTTGCAGCATCATGCTAATGCCCATTCAATTATATTATAATGTGAAAATGCAAATACTGAAGTGAGGTCATATGGAGCAGTTTATCAAATCTAGGCACACTGAATTTCATGAATAAGCATATGAAGTAACTCCAGCCAAATTATAAGCTGGGTAATTATCTTCCACTGCCTATATTTTCCTTGAGATTTAAAAAGAATATAGAATTCTTTATTTCCTAGGATAAACCTTTTTGGATGTGAATTTTGTGTTCATGAAAGATGCCAGATTAGTGGCCTGGAGACCAAATCCTCTTTATGCACAGAACATGGCATGTTACAAGCAGAAGCAGTGGAAGTTCTCTTCATTCCTCCAGTAACACCATTCCAACATGGTCAATTGCTTTTTGAGGGTTATAGCATATATCACAGAATCACACAGCATCATTTCAAGACAGACTGGAGTGAATCAGGCAAAATTGTATGAATGAAAAACATAATGACATTAAACATAAATCAAATATCTTTGAGAAAGATGGATATTTTAAACATTATAGCAACTTACGGCTAAGCTAAATGGACTGGAAGATTAAGTATGTTCAGTTTAGATGAGGTTAAATGGCCCTTATGTATAGCAATATGTAATCTCCAAATAATCTTATTTTATGGGTGTTCATTAGCACATGATTTTCCATTTTTCCTAAAGCCCTTAGTACCTACTAAAACTTGAGATTCTGCTGAAATATTGAACAACATGCTATTTCAATTAATATAAATTAGATGCAGGGGAGTGCAAATAATTGGTAAGGGAAGCAAAAAGTATTAATGAAATTCCATGATCAAGAGGTGCTAATTGCAGAAATAAATACTTCTTGTCCCAATTAGCTTATAAATCAGGTATAAAAGGAACACCAGGAATACATCAGTGCAAATTCTATTTGGAATTTTTATGCCAGCAATAATGAAAGAAAAAGAGTAAACATGCATTTTAATTATTTCTGTTCTGCTGTGCTCTGTATTTTTTCTGTAAAAAGAAAATGGCACATTGCATACATGCTTTATAATGTATTACCTTCAAGTTTAGTAATAACTACATATGTTTTATGCCATAATGTACTCATGTTAACAAAGTCTGGGTCAGATGATTTTTTTCAAACATTTCAAAGGATCTGACTTCAATGCTCTGTTAGCACTGAAGTGCTGTTTTTTAATATTTATAAAATAAAAGAAAATTCAGATTATTAAAAAAAAACCACTTAGTTTTGATACACTCTCTCTGATTCCTAAAGATTCAGTTATGCCAAACAATCTTTCCTAAGTTTAAAACAGGTAGAGAAGGTAAGAATTTATTGCACATTGGGAACCGCTTAGAACAGTACAAATCATGTTAATTTCACCAAACCTTCCAGTCCCTCAGTATTAAAATCTGAATATACTACATTGAATATAATTTTAAATCACTACTGATGGCTGCTAAAGTCAGTGAAAGTTTAGTGTCATAGCAGCATTAGTAATATTATCGGTTACTTAGGCAGAGTGCCCAATTGGCAATGATCTGTATAAGTGACCGGTCTTAATTGCTGACCAAACTTTGTATATTCTGCTAAAGTGCATTACAGGTGTCTCAGCACCATGGAGACCAATGCAATGCACCTTTCAACACAGAATACCTGTCATACTCACCGTATGTGGCATTTTGCCGCAGGAGAAAAAATTAAGAGGTCATATTAACAAAATGAGCAAAGCTCTTTGTATTGTATTGCAAAGAACTAGCAAACTGGTGCTTTTTCTGTTTATCAAACTATCCTTTTTTGTTTGTTTGCTTATTAGTTTGTTGTGGGAGGAGGTTGTTTTTTTTTTGGGGTTTGGAGATTTTTTTTTTGGAAGGGGGTTCAGGCAGGAGCACAAAATCATAACAGTTTTGGGAAAAATACAAGAATAATTTAACCTAGGGGACTGTTCATTGGCGAAAAACGTATGAAGACCAAAAGATTAACCTTACAAAGAGAGCAAAGAGAGTGTTGTATGATGTTTTCTAAGTCTCTACAATAAGAGAAGGCATCACATAGTAAAAATACTTCTAACTAGGAGTCAAACTAAGTCCTGATGTATTTCCTTGTCTCGTGGGAAAGAATCACTTGCCCTAATGAAATAACTCTTGCTTACTGTCTAAATTACTCTTCTCAACTCCATTTCTCTTGAAGGTATTTTTGGCTTGAAAATGACTGAAATATGGAGGCAAAAGTAAAGGTCTTAAGCAATAGGTCAGCGAACATTGACCTCTTAGCAAATAACGAATTTCCTACCCTTCAAAAAATAAACAATTACAAAAATGTCCTCAAAATTTAGTTTATTTCTCTTTTTTATACAGAGAGATGTACAAGCAGACAAATATTTTATGTTATCCAAAAACGTGCAGAAAATGTATATTGGAACTTATCAATACTGTAATCACCCAAAGAGTGTGAAATAGCCTCTGTCTAAAACACTTAAATATATTATACTATGGATGAGGATGTTTTACTATAATAAATACCACTAATGTTTTATATGGCAAGTGACTTCATCTTATATGGATCCCCCGGAATGTCCCAATTTCCAGTTAAAGATATTCTCTTTCATCTCTGAATAGATTACATCCGCAGTAGATATTTGAAATAGGCAGAAACTTGTAGCCTCTTAAAGGGGGAAAAGGGGGATGATTGGTCAGACATGGAAAGTGAGAGCTAGTAATTATTTTCATGTGACACACAAGAGATGTTATAGCAAAGCTGACTAAAGCTGAGCATGATTTAGCCAGTCTTCTTCAACAGTGATGTCACTCAGTTCTTGCTTTCCATAAAGTTATGATTAATAAAAGGGGAGGATTATTACAGTAACTTACTCTTAGTGGGCAACGGGTGACATCAACAGCAGCTGAGCAAACTGACCAAACTTCGTTGTGTGCTGCTGAGGGTTTTTTCTCTAGCAGTGACTAACAAGGGGCTAACAGTGTCTGACAGCACAAAGAGCCCTTGAAACAAAGGACACTTCTGGTGGAACTTCTGAACAGGAGCCACCATTTTAACTCTTCTGCTTCATTTTATGGTTGCATGATGTTTCTTTTGGTCTGCAGCAAGCTCTTCCCTTTCTCTGTTAATGCACAAACTCTCAAACTCAAAACTGATCAAAAACTATCTCAGTGGTCTTTCCGACACAAAGCTGCATGATCCACATTTTCTGCCTCCTCTACTAGTATTGTGATAACTTTTTTTTTTTAATTGCAAATTAAAGAACATCTTTACAAAAGCAGCTTATGCATCTTTGGAGCATGGATTTTACCAGCAACAACACAAATAAGTTTAGACATGTTGTGGAGAATCCTGAGCCTCTGGTTCATCTGTGGGAGAATGCTGTGTTTAATTACATTTTCTTTTTTCAAATTGAGAGAGACTTATAACAGTCCTGTTTGCTGTTTAACCTCTGCAAATTTGCCCTTCCTAAAATTATACTTGGCCACCTGGAAATGTTTACCAACTGAACTGAAATGCTTCTGTGAAAAGACTTCCAGTGTAAATTGAATTCTTACCCCTACAGAGAAACAGCACATTGTGCAGCCCAGGATATCACTACAGGTGATCAGAGAGAACGTCAGATACTTTGAGATCTTTCCCTCAAAATAACTTTTTTTTGGTGTGAGTTGTACAGATTATGCACTGATAATATAAGGGGTGTATGATGTTGCTTTCAACTTCTCTGTCCTACAGGCACTAAGACAACAGTTCCAAGGGGGAGCTGCAGAGGCTGGATATTACATTACCAAAATGTTCCCCAAGCTTGGACAATTCAAATGCCTTTTCTGAACATTATTAACCAAAAGATAGAGCTTGAAAGCTAATAATTTTCTTGTCCAAACAATAATAATATTGTACTTGTCATTTTCACAAGGACTTCTTGAGAGGGAAACAAACAGAATTTTCTAAACTGAATCAGTGAATAATGGTCCCAGTGGTAGTATCTGAAAACTCATGGAGGAGATGAGCTGAGAAGTAGTACAGATACTGAAATGATCAACCACAGACCAATTAACTGTATTCTAAACATTTTTTGTCTGAGGATTTGTGCATCTTGGTGTTTTACATTTCATGTAAAAGTAGCAACATATTTTATCAAGTAGAAAGAAAAGTTTAGGAAGCACCGTACATTCCCATTTTCATCCTGACTGCACATTTCTTTGGTAACCCTGAACAGCAAACTCCTCACTCATATATTCAAAGTTAAAAAAGTGACATACCTATTTCAAGGGACTTAGTGATTAATCAGCTGATTTCTTAAATATATATATATATATATATATATATATATATATATATACACACCAAGTATGCATGCTTCCAGAGCTCAGTAATTTTTTTCCTTTATATTAGCTTCACTTTTTAGTTAGAACATATTTAAAAGAAAAGTTTAGATTCTGTGCAGTTCATACTGTGTGCTAGTCTATTACTGAATCTCAGAATATGTTTGGAAACAACCAACTTTTTCCTCTAGGATGACCAGATTTTTAGCACATGCCTAAAAATGTCTTCCATCTGTAACTCTGGTAATTTATGTCCAAATATGTCTATATTTGCATGTCCAAATAGCTCATTGTATGTAGAGATCAGGTATTGAAATACCTAACTGTCCCTTAAGCAGTTATTTCATGTCTATGAGCTGGAGAGCTCAAATGAATCTACTGGGGTGGCTTTGACATAAAAGAATCACCCCCTGATTTTCACCCCTCTTTCTGAGTCAGATGTCATCCGGCAATTCCAGTCTAACAGCCTGTTTCTGTTTCCAGATGCTGACATGCAGCAGACTTCCCAAAAATGTTAGGACATCCGGCCATACCTGGGCAATTCAGACCAGCTTTGCAACTAGACAGCAGAGGCAGTCTTTCCCAGTGATTCAGCTTTGAGAGAGCAGTCTAATGTATACAGAAGATGTTTTCTTAACTTTTCATCTTAACCAGACCATGACGTGATACTTCAACATCACTAGCTGAGGAAATGTTTCCAATTGCCTGTGATCAAAGTTAACCAATAATCCGATACAGTGTTTTTGCTCTTAAAAGCACTCACCAAAATGACTGTGAGGTGTCTGGATTAAGTTTTTGTATATGACAATTTTCTCTGTTCTAGAGCAGCAGTTCAAACCCAACCTGTGTCAGTTGTGATTAAACATGGTTATTCAGAAGACTTCCTTTTGTCTATGGTAGATTTCCTTTGAAATGGGTGGCAAGAGATGGGCTTTTCTGAAGGTGACTCAGGGCAGGAGCAGTTATATTTTGCTCTGAATCACCTTCAGGAACTTTCTTGTTCTTTCCACAGCATAGACAGAAGTGCCTCATTACCACATAAGGACACTTCCTGAGTAGTCCCCCTGGTGGTTCTTCTAACCCCTTCTTCTCATTCCAACACTGGCAACAATAGATGCTGTTTGGAGAGAGAATGTGAGCCTGGCTGCTCTCTGCAAGCCTATCCTTTCAAGATCCCCTGCATCTGCAATTGTTGTATTAAGGTTGTTAAAGGATATGTCCCTGCCTATTCCCTCTGGCAGTTTTAATGGACCTTCTTGAGTCTTCTGATACTGTCTGCCCCCACAGCCTCCTGTGGCAACAAATCCCAGAAGCTCAGTCTCCATTGTGTAAGCTCTGTGTCTGTTTTAAATCTTCTACTAGTTTCAACGCATTCCCCCTAATACTGCAGGATTTGGTGCATAACAGTTCAGCATTCACCTTACCTACCACCTTCATGGTTTTCTAAGCCCCAAGTACATGTTCTTTCAGCCTTCCCTTCTCCAAGCTGTCTTTCAGTTTTTTGGCTAAGCAGATGCTCCAAAACCTTAATAGTTTCAGTGTCTCTTCTCTAACTCTCCTATGTCCTGCTGGAGATGTGGAGACCAGAACTGCAATGTCCACTTTGTGGATGCACCATATATATAGAGGCAACATGGTGCCCTCTGTCTTGCTCTCATACTATTCATAATAACATCAATTTTTTTGATGGCTTTTTGACCTGTCACTGCACATTATATTTTTAAGTTTGGAGATCCCTAAATGATACATCCAAGACTCACGTCGCCCTCTCCAGATACTCCTCATGAATACTTACCTGAATGTTACTTCTACATTGGCTATTTCCTGATTTGTATGAAAGAATTCACTTCTTTCAGCTCAGCTCCCACTCAAAGCAAGACACTACAGCAGGCAGCTCTGCTGAATATCTCCAGAACTTGTTGAACAAAGGGCATGAGCAAGTCTCTGTGTACCCAAGAATGTGATTGAAGAAAATTGTCCTGTGGCTGTCCCTGCTGTTCTCTCCTGTAAGTGAGCAGATTAAATTATTGGTCAAAGCTGTCAATTTGACTCTGATCACGTGAGATAAATTCAGTTTAAGAGGCAAAAAAAGAACTAGAACTAACCCTCTCAAAAAAGAATCTGCTTTATGAGAAACATCTGAACACTTTGTTGTTTTTATACTTCCTAGATGCTTGGTTACTGTCCCTGAATGAGCAGCTTCAAAGGAGCAATTAAAAATGTGTGCATAGACACACAGTTGAGCCCTGTTTGCACACAAAAACTTTATTCTGAGCTACCTTATGTCACCCCTTTTAGAGGAGTCATCACGAGGGCATGACACCAATAAGCAGACAATGAATAAAGAAAATAACTGTTTATAAGTTCATAGTTGGCATACAAAAGTTATTGAAGAGGAACTGATATTCTAGGCTACTGGCCATCACTGCTGCCTATCAACCCTCTGTTCCCCCAACTGTTACTGGGTATTATAAAGCTCATTTTAAAAGCACTTCTCCAAGACCTGTGAGCCTGGCAGGCACTGTTTTCTCTTTATTGATAAAGAGGCTTAAGCCTGGTTGCTTGTGAACTTTGTAGTCTGTAAGCAGACACCAGGCAAGTTGGTATTTAGCTGTCTACATGTTACATGTCCCACCTGCACTGAACTGCAAGTATAAAATTTTAACCATAAAATGTGAAGTCAAATTGGAAAATTTAACAGAATGGAAATTGATTACAGATTTGAGGATCTCATACCCATTCCAAAAGTTCAACTTCATGCTACCAAGTTAAATCTCAAGGGCTATAACCCCAGATTTGAGGAAAAATCTGAGATAAATTCTCAAAACATAGGTAGCTTTACATTGGAACATGGAATGTCAGGGTAATCACCAGTGCTTGTTAAAACAGTGTCGGGGGCAAGGGTATGTGCATAGAAAAGGGGAGCAGCTTGATTATGTCAATAAATGATGACTGTTCATTTTACTTCCCTCACTTCCCCACATGTGAAATGCTGTCAGTAATTTTTTGTGTTTCCCTGAAAATAATAAGTGAAGCCTAGCCCATCCCTCAGATTTAACCTGTGTCCATCTTGGAAACGAGTCCAAACATTATTTTAAACAACCCACATAAAAACCAGCAACCGTGAGAAACAAAACAGCAGCAAGGGCTTGTTTGTCATTTTTGACCCACAGATCTCAGAAAAGAAACTGATTTCTTCAACTTTACAGATGACAGCATGAGATACTTGTCCTCAGAAATTCATGGTTGAGCCATAGTATCCAGATTTCCTGCATCCCCATCTAGATCTCTCTTCAGTAAACAGCTGTAAGCAGTCAGGCTTCTTCTTAAAATTTTCACTGCATAATGTATTTACTTCATCACAGTGACAAAGCAGCAACCATGCAGAAGAGCAATATACACTTTTTAAAATTCACTTGTTGGTGTCCTCAGTATGACACTTATGTCAGTTCTCTGCTGGTTACTCTCACAGATGGGAATATCTGCTGATGTGTGACACTGCAACTTTTCCCAATAGCCTGTACATGATGACTACCTTGGAAGATTTGCCAGTGTATTCCCTTGTTGAGTTCAGCTCAATGAAAAGAGAAAACTTAGGAGCTTTATTCAATTCCCTCCCACACATCAGCAGATTTATAAGTAATCAAAACTTAGTACGCAAAATGTATCCCCATCATGGAGGGAGCTAAACCAAGATGGAATTGGACCTTTCAAACCAGACAAAAACTGGGATCTGTTTTGAAAAGGAAAAACCAAAACCTAAACATTAATATGTAGAAGTTAAATTAAGCAAATAAACTTTACATCAGAGTTTCTACTGATGTAACTCAAACTCTGAAGTCAGAAGAGCTACCCCAATTCAAATAAACCAAGGATCCAATATTCCTCTTGCAAACACAGTCATAAATCTTGCTAAAATCCACAGGTAATATTACTTTGGGAAGTACATCAGTGAATAATCATCTGAAAAGCTTTTAGCTAAGATATGACTTTTCGTGTCTCCTTTCGTCCATCAATGGTTTATATTTATCCTCCGAGTCAAAGCTTGATTCAACTGACTTCTGCTCCCACAGTCAGCACTAACTTCAGTGACAGCAAGAGTTGATACTAAAAACTAACAGGAGTCTGTAAGTTAAATGGTTGTGTGTGCTGTGATTTGATTAACTGTAGTAAAAGGAACACAGAACAGAGAATTCAGGTCTTGTCAGAAAAATAAGATCACTTCCCATTATTCTGAAGTTGGTGCAAAGATATCATAAAACTCCACTGGCTGAAGGACAATTACATAAGAAATTATTTTGATGTATGTTTTGAGCAATAGTCAAAGTTTCCAACAGCATGCAAATTATTTTTAGCGGACTTTCAATAATAGCTTTAATTCACCTATAATTGTTTTCACCCTACTTGAAGCCAAATGGCATCTGTCACCTGGTGGCCCTTCCCTTTGGGGTTTAAATAATTGACGTGACTCTAATCATAATCTCAAAATATCTTTGAAGACAGCATCACTCAAGATATTTTACACATTGCAGAACTGTTTCTCAAGAAAAAAACCACATTACTTTTGCAGTAATATACTGAAAAGTCACCTGTCAAACAAGCTGCATGAACAAGTTTAGTTCTGTGGACTACTCTCACCAGTGACAATTTAAGTCCATACTCTCCCTATAAATTCAAGAAAATTCTCTTTGTAAATAGTTTTTTCCCAAAAGGAAATGTTTTGAACAAGCTCGGATTATAACATATAGTTGTGTCTTATTACATCACACTAATAACATCATCTGTATCACCTAGCTTACATATTCATATACCTTGACTTTTATTTTTAAGTGTAAGTAGGCAACACATATGCTAAAATAACGTGGACATGAAATATCTTTGTTAAAGCTCACTGTTCCATGAGCTGGCAAGAAAAAATATCAGTGGGTGATATGTCAAGAGGCATAGGTATAGTTTAGAAAGACAATTAACATACTTGCTTCTATTTCTCAGATTGACTTTATATAAGGTTCTTGTAAAACAGAACATATCCTGACCCCTGTAAAAAGTGTCATCCATCAATATCAAAAAGAAAGGCAAGAAAGCTCTTATTTACCCTACCCTCTAGGCCGAGTTCTTATCCTCAGATGAACTTTATTTTTTGACCAGCTCACTAATTATTATTGAAATCACTGACCCCTCTAAACAGCACATAAGCATTTGAGTTAGTAGCAACAGCAAGACCAGCCTTAATTGGTCCACTTACATGAAAGTAGAAACATAAAACTTCCAAACGTAAGTTTCTGTCATATCTTTTCTTATTATTACAGGAAAATAAGGTACTACAGAGTGAAATTCCAGCTGATTTGCACGGAAATCTGTGCGAGTGTGTTCTCTAGTGTCTGTTCTTGAAAGCAGGGATGGAGATTGACAGATACTGTTGTATGCAATTCAGAATTCCAAAGTAGTCAGTAAATCACACAATATCCAGTGGGTGTATAATGAAGTGACATTGGGCCATTTTTAAAAATGGTTTGTAAGCTAAAATCCACAATTAGGAAAAGAAAAAAAAAAAAAAAGAGAGACATAGAGAGACAGGTTGCTCTAGTACTAACCTTTCTTTCTCAATCCCATTCCATTAGTTATTTCTGATCCAGCAGGGAACTAAAATATGCCTGTGAGCCAGCAAGATAGGCTCAGCATCACTCCAATGTTTTATGTGGTCTCAGCTGGTGGTATCAGAATTTAAATTAGAAATCCCAACTGAACAATATTATCTGGACTCTGAAGCTGACAGGAAAAAAAATCAGAAAAAAAAAAGAAAAAAAACCAAACCCAGCTACAGTCTTTCCCAAGAGCAATTGCCCTTTCTGGCAGGAAGGGGTAAAAATAGAGGCAGCTCATTAATATGGCTTGGCAGTGCTTAATGGCAGCTGGTCTGAAGAGTTAGATCAGTGGGTCTTTCCAGCAGTACTCCCGGACCACTGCCAGCAGGTGTTGCTGTGTTCAACAAAATGAAAAGGAGTGCGAGGGGGATGGGGAGAAAAATATTTATAAAGAGAGAAATAGGTGTGAAAAAAAATTAGTCACCGAGTAAAGCTTTCATTAGGCCTTTGGTAAAGCTATACACAAACTCCCCGAGGCAATAAGGAGCATGCTCTGAAATGAATAATGCTTTTCACTTCTCCTAAACTCCTTTCAGAACTTATCCTGCGCTATAAATCACATACATGCTTGCTGAGCTTCACTCGGTAGCCTTCTCGTTTTGTCACGGACCACACACTTTCTCAGCGGGAATCCTCTGCCCCGCCGCCGCAGTGGGAGAAGCTCGGTCCCGGCGGGACGCTGCCCCAGGAGGGCTGTGACGGTCACAGCCGGCACCGCACGGCTCTGACTCCAAGGAGAAGAGAGATCCCTTACTCCCGAGGCAAATTTTCTAGTCTTCGTAAAATCAATGCAATGTAAGGTCCCTTGCTGACAATATGTCTGCGGCCAAATTGCAACAGGCACTGCACTACCAGTACACAACAAATTTCAGAGTTTTAGGATATCAGTTAAAACCAAACTCAGCCTGGTCCTGAGAAAAACAGGATTGCAAGGTGGAAAAGTCATTTGGCAAAACTTGGGTTTGGGATCCTCACAAAAAATAGAGTCCTGTGACTAACTGGGTATATACGTGTTCATTATCCCTTCCTTGAAGCAAGTGTCTCACTGTCCCTGAAGAAAAAGAAAGGAGGGAGGGAAAACACAAAAAAAAAAAAAAAAAAAAAAAAAGACGCAAAACAACCCCAAAGCGTAACAACTGGAACCACCAAACTCAGACTCTAGCAAAGCTACTGCAACCTGTCTCATTTATTACATGCATATTAAAAATGGGAAATAAAGCAACCTATCTGGTCATATGTTTCCCATTAACTTCTGATTTCTTTCTCATTCAACCAAAGCTGTTGTGTGACTACAGCACACACAAGAGTTGGGATCAATGCTGCTATAAGGATTCCCTGGTATCACTGCAAATTGAAAGCTTGAAATCTTTCTTTGATCCAGATCAGCCATATTCCAAGATACATTAAAGTTACATTACCAACAGGACATAAAAATATAATTATAAGTACAATTCAGGCCAAAAAAAAAATCTGAGGGATGGGGATTTTCTGGTAATCAGTGGGTGTTATGAATGAGTAAAGACTGCATGATCATGCCATTTGTCATAAACGGTACCACATAAAGCCAGTTATTATATGTGTTTAAGAAAGGAGATGGATTTTGGATTTACTTTTGACCTTCTGTGTATTACTTCTGTACTGCCTAATTCGCATAGTTATTTCTGATTTTCATTAATGTAAATTGAAATGAAAATTGCCTTTTATTTTATTCCACAAGTGTTAATACCACTCTTACAAAAAATGTGAACTGTCGTTCATTGTAATTTATTTTTAGATGTCTAAACAGTTTTTAATAGTGTGATGCAATCTGCACGTCAAGGAGCCAGGAGAATTGGACAGGAGCAATATGATTCATTTTTTAAAGAGCTTTAAAGGGATCCCTAATTTAAACAGAAGGACATATTTATTCAGAGATTGAATTAAAAAAAACCATCCAAAGCCAAAGGATGCTTACTCAAATGCATTTTCCTGAATTTGAAAAAAATCCAAATTTGGAGAAAGATTATCTGGTATATCCTAAGTATGTAAGAAGAAGAAAACAATTTGCAAAGTAGTAATTAATATCTGGCGAATACTATATTAGAACTAGAACAGTGTTGTCTACATCTAATAATATCTATATCTAGCTATGCAATACAAAAAGTTGGATTGTATCTTCCTGGCTCATAATGTTTGCTTTGTCTGATTTTTATGTTCTAGTTTTTAAATGGATACAGAAATCACCACAAGTTAATCCACGATATTTTGTCATGCTAGACATTTAGGAGTTTCCATTAGACAGTTAATTACTAGAAATGTCTCATACAGGAAAAACAGTCAATTGCTGATGTAACAAGGCACAGTGATCCGGCCCACTTTTGACAGACGTTATATGTGATGTGTACACACGAGAAGTACAGTATAAAGCTTCGCATTATGAAGTACCACAAAGAGGAACTTCAGCAGTTCTTAAAGCACAATACAGCAGTCTCCTTCTGAGAGTCAGGACTAGAGAGGTAAAACTTTCAATCAGCTTTTTTTCTTTCAAACTGAAACTTTTAATTCCTGTGCATGCTGTTGCATACTGTTAGGGTTACATTGAATGAATGCATATATAGAACTTTGCGGCTCAGGTAATTTGTAGAGAGTCTGAGCCACGATTACTGTATGTATTCAAACACATTTCTGTATGAATTTTTGTACATATGTGTATATACATGTATGTACAAATAAACCATGTATCAGCGGTATTGGAAGCTCTCTTTTAGAAAATAGTAGTTTTTAGAAAGTTATGCTTTAACATTAAATCTATCATCATCATGGCATGCAAATAAAATATGCTATACCTCTATGTAATAGAGATTACATGCGATAACTGTACCTGTAGTATATGGCAAGCAACATATACCCCACAGCAAGAACCAAGACATACTTATCTGCATTTTATTTTGATTTATGCCGCTCCCTTACTTTTCATCAGACACTGATAGGATAGGTGCTATATTAGAACTATATATAACTCCTTTAATTATGTCATCTGTTAGTACATCTAATCATGAATGCATATTTTCATCTGAAATTATTTTTTCATCCAATTAAACTTTTAGTTCTATTTCAAGCTGACTTTCAGACTTCGTATAATTACAACAGACTTTGGGCTGTTCACAAGATCCAAGAAAATTCGATGCATTATAGTGAGGTTTGTGTTACAAAGATGTGTTTATAAGAATGGCTGCAGGGTTTATAATGCTGACAGACCTGTAAGTGTAACAGTATATAACAGTATAGTAACTGAGGTCAGTAAAACACAGATGAGGGGGTATTGTGGTTGCCTTATAACAGTAAAAGACTTATAAAAGATCTTAATTGAAAAGGACTAACAATATATAACATTTGTAAGACTTTGGCTGATTGTTCAATTACTTCTGTATGTTTCTTTTACTCTACCTATAATTCCTTGTCGTTCTCTTAGCCCATGTGTCTGTATTCATCTCATGGAAATTAGAGACCTTTCAGTGCTTATATTTATAAATTACTCCTTTCCAATCTGAAATACAATGGTTGACAGTAATATACTGAGTGGAATATTTGCTGGGTAGGAGATAAGCTCATCTGAGAAGACAAAGGTGTGGTAGAGAGAGAATGAAAGGAATGGAAAGAGGGTAAAGTCTAAAAATTAAGAAGCTGCTCTGAGAAAATCAGTACAAGATAATGCCTGAAAGGGAAGAATCTCAACATTTATACAGTTATAGCTGTCATTTTTCCATTATCAAATTCAAATGTAAGCGAGTTTGTAAACTTCAACTTTGCTGCGTAAGGAACAGAATGGAGAGGATAGAGAATGTAAAGGCAACCTGAAGCCATGGCAGGGGCACAGGGAATGCCTTTCTCACTGCATAGCAAAGCCCTCCCCAGCATAAACTGACAAGGGGCTACCAACACTGGTTGAAATTTCTTCTAGTGCTTTAGATTTCTTTAAATTTCTAATGTCCTATTCTAATATTATGATTGCTCTCTGTGATTTAAATGAATTAAGTAATAAGTGCCTTCTAACAAGAGTGGGCCAAATGTAGAAGATCTTACTCAGCCTTCACTCAGACAGAATTATTATTGGCATCGATGAGGGATTTGCCTGAGTCAGAAGCAAGTATGATTTGGCCAGATGACATGTAACACTTCACATTCAAAGCATTTTTCAGGCATTTCTTGATTAACCCCAAACCTAAATATATCTACCCAAGAACTTCCAGGCACAGACTAGCATAGAAGTAGGGCTATTATATGGCATTACCATGTCATGTCACCTATATGTACCAACTCCTGCTTAGGCTTTCAGTGCCTGACTGCATATTGCAGCTGGGGAGTGTATCATGTATTAGAGAGCCCTCCAAACAACAGTGCTATTTTGTGCCTGTCAGACCTTTTGCCAGTGTTGATAACCCCCAGCATTGAGAAGTGAGCAGAAAAGATTTTTTTTTTTCTTCTACTCCAGGCAGAATAATGTTCTGTTCAAAATATTCAGAACCCCTGCCCTCATTCCCATCTCATTCACAAGCTATTTAACAGCTCCTGCTATCCCTAACAATACCAGGCAGGACCAAGAGCAAGGTGCTCGTTAAAGATTTCACTCTTTTCATTCATTCATGTTTCCTCTGTTTAGTTAAGCCAGTGATACTGTTGAAGGAATAAAACAAACAAAACAAAACAAAAAGAAAGGAAAAAAAAGGGGGGAATGACAGCTGGGGGGGGGGGGGGGGGGAGGGGTCAAACAGAGAGGGGAAAAAAAAGGGAAAAAAAAGAGTAAATTTACAGGAATGAGAAGATCTTTTAGAAAGGGGGGAGGGAAGGAACCACGAGTAGTGATATTTGAAGAGAGGTGTGTGTTAGGGGAGCAATGAGCATAAGGAAGCCAGCCTGCCTGTTCCTCCCCCTTCCTAATCATAGCCTTTACTCACAGACAAAACTCCCTCCCTCTCTCATTCACTCACTCACTTTAGGCCAATCCGTCCTCTCTCTCTCTCTCCCTCTCTCTGTGTCTCTCTCCTACTCTGAGACAGAGTCAGAACTCTTCTCCCTGACAGCCACAAACATCTACAGCACTTATTGCATTCAGAGAGGGAACCTGCAAACAAAACTTCACAGAAAACTTTTGGTTCTTGTTCCAGAGAATTTGCTGAAGAGAAGGAAAAACAAACAAACAAACAAACTAACTAAACCAGCCCCCAAAAAAACTGTTCGTGAAGGGGGAGGAAAAGCAGGGCCTTTTAAAAGGGAATCACAACAACTTTTGCTGCCAGGATGCCTTTGCTTTGGAAGAGAGGATTTCTGTTGGTGCTTTGCTGGATTATAGTGAGGAGTTCCCCAACCCCAGGATCCGAGGGGCACAGCTCAGTCACTGACTGTCCATCATGTGCCCTTGCCACGCTCTCAAAGGATGTGCCCAGCTCACAGCCTGAGATGGTGGAAGCAGTAAAGAAGCACATACTGAACATGTTGCACTTGAGGGACAGACCTAATATCACCCAGCCAGTGCCCAAGGCAGCACTTTTAAATGCCATCAAAAAACTCCACGTGGGAAAGGTGGGAGAGGATGGTTATGTGGAAATAGAGGATGACGTTGGAAGAAGAGCCGAAATGAATGAAGTTGTGGAGCAAACATCAGAAATCATCACTTTTGCAGAATCAGGTGAGTGCTTAAAAAAAACCAAAACCCTGTAAAATATTCTTTGTGTCCAAAGTGAAAAATATCCTTTCTGCCAAAACTGCAATTAACTTATTTTCTTCTCCTCAGCAGTAATGTTTTCTGCAAGGTTGTAGGATGAGACTTGGGGGAAGGGAGAAGGAGAAATGGGATGGGGGGGTAGGACTGTGAAGGAATTTGATTTTTTTGACTTAATCTTGGCTACAGATTACACTTGCTAAGCACAGTCAGTCACATAGGGAGGAAGCTCTCTAACCAATCTTGAACATAAAGTCAGGCTGCAGCAGGGTCCTCCAAACTCTGCCTGTAAATACAGAGTACTTGCAGTAAAGGGCTGGATTGCAGAGTTGATGGTAAAAGAAAAAAGGCTGTAGCCTTTTGGAGAGTTTATGAAGACAGAAAGTGAACTGCAAACTACTTCAAAAACAGCCCTTTCATGTAAAAATTATAGTGGAAGTTACAAAATCAGATGAAGCAGCTTTAAGTTTTAGAAGTGAGACGGCTTTTTTGTGGGTTTTTTCCCCTTTATTTTTGTCCTTTTTTTTTTTTAATTTAACACAGCATCTTCGGCAATAAAGAGTTTCAGGGACTGTCAGATGACTTCAATAGAACTGGACAAGTTGCTGTAGCTGATCCAATTTGTAATGCAGACTTCTGCATACTGGAAAAAAGATTCTGCTCCTAAAACACTCCTGCCAAAAATGCAACCTTGGTCGGGTGTATTTTGAACTCTTTCACAGTTCTTTTTCCCCTAACTCTGAGTAAGAGCTCAGAATATATGTATTTAGTAAGTAAAGTCTTAAGGCTCACATAAACTGCCCATAAGAAACAGCTCTAAAGTTGTACTTTGCTGTCTTGTTCCTACATGAATAGGACCAGAACCCATTTTAATTCAATGTATGTGTATCTGCACATAAATCTGTTAGTGTATGTGGGTATGCTAATGCATGCATCAATAGCAGTTACTTGCAATAAGTCTATCATCTAACTAACAGCAACTTTTTATGATGCTGTCTAGCCAAAGCATTTTTCCTGTTGCCAAGACGGTTTTAAAAGAATGTCATTGTTTTGTTTGGTACAGCATATGGTAGGCAAAGTATGCAAAGGAACTCCAAGCATTTTTGTTTAAAAGTTTGCTGCAGCAGTATAAACAATTAAGACAACACTCAGAGTTTCCAGTCCTGAAAACCTGTTGACTCAGATGTTCTGATTGCAGGGAAGCCATGCACAAGAAGTGTGCATGCTTTTAAGTGCAGACATTCCTGCTGGCTGTCTGATTTCGAACTGTACAAGGAGCCCTTGCCTTTGGAGTCCTTATATATGTCTATATACATATTATCAGTTCTTTCAGCATGAGAACTCAGGCTTTTCAGTTTTTCCATCCCCTCCACTTCAGAAAGCAGGGAAAAGGTGTCAGTGCCAGAGGTCATTAGAAGCAGGGGTAGCTTGACATTAGTTTAGAAATGAATTTATAAAAGCAAGGAAACCTCTAAGCTATCTCTGAGTTGGATTTCCCACCTGGTTTTCAGCAGCTCGCTCTGAGCACAGTGGAACACATATGGCATGAACAGTGGTTTCTCTTCACTGTGTGCGTCGCAATCATTTGTAAACACATTATTGTCTCTCCTGAGCTCTGACACAAAGGAATTTGGAATTTGATATATGCCTACTCTGTACAATACCCTCCAACGGCGGCTCCCGAAGCCATTGGCTCTTTCGGTCACGTGAGCAGCAAAAATCATGCCATTGCCCACACACTGGCCAATCATCCTGCCACCGATCCCCCGCCACCAGCCACCAACACTGTCACTCAGCTTGATTTACATAGCGTTGTCCTACTGCTGCTGACAAATTACTTGAAGAGGACTTACACTGTGGAGCTGCAGGACAGGGGCATCCACTGTGTTCTCATGCCTTCTCCTCCCTGCCACAGTTCTCTTCCTTTGTACTATGACAATCCTGGAAGCCCAGGCAGGAGGGCTGCTCTGTCAATTTTTTCCGTACCTGCTGCCATTCCATACCTCTTTGATTTGGGACAAGGGAGGGACTGTTAGCAAGTAAAAACTGAGTTCTGGTTTGGGCTTAAAATGGAAATGATAAGTCCACTCTGTGGAATAACTTCAGATTACTGAAACATATTCTTCATCTACAACCATTCATCTGGTCACTTGCCAACATCAGAGGATCTACCACATTTTACAGGTGCCAATGCTGCAACAACTTAAGTAAACGCTTTTTGAGATCCTGTCCTCTTGTGCACTGGCAGTTATTCCTATCAAATATTAAACCAGTATTTTTTTAATGTAAAGGAAAGTGAGGCAAAAAATAAAGGCAAGTGACATGTCATATAGGAAGTATGAGTTAAAAAGGCAGGAATAGAATATAGCCACAGGGATAGTCTCCACTTTTCATTCTGTGGCAACTGGGAATAGCATGAACTTTAAACACCAAGCAGGAGAAGAAACATGTTCTGCTCACAGCCAGGTTAATATGTTTCCTTCTTTTAATGTCAAATTCACTCTGCCTCAATAGAGGGCAATAAGAAATCAATTAAAATGAATGAAAACATCTCATATTGTACAAAAAAATGTCAACAAAAAGCAAAATAAGACTTTAGGCTTCTTGTTTCTTTGGGTATGGCTTGACATAAACAAGCCTTTCCCCATGTCTTTCAGATGTCACATTTACTACTTGCCTTTATAAAAAAGTAATATTTTCATCTTTCATCAGCCATATTCTCAAACATACAAAGAAATGGAGTGAATGAACAAGAGCACCCTTTGCATGCAGCTCTCTCTTGAGACTGCTGTTTTCTAAAATAGACCAAAATTCAAACAAACACAGACTTCAGACAATTAGAGGGGAAATAAATGCAGTAAACTTGTCTGAAGAACAGGTGTAGCTATGTCCAGGAAATCAGCAAAATAGTTGGCAGGTAGTTTTCACAGCTAACAAATCCAGACAGATCTCTGCAAAACTAATGACTGTGAGTATTGGGCAAAAGTTACAAATGCACCCTACTGTCCTTTGGCACTCTTACAAGTAAAACATGAGAATTACTTTCTACTTGCATATCAAACTAAGATCACAAATGTCGATTAGTTCTGCTGTAAGGGAAGCTGTGCCAGAGTTCTGTGTCTTCAACGTCTTAAAAATAGTTTTTTGAGGAGAGGGGTCATATAATTTTGTGCCAAGCAAATCCAACAGGTTCAACAACAGAGATGCTCAATACTTATAAATATGATTGGCTACTAACTCGTTCATTATTTTAAGTAGACAGCTTATTAGGCAGTTCTGGGATTCTGCCAACTGAATTTGATCCTGGCAACTAAACTACCAATGAAATGGGTTTCTGACATCAGCCCCCGAAAAGGTGACAGGAATTATCAGATGGAAATATGGAAAGCTAAAGATTTATCTTCAGGAGAAATTCCAGGGGGAAAAAAGAGAAGTCTGCCAGCTATTTAAACCACTTCCATTGTTTTGTACCACTTCATACAGAATTCCAGGTGAATTGACTTGATCATGTGATGCCTACTTTCATGTGCAGAGGGATACATGTATGTATGTATTCATGCCTTTTCCCAGAAGATACCAACCCTATACAGCCAAGATGGCAGTTCAGGAGGGAAAAAAAACCCAAAGGATGTGTCGTTTATGTATTTTGAATAATTTTGACAATTTTCTTTTGAAAAGAACTGTATTTTAGGGTACAAGTATTCATGCTGAATAAAGAACGGCCACGAGAGGGCACACTCCAAAGGCTTTTTGCTCCCCACAAGGCAACCTTCCTCACACTTATTTTACCTAATTGGATTCTGAGTCCCAGAGATCTTTATGCTTATCTGTCTCTGCTCTGAGTGGGAATCGTTTCTCTCTTCTAGTTTATTTAAGTCAAGGATTCACTGGAGTGAAAAGCTGCAAGGAAAATAATGCAGGAAGGAAATAGTTAGAGGAGTAAAAGATGGATGCTAGAAGTGCTGGAAATCTAGAGAGATCAGAAATTATAAATATTATTTTTTTACAAGATACTGAGGAATGTGATCATGAATCATCCTTTGAGATGATTTGCTCACATCATTTTTTTAATGCAGTCTCCTCGGCTTTTAGAAAACAAGCCTATTTTCCCTTGTTGTTTTTTCTTCCCTCCCGCCCCCCCCAGCATACCAAATCAAAGATTTCAATTTTAGCAAATGAAAGCAAACTGCTTCCAGAAGAGGAAAGCCATTCTGCATTGATCTGTTTCTCTGTATCAAAAATGTGAGAATTAAGAGGGGTTGGTTGGTTTGAAGAAAAACCTGAGAAAGCACAGATGAATCTAGGGAGGTGGGAACCAGTTTAGAAAAACATACTTGAGAAACAGAAAGTACAGTATGTGTCCATCTCTGTGTAGCCAGGCCCACAGTTTTGTGTGCTAGTAGGGAATATCTGAACATGTATTTGCCTGTATGTGTGTGTAAGCACACATATGTCCTTACACACAGGTATACCAGGGCAGACATGCTTGTATCCCTGTGCCTGCACCCATACCATTCCTGCAGACAAGGATGTACATTCGTGTGTTTTCCTCTGTGCAGGATATATCTACCTTGCATACATGTAAGTGATTCATGCTGAGGAATTCTTATATCTATATATAGAGTTAGGCCTATGAGAAGGCAATCTCATTTAACACAACAAAGCTTTGCAACATTGATATAGGATTGAAGCTTAGTTTACTGGAAGCAACTGGAAGTTCTGTTATTTACTTCAGTGGGCCTGGGATTTGGGCCTTAGTGCTCAGAAACTAAATATTTTAATGAAAACAAACAGGCAGCCTCTGATCCACTTAATTTTAGAATTTACAGCAGATAATTACAAGTATGCACAAAAAATTGCTAAAAAAAATTTTAAAAAATGAAGCCTTGGAATTGTTTTTACCTTGGAATATTTTACTGGTGCAAATGATTCTAAACTTTGCTTGAGCTATTTTAGATGTAAATGAAGAAATCAAATAAGAGAAAAAAAAAAACCAACCAACTTCAACCAAACAAACACCTTTTTTGTTTCTAAATATTTGAAGCCATGTGGGGGAAGGGCTTTCAATTTGGAAAGAACTCAAAGCTGTGGATGTAAAGTGCTTCCTAACAAAATAGCAGAGGAGAGTCAAGGTTCACCAGAACTGAATTATTTCACATTGTAAATGACCTTGTCAATGCCTCTTTGGGTTAACTTTTCAAGAAAAGGTATTTAAATAAAGTCGCTGCTGCTTTTTTTCCCTCCGTGAACACTCAGGGAATAGGTTTCTTTCCTGATCTTCTTTTTTGGTTTATTTTTCTCTTACAACAAAATCTCTCTTTTCTGGCAGCAAATGGTAAGTGAGCATGAAGATGAAGTATTAATTGTGCCATAATTTCTCCTCCCACTGTAAGAGGCAGGGATGAAAGTATGCAACCTGGATGACCAGTCACATATGCTGGATAATGAATAATCAGAATAAATTGTTTGCCAGTGATCCATAGGCTGAAATGCATTCACAGAAATGGCCACTGTCTAACTGTGGCAACAGGAGATGTGTAATCATCAGTCTGCCTAGGGCATAATTACCAGACGATAACACTAAATTCTCTGAATAAATTCTATGCTGCAAAGAATTAATCTAACTTCAGTGGTCACTCATTAGTAAACATTTTGAGCAATTATCTCTCAATAACCATGCTCTTCTCTTCACTCTCTTTAGAGGAACCTTTCTAGTAACCTATTTTTTTTTTCTGTCTCCTGGGGAACGGAAATGAGAAGTGAAGGGAAGGATGCTTTTGAATGTAATTACAGATTGGCACGCAGTACAAATTCCCCCAAATCTAAACATAGGCAGTAGTAAAGTTAGCAACTAAAAAAGGAAAAAAAAAATCTTGCTTTGTATGGAAAAACAGTTCACTTGCAGCATAATGTAAAAACGTTTCAAAATTAAGCACCGATAAAGCATAGATATTTAAAGCGACAGCACCTTCTTACACAGTGAGCATTTTTCAAAGGAAAATAAATCCTGTGTATTAAAAGAAATTAAGAACAAACCATATTATAATGAATAATGGTCACAAAGAATAAATACTTTCATTATGAAAGAAAAGGCCTTAATAATTCAACAGCATACAGGTAAAAAAAAATAATTTTGCATTTTACTCAGAAGAAGATACTCTCAATTGTATAGCTTCGACCCCACGTAGTATATGTATATAGCTTGAACTAACAGAGGCTTGATCTTGAATCCTGCTTCAAATTGCATATAATCAAACTTCAACCATCTTTAAATAGTTAAATTCAACCATTCTGAAGGAAGGATCCTTAACCTCAGAGGAAGAGCACACTGGACCTGCAGATTCCTGCTGGAGCACGGCATCAGCTACCTCATGCAGGGCTGCCCCTCCCGTTCCCCTGTGTCTGGGCCCTCAGGGGCTCTGCCAAGCTCTCCACGGGCTACTATGCCATGCTCATCACCTCGTGCTGCTTGGGAGCAGGTGCTGACTGCAAAGTCCTGTGCGAGCCCTGGCCAGCCCTTCCAGAGGTGGAGAGGAAGGTACCTGTGCAGGTTCCCCTTGCTTGCATGTTCAGTTTCTCTCCTAAAAAGGTACATGAGCAGTAGTGAAGAGAAAAACAGATATGAGAAAACTCCCATGCTATATATACTGCTACACTTTCTTTCCATTCAGTAACTTCTTCCATTAAAGCTTTTACCATATATGCACTACTTAGAGCTTGTATTTTTAACCACTTCTCACATCATTTGCTGGTGTCACTTGCCCCACTAGACTGCTCCTTTGGCATCACAGCCCTCCTTCTGGAAGGGACTTTGCTCAGCAGGAAAGCAGAGAGGTGGCCTCTCCAAAGTTTTGGGAAAGGGAAATGAGGAAAAGCAATCAAAAGGAGCCCAAAGTAATCCCTTGTATCCTTTTTCAGCTGCCTTCTGCCACGATAACAATCCAGGCTGTTGACACTGCTGTTTATATGAGCATAGAAGTGATGAAGGCATTATCACTGCTGGTCTGTGGGTCTTTCCTCAGCAGTCAGGCAGGAGGAGCAGGATGATTACAAATGGAAAAAGACCCTTGCAAATCAGCCATGGCAAATGTAAAGGCAGGACAAAAGGGTAAACAAAATGTTATTATGGAAGTGATACCATCCCAAATTTCAGGACTTTTTTACCTTCAGTTTGATGAACAGTATATATTTCCAAAGCTTTGATCCTGACTGTTAATTCAGACCTAAAAAGAAAGACTTCTAAATCCCTAAGAAATATCTGGAAAAATTTGAAGAAATTTAAATATAGAAATTAAATTTTTGGTTTGGGGCTTGGGGTTTTTTTGGTTGGTTGGGGTTTTTTTTTTTTTTTTTTTTTTCCTTTTTTGGGTTTAGAATTGTCTCAGAACACTTGAAGAATTAATTTTATTGTAGCACTGAACCTTTTGGAAACAAAGATCCTGTTATAAAGGAAATGTGTAACCATAATAAGCCAGATCTTAGGGTCTCAATTAGATTTTAGAACAGGCCAAACCCTGATTTCAAAATGAGCTTGTCTGAGAACAGTGACCTCTTAAAAACTGCAGGATTCATACCATTTGTGCTGTGATCGTAACAAACTAGTTGTGAATGTGGAGAGAATTCAGAAAAGCTTCGTTTTTTCCTAATGTGAAAGCATGCTTTTTATCCTCAACCTTGCACCATTCCCAGTCTCCTTCTAAGAAGACCTATGAAAGGAAAAGTGTTTTTAAATTGCTATAAAAACTTTTATTAGCTATGCAGGTTTCAGGATTTTATTTCATTCAGAAATATTAGGCTCAGATAAGCTTCCTGCATATTTTTTCTTTAGACTCTTAATCCACCATTTGTTTCTGAAAATGTAGCTAACGACATCCAGAGAGGCTGTTATTGTAGCTAATAACCTACAAGGAGGCTGTTATCCCTGTATAAGGACATGTCTTAGGCTACCTTCTGCAAGCTCACGTCCCTTAAGTAAAGAAAAAGCAAGTACTCATGTACTTTCACCATACTGTTCAAATATTTTTAGTAATGAGGAAGAATCCTACTTTCACACATAGAGGAGCATTTGAAAAGCATTTTAAGAGGTCCTGTTTCTTTCATGTAATATTTGTCCAAAAGACTGCTTGCATCACTACGCTTCTGGCCCGTGCAAAAGGTAATGTGAATATTTGCTGTTGCGGATATGTCATTTTATAACTATTTTCAACTCCCACTACAATGGAAACAGCAGAATGTGAAATACCATGCACTAACACTTAGCAGCACTAGGTTATTCTGTAATTCAGGGCTGCCTGGCTTTTCAGATTAGATAGGTCATACAGCTTCTTCCACTGTTGAGCCAGGTTTGCACACCCTATCTGCTTTCTCCAGAGCAGATGACCAGACCAGGATTTTTGTCCATGTCCAGCACAGATTCTTCTGCACCCAGCACAGTTGATCTGCTCATGCACAGAACCCCTGTTAGTGCCAGAACTGCAGTCTGTGCCCAGCTTGGTTTCTAAAGAATGCAATATATGTATGGCAATTCCCAGCAATTCATGCTTATTCCATAGAGAAGTCTGTGATCTCTGGGGAAAGAGAGCAGCTGGGAAGAAGCTGCTGGTGCCAGAAGATCTTCTGTAGCTTGATCTAAACCACCTTTTTTTCCCACCAATGTTTGCTTGAGTAGAGGCGGCAAGCACAATGGGTTGGATGGAGAATCTTGGTTGGCAGCAATGCACTCTTGGTACATCACCTGCCTTCAGGTTCCCTTTAAGTCCAGGACCCCCTCACAAAGGATTTACCAGGACTGGAAAGGGATAATCTAAAGTTAGAAGCTTACTTTAGAGGGGAGAGTCAGGGCGAATAAAGCCAGAGGCTGGCTGGTTCTCACAGCCCTTAGAAGTATCCATTCTCATAGAGAACACTCCATAACACGCTGTGTACAAGGCAACCAGCCTTTTGGACTTCCTTTGGACTGGACATATGTCACTGTACAACTCCTCACGCTCTCAAACTGAGTCAGGAGTGAGATTGGTGTCTATTACCTGACCTCTGCTCAAACACAGTTGGCAGCTTTGACCTAGTTTGATTACCGGAATGGAAAAAAACAGCATTAGCCATTCAGTCATTATTGAATGAATTGATTAAAAAATAATAGAAAAAGAGTACTTTCATCGTGCCTCACAGTACTGGTCAGCTTGCTCTGTCTTTTTTATAAGCTGCTGGTTCATGTAGCTCCCTGAGAAATTAATGTAACTGACTGAAGACTGGCATCAGCCATCTGTGAGAAGCAGTTAACACAAACCATGTGTTTCCATATCTCAGTGACAGTTAAAGTCTACAATTTCACACTCTCACTTAGAGGGAAAACAAAAACAAAACACTATGCCCTTTGGACACTGTAATTCAGAAATGTCTCTCTCTTTGACCTGGAAATGCCACGAGGGAAAGCTGAATGTAACAGTGCTAGTACTTCACAGAGACGAAAAGCAACAGGTAGCTCAAGGGGCAGAACGGCCTGCCTACAAACTTCAGAAATCAGCAACTCTTGAATTTGCAACTGAACACAAGGTAGATGTCTCTTGTGATTTTGCTCCAGTTCTGTCTCACCTGAGAGTGGGAGAAGAGGGAAATGGTCAGGGAGCCTATAGAGGTGAATTCAGTTTCAGTGGGAAGAGAGGAGAAGAGTCTTGCTACAGAGAGAGCAACTTTTCCTCTGTGTGTCCTGCTACTTCTGTTTTAATCACCACTTTCTGGTCTTAAGCTGCAAAGTTATGGTTCACTGACAGAACTTCTGCACAGAAAATGTGGTAAATAACTATGGATATCTCAATAATAATATTAATAACAAATTGATAATTATAAATACTGTTTCTTTCTTACTAAGGCCAGATATCTGTACATTGCAAATCTGTGACCCCAGTCCATCCTGGCCTCCATGCTGAGAAGGAACAAAAGACGTCATTAGGGCTTTTTTCTTTGTCAAGAAAATAGAAAAGTACCTCTCTTGAAAAAATAATATCACACCACCACCCCCCAGCTAATTCATTCTCTCTTAACTTCTTCATGCGCTAGTGATCAAATCATTAAACAGCCCTCATTATTCATTCCAGCTTCTGCCAGGGATATGAGCTCTGTATCCGAGAAACACCTCCTCACCATCACAATCATCATAATGACATCTCAGCAAGTTGATACAATTATGCCAGGGAACCATCCCCATAATTATACAGTTCTTTAGCTCATTTCTCAGTGTATTCACCATTACTATAATCACAGCAAGTACAGTGCGTTAAATTAGGAACGGGATCTACAGCTAACAGCTAACAGGATGAAAAGTCTGCCTGCTGCAATTCTTCAATTCTTTACAATATAACTCTACAAACTTCTTAAAGTGGAGGTTCATATTTTAGCATGTGTTTGTTTTTGAAACAATAGATATTTACAACTCATTTTAAGATGCAAATGAAGGATGTATTTTTATGGAGGGAGAAATCGTAAACCTCTTCCCCACATAATTTTCAAAGTATTGCTAAAGAACTGGTAGCACTGGACCTTATTTCCTAACCAGATATCAGGTGTACATTTTTATGCATATGGTACATATGGATAAAGCATTTTTGCCTTTCTGCTCACAGTGATCACAAAGACAGTTTAAGCAAACTTTGGCAGCCACTGATGTTTATTTGCCATGAGATCCTTTACATTAATTACATTAATCCTTTATGTTGTTACTATGAAAAATGCTCTGGCTAAAATATCAGGCAAATGTATACTTTTCTAAAAAGAGAATTTTCACAAAATACAAACTGAGGAGGGGGTGAAGGCAGGTTTGAACAGATGATCCATAAAAATGTAAAGAACCAAATAGAAAACCTAGGGCACTTCATGCCTGTGGAAAAAGTAACAGAAGTCTCTTTAACAAAATGCAAGCAGACATACTAACAAGTTCTTCCTGTCTATTTCCATTTACCAAATCAGGCACAGCCAAGAGAATGTTGCACTTTGAGATTTCCAAGGAAGGCAGTGAATTATCGGTGGTAGAGCATGCTGAAGTGTGGCTCTTCCTGAAGGTCTCCAAGGCCAACCGGAGCAGGACAAAAGTCACCATCCGCCTGTTTCAACAGCAGCGGCAGCCAAAAGGCAATTCTGAAGGAGCAGAAGATACAGAGGATGGGGGGCTGAAAGGTGAAAAGAGTGAGACTTTGATTTCAGAAAAGGCAGTGGACACCCGTAAAAGCACTTGGCACATCTTCCCTGTCTCCAGCAGTGTCCAGAGACTCCTGGACCAAGGCAAGAGCTCTTTGGATGTGAGGATTGCCTGTGACCTGTGTCAAGAGACTGGAGCCAACCTGGTGCTATTGGGCAAGAAGAAGAAAAAGGAAGATGATGGGGAAGGGAAAGAAAAGGAAGCTGGAGAATTCACAGGAGAAGAGGAGAAGGAACAATCACATCGGCCCTTCTTGATGATGCTTGCCCGGCACTCAGAGGATCGCCAGCACAGGCGGCGGAGACGAGGCCTGGAGTGTGACGGCAAGGTCAACATATGCTGCAAGAAGCAGTTCTTTGTCAGCTTCAAGGACATAGGATGGAGTGACTGGATCATTGCTCCTACAGGTTATCATGCCAACTACTGCGAAGGAGAGTGTCCCAGCCATATAGCAGGCACATCTGGTTCATCATTATCTTTCCACTCCACTGTCATCAACCACTACCGCATGCGGGGCCATAGCCCCTTTGCCAACCTCAAATCATGTTGTGTGCCCACCAAGCTCCGGCCTATGTCCATGCTCTACTACGATGATGGCCAGAACATCATTAAGAAAGACATACAGAATATGATTGTGGAGGAGTGTGGCTGCTCGTAGATGCTAGTGTGCACAAAGACCCTTCTTGTTAAGTAGAAAATGTACCAAAAGCCCAAGAAGAGGAAAGACCATACATGGTATAATCTTTTTTGAGTGAAACAATCATCAGAAATACAAGCAAAAACAGAAGAGAGCAAAAAAAAGGGAGAGAGAAAAAGAAGGAAAAAAAGACTTATGGAGGATCAGAAAATTCTTCACCTACAAAAAAGGAAGAAAACGTCATGAAGCCGGGCTTGAATAAGATAGATATAAATGTTGGTATGGATTGGGGATTTCCCCTTCCTTTCAGTAAGCTCCTTATCTTGTTACATAGTATACTAAACATTAGTTACTACTAGGGGAAGGGAGTTCTGTTCCCTCCCTTAGTTACCCATCAGGTCAAGCCATGGTAGTAGCTCATCTAACCTGCAGAAATTTGGACAAAGTCCAAAAGGTCAATGAAAAGCCATGTGTATGATCACTGCAGTCACTGGCGCTTTTCCCCCACATTTACAGAGCAACTGAGTAAGTGTGTAGTGTTTGTGTTTGTATATATATATGGCTATGTATTTATATACATGTCTCTATACATACAGACACAATACACATACATATACTTAACATTGATCAAGGGTCAATTGTGTGCAGGTGTGTACACCTTCATCTTCTGCACTACATTTACAAAAAAAAAAAAAAAAGAAAAAAGGAAAAAAGAAAAATGAAGAAAAAAAAAAACGAACAAAAAATTAATGAAAGAATAAAAGTTACATTCTGTAAAGGTGCTTACAATGTTAGAACTATGCAACCTAGATGGTTTGAAACTGTTTACCTGCGAGAGAAAGAAAAAAAAAAAAACAAAACAGAGAGACTTTTTTTTAAATGGAAGTAACTTGTTTAAAAAAAAAAATCTTTGGTGAGAGATACTTGAAAGGAACATGTTTGTCCAGTTACTGGAGTCAAACATTTCTATATTTTGTAAAAAAAATTTTTAATCGTTTACTATTTGCACTACAATGGTGTCTGACCTGTCTAATCCTTATTTAACAAATATTTGCAAGGGAGGGTGGTTGGGTGTGGGAGGGGTTGAGAGCTGCACTTATTGTGAGCTATACAAGAACTGCTACAGCACACAAAATAGCTATTTTTATTATTATAATAATTATTATTATTTTGTACCTTAAAATGAATAGACACATACACCAAAGACATTTGTGCAAGCCTCTATAAAGTCTGTTTGCGGTTGGTACCATTCATCTGTAATGAGTTAGGGTTTGAATTAAGAGTCAGTGGGTTGATTACATTCAGGCTAGAATATCTGTTAACCAGTTAAACCAGTTAAATTCAAATAGTGCCCTCAACAAAAAATCGCCAGTTGAAGTAAACCCAGAAAATCCCTGGGATTTGGATCCAAAGTGCTTGGATCTAAGGTCCATCTGAGCATAATCATACTGTTGTGTATGTACAACACTAAATTTTGCCCTGATGCACAGCAAATGTGCATTGTAGGGAAACAACTTTGTCCAAGGGATATACATATATATGTATATATTTCTGTATGTATATATGTATGTATACACAAGTTATAAGCACTTCTGGCTTAATTTTACTGTTTTGAAAACAATGAATGTTTGTGTGCAAAGCACAGTATTTTATAAGATTTTTTGTTCCTTACTGCCAAGTGGGAGGCTACATGTTCAAAATGGTATTTGTGCAAAAGAAACCTAAAGTGCTGGTATTTGTGCAAGAGAAACCTAAAGTGCTGATATACACTTAAAAAGTGTTGATGTAAATTGCAAGCAGCCTTGGGCCCTGTCCACCATGCTCCTACAAATATACAGAAAATGGCAATTGTGGTTGGATTTCTGTTTGAAGTACAGTCTTTGCTGAAATACTGGCTTTCTCAACCACCATCCTCTAGCATGACAACTCTTAATGGGTTTGCGTGTTACCTGCAAGACCTAATTTTCAGTGTCACACCTAACCTGAAGGGTCCAGCCCGTAGGGCATAGGTAGATAGTCATTGTTTTTTAAAAAATTTTCGCTGTCATATTTAAAAGAATGTTAAACTTACATTTGTCTTTGGGTAGGGGGAGATGATAAGAGGGAATGGGAGAAACCTTTAGGCCCTGTTTACACTGAGTTTGATAACCCTGACCCTGAAGCTTCAGACTCTCATAGGTTTGTTGAACCAAGCCCCAGTTAGCTGCCTTCTGTTGGGACAGGCTTCTAAATGCCTCTCCTGGAAAGAAGTACTAACAAGGCTCTCTGTCTTGTTGAGAGCACAGTCTGTAAAAAAAAGAAAAAAAAAAAAGGAAAAAGAAAAAAAAAGAAAAAAGAAAAAAAGATAGCACAATACAACCCAGTCACACTGGCTAGGGATAGTGTGTTAGCACCTTCATGGCGAGAACCATGTTTGAACAGTGTAATCAGGGCCTTCATTTTCTGTCAGCCAAAACTGTTTGTGTGTGCATGTGTGTGTGTGTGTGTTCTCTGTGTGTGCATATGTATGTGCTCATGGGCGCATGTCTGTATTGGTATGTATCTATAGAGATAAAAATGAAAAGGGAAAAAAAAAAGAAAAAAAAGAAAGAAAAAAAATAGCCCTTTCCTCTGTTGAATAGATATCAACCTACATGCATATAGCTGTTTTCTATCTAATTTATTCCACAATATTTAGATTGCATAGTACGGCTAATGGGTTATACATTTATGTACTTTTTATACAACACAGTTTTTTTACAGACTTGTTTGCAATTTGCAAAAAAAAGAAAAGTTGAAAAAATATAATTGGTTAAACACAAAATTTGTCACTAAAGTGTTCTGTAAAATATCAAGGCTTTCTGATTTAAATTATTTGCAGAAGTTTGTTGGGTTTTTTGTGTTTTCTTCCTGGGGAAAGGGAGGGATTCCAAATGCTAGTAGGAAAATTATCAGGAAAAAAAGAGAAAATATGCACAGCTAATTTATCTTTAGAACTTTAACGAAGTTCTTGGCCCTGCTTATTTGAAGCATGTGACAGAATTTCTGTCAATTTTCCTAGAAGCAGAGCCAGTCTTTGGAGCAACAGGAGCCGGCACACAGTCTGTGAGAGTTGTTGAGGATACCATTTAGTTCACAGGTCTTTGTACTTGGCCTTAAAACTGGGTGCCCCAGAACTCTTATTTATATCGTTAGATGTCCCAGAATAGTTACTCATGTCAACAGGCCCTTTGATGTCAGCTGGCCTCCTTACAAGATCAGTAAAACTACTTACATGAGTAAAGTTGTGCCAGGGTGAATCACAGGTTCCTTCTGCTGTGGGCACTGTCAAGGGAGAGAAAGGATTCTGAGTGAATGGCACCACAGCCAACACTGTTTAATCCAATTATTTGAATGAGGCTGTTTGCATCACTGTGGATCTCTGAACACAGTGAAACAGGTCAGATGGCTCACATTGATAAAGTTTATTCTCAACAGTGATTAGTTATAGAGTATTGGAGACCTGAAATCCCTGAACCTTCCCCTAGATGACAATGGCAAAACTCCCATTGGCTGCTAGCAAAGTAGGTTTAGAAAAACTCATGATTTTTCTGGCTAAAGGAGAAAGATCCTTTAAAAAATAATTCTGATCATGAATTTGATAGCAGATTTAATGTGATGAATAGGGACTGGCCTGAAAAACATGAAAATAGCCTGAGACAACTTCCAAGTAAGGAAAGAAAATAGGATTTTAGATATTGTGAGCGTGTTTCATGATAGCTACACCAAAAACAGAATAAAGTTTTCAAATCAAGAAGCAACTGTTCCAAGCCCTTCTTTTTAGCTTGCATTTGTGTGTGTATACTGGTCACAAATTTTAAAGATTTCTCTCTCCAATCTCTAGAATCAGTCATGGGGTTTTGATTTGTGGTCAGAGTTATTTAAAGTAGGGGGAAATTAAAAACTGTATGATAAAGTAAAATAAGAAATTTGGATGTTAATCAAGACTGAATGATTACAGCAAAATAGCCCATCCCTGATAATTTGATTTAATTAAATCTGAATGTACTTAAAATAGCATTAGAAATTGTTACCATATTTAAGCAGTTGTTCTAGGGCATGCAGCCTTAAAAATTACTTCTCCTTTCAGGTATGACTGTACCAAAAAAGAAGAAAGGCTCTTAACTACTAACACATTCCTTTCCATATAACCTACTTACTGTTTGTATTGAAAATACATTTTCAGTATATATTTAATCGCAGGAATGTATTTGTTTAGTACCTTCATAATCTTATTGCTTGAAAGCTGACCACATTTGGTTGTCTTTTCACATCTCCGTGTCAGATGTTCACTGGTCACAAAGCCTAAGAAACTGGCATAAGTGCATGCTAAGATGTTTCTTTGGGAGGACTGAATGTATTTGTATCCTTTAGATTTAGTAAAAGGAAATGCTTACAGATGCTTGTAATTATTATGCACCCATATGGTATAGTACCCAAAACTGTAGAATTAAATGAAATGGGAGTTTTGTCATTGACTTCAATAGAAACAGTCTCCTACCAAATCACTGCAAAGTAGGGTTCCATTATGTATACCTCCTTTTTTTTTTTTTTTTTTTTGTATTTAGTTGAGAATTAAGCTGTCAAGTTCATTTAACAGTGACACCATAAGACCATGTAGAGGCTAGCAGCAATATCTCTTAGGTAGAGAACTTCAGGCATCTGTAAAGTTTATGTGCAAAATAAAAAACTGACAGACTATAGTTACTCATGTGGAATTGTGCCTTACTCTGTAAGCAATGCCATTGATTTTCAGAGGGTCTCCCTTCCTAAAAAGTTACCAGTCAGCATCAATAAATTGAGAAAAATCTATTTCTGAAGTATAGGTAGATACAATGGAAATTATTAAGTTCTTTAAGTGAAACCTCATGTCAATAGTGTACATCAATATAAGAACCAGATGCTAATCCCTTTCCTTACACTGAAAAAAGCTTTACTCCCCCATATGCTCTCACTGCATTACATGTGGAGTAAAATGTTTTCAGCATGAATAAATAAAATCATAATTTGATCTTCTGTGAACAACTAGAAGCAGGTTTTCATGGGCTGAAACAAGCAGCACTTCTGTGTTTTATAGCTATTTATTTTTTGAGATATAATGAATCTGTTAATTCTCAATGGGTTTCTTTGTATTTAAATACTTTCAAAAACAATACATTGACAATGTGTTGAAGATATATATATACACATATATATACTCTATATGTATGTATATATATATCTTCATAATAATATGTATATATAAAATATAATGCAATTTAATATGACATAACATATATATTATGTTATATTACATTGAATTGTATTATATATACATATTATATATATGTCTACAGTATATATATATATACACAACTATATATATGTATATACATATATATAAATTATGAAAGCCAAGATATTATGAAGCCTATTTTGTTTTTATCATTTTGTGTTTTGTTGTTGATATTATTATTATTGTTATTATTATTATTTTGCATACTACATGCAGTGCTTTAACCAATGTCTGTTTGGCTAATGTAATTAAAGTTGTTAATTTATATGAGTACATTTCAACTATGTCAATGGTTTCTTAATATTTATTGTGTAGAAGGACTGGTATTTTTTTTATTTACATTATGTTTAAAGAGGTAACAGTTTGATATGTTCTCATTTGTTTATATTAGAAGTTATTTATTTTCACGGCATTCCGTCTGGTATTTTGATATTTGGAAGGCATGCTACCTATACTTTGTACAGTTAGTGGGCAGTATTCAGCAGCTCCCAGTAGATTTTTAGGCCCTATATTAAGTAAAAGACTTATTTGGGCTTTTTATTTTAGATTTTTCCTATTGGTTTGCCAGGACCACTCAGTGCACTTATTGCCAGACACTCTGCCTGCGTGACCAATTTATTCCTACTGTATTTACCCAGGACAGAGGACCAAAACCACCTCTGGTGTAAGTCCAGTGACTTCAGTGAAGTTATACCAGAGATGTATTTGGCTCACAGAGAAAATTCTTGTGCAAATCAATGCAAAGAAAAGGCAGAAAGAAAGAGTCTTTGCATTTGGAACGGGATTTCAACATGTTAAAAATGTTTGGATCAGCTGTTACTTTATTTTACTTTGTTCTTTTTGTTATTTTGCTCTTTCTTATACAACAGCAGCAACAACACAAGTGAAATAAATAAAGGGAGTTTCACCAAGCCTTGTGTAATTGTTCCTTATTATGCATTCCTAGCTGGGAAATTCACGGGAACTTGGGAAATAATGCCTCTTTGCACTGGACAGTATTTTATCCTTCTCTTCACTGTGAATAAGTCAAATGGATATTTGAATTCATGGCCCAACAAGTAATGGAATTTTAGGTTGTTCACCTCTCCTTGTGAAACACATGGAGTACAAAAGCTAAAGCCAACTGCAACTTCCCATTGCCTGCAGACTGTTAGGTCTTCAGCTACTATTACCACAATTCCCTTGAAATAATCCAGAACTAGATTCTTACAGAGATAAAAGGGGAATTTTAATTACTGAGAAAAAAAAATAAAATAAAAAATTGGAAAGCTGTCAGTTCACATAGGTTAGTTTATAAATTTATAGGTAGTCAGATGAAATTATCAGAGGGCTGATTACAAGCATCTGATTGCTGCTCTGAGTAAGAAATTATCTGAGTACCCTCATATTTGAAAGCAGGGTGAATTTATGAAGGGTTTTCACCAGTCATTGTATTCCTACAGTGATAAATAGGCTCCTGCTACATTCCAGTGGGATGACAATGCTGAAGTTGATCTTCAAGCAGATTTTTTGCATGGTGCTCAAGCATAGGCCATCACAGCTATCAACAAACAGGCCTTTAAATAATTAGGCACTGCTAGCTGTTCTACAAAGCCTGGAGAACTGAATTGGTTTCCTCTTGCTGAAAATATATTTTAAAAAAACCCAATACAATCAATGCTACCAAAAGCATTTGTTTCAGAGACTAAGACATGTTTGAATATATGCTTTCTTCCCTTCATAATGATCACTGTTATAGAGCTGGACTCAGTAATCTTAAAGGTCTTTCCAGCCTAGAGGATTCTATGATTACTATTGCCAGAAAAGACAAATCCAGCTGGATTTGGAAGTTGCTCTAAGAGAATAAAACCATAAGCGTTGATTCCAACTGCTGGTGTATTAACCTGGTACAACTGAAGCTTACACTTCAGGTGTAAAACAGAGAGCTATTGTTTCTCTTTCATGACACAGAGTACAGTACTAGATAGTACAATCCAGATGTTTTCAATTTTCTCCAGCCATTTTATTTCCTTTTTATCTTAAAAATGTTGTTGAGAACTGTTGCTATTGTACAAGCTTGTTGAAGTGCTCAATCTGAAAAGAACAGAGGAGAAATAAGAACTGCCTTTTCACAAGTAGAACAATATGCTAATACTGAAAAAAAAACTATCCTAAACAAATTAGACCAAGTTAATAACATACAAAGGCAGATAACATCAAATTATTCTGGTAAACAGATATGTGGATAGTTTCTGCTCAGTGTGGATTTCTTACCTTAGAGGAGCATCTTCACACTACTGTTTTGGCCTATTGAGTCACTGAGTTAGTTTCAGTGCACATCGCAATTCTTTCCATGCTTGTCAGTGGGCTAACAGAGTCAAAGTTTTGACAGTTCATGGCTAGATAGATATGGCTGCCCTCAGTGATTAATTTCTTACTTAAGTTTGTCTGTCTCCTGGAAATACAAACACAGACTGATTTGAAGTACTGCGTAGGGGTCAGGGTGACTGTCCTCCCTTGTACTGCTGATAGAAGTATAGCACAGTGATCAAATCTGTGGCTTGCAAATACCTACTGCCCAACTTCTATGCTTCATGGTTTCAAAAGAGTTGTCTCATACAATGTCACCATATGACCTCATCTCTCCTGTCTACTATTGTTTCTCATCAGCTTTGCTAAAATTGCATTCACTGGGAAAATAGTGCAGAAAGTCACTGTCTGCTAGATAATCCCAAATACTGTCTGCAGGAAAGTTAAGTGAACAATGAGGATTCCTTTTTTCCTCCAATAGCCAGCAATTCTGAGCACCAAAAGTGAAAGTATTGGGAGAAAGGTCCACATGACTAGACAGTATCTATGTATCTTGCTCTTATGAGGATTGTGAGAAGGAATGGGTTTATTTTGTCTTTTAATAGTGGACACAGGGACAAATTCAATCCCTTCTTATGAGACCCCACCTACAGTACAATGTTCAGCTCTGGGGGATTCAGCACAAAAAAGACAAGGACCTGCTGGAGTAAGTCCAGTGGACAGCCATGAAGATGATCACAGAGATGGAGCATCTCTCCCATAATGACAGGCTGAGAGAGCTGGAGTTTTTCAACCTGGAGAAAAGGTCCTGCAAGACCTTAGAGTAGCCTTCCAGTACATAAAGGAGGCTACAAGAGAGCTGGAAAGGACTTTTTATAAGAGCCTGTAGTGACAAGAAAAGGGGGAATGGCTTCAAACTAAACAGGGTAGATTCAGATCAGATGACAGAAATATTCTCCACTGTAAGGGTGGTGAGACACTGGCACAGGATTTCCAGAAAAGCTGTGGATGCCCCATTCCTGGAAGTGTTCAAGACAAGGTTGGATGGGGCTCTGAGCAACCTGGTCTACAGAAAGGTGTTCCTGATCATGGCAGGGAACTAGCTGATCTTTAAGATCCCTTCAAACACAGTCCATTCTACAATTCTATAAATTATTTAATATACCTGACTCATACAGTTTCCTTTATATGACAAAATTACAGTTTCTGAGAAGATAGAAATGTATATCAACACACTTATGGATTCCAGAATGTCATATAACAGCAGACAAAACCAACATAGCAGCTTTATTCAAACAAAAACATTCGGAGGAAAATTGGCAAGAGATACTAGTAGAAATCCCTAGTGGGGTTCTTGAGCAGACTGCTCCTCCACAACTTAGACACACAGAAGAATGCCTCTTATTATTAGGATGCAGGTGGCTTGATCTTAACAAAGGCAGATGGGTGTTACAGACCTGGGTGGCTTAACTGAAAGCAAAATGAAATCTTATTTTCCAAGAAAGACCATTGAGTATAAAAGAGCAGATAGTAAGGTGGTAGAAAACACATACACTTTACTGAACTACATATAAGGGTTGAATACTTTTGGAAAATGTGAAGATAACTGAAATCAGGCTAGAAGGAAAAAAATCCAGTTACAGAATACAATTATGCAATTTCACAGGGTCTTTCTACTGAAGACCATTCAAAAGTCTAAATCCTAGTTCTCAGCTGAGCTGTGTGTCTTCTTCACTGACACAGGGTCATGGCAGTCCCAGAAGTGGCACAATTCAGGAAGAAGACACAGCATCACTTTCAGACATCAGACACTCATCTCTTTTCCCAGCAGGAGAGTATACAGATGCCAGAAATCTACGTGATTCTGGACAGACAGATTGGTTAACAGTGACATACCACACGATTAGCTTTTATTTTTTTTTTATTTCTAGCAGATGACACAATCCTCAGAAGCAATTGAGGTCCTTCTCAGCAATGGCAAACTACCTTAAGGTGAATCAGGTTCAAATTTGGCATGCTTTCAGGTTCATACCTTTTCATGCAAATCCTACTCCTTTCTCATGCTTTCAGTGGGCAGCCTGGTCATTTGTACACAGCTGTTGTGGCGAAATTGTCTCCAGGTTTAGGCTTCAGGCTTTGTTCCTCCATTCCTATTTCTATAACCTAAGAAAGTACCCTCAGGCATAGGAGTTTTATGCTACCCCTACATGTCTGAACAGGAAGAAGAGAGATCAGATAAATAAATAAATTATGTCAACAAATAAGAGACATTCTCTACAAATAGAAACTCCAAGTCCAAACAGGATCAGCCCAGTACTAGACTCATCCTGCCAGTGACCCATCCAGCTACTGAGAGGATCTGTGTCCAAGGAAAAGTAGAGGGATTGCAGAGAGAGAAAATGCAGCAACACGGGAGTGTTTTCAATTACTCCTGTGCAATAACATCACATCAGGTCATGATGCAGAGATTGGTTTTTTTTTTTGCTGCCACAAATGGCTTTTTCAGGGAGCATCTAGACAAGAAGAAAAGCATAACCCAACTCAATAATCTATTATCATAATATTGTTCTGAAATAGGAAGAACATAAGTTGCACTTGTTCATCTTTCCACCTTCCTCTGCTACAGCAGAAAAGAAGCCCTCAAAATCTTATGAAGACTTCAAGAGGCTAAAAGAGATGACTCAATATTTCAAAGCAGCTTGCAGACTAGGCATACTGCAGTAGAGTCACAGTACTGAAAAACAGCCCAAAATTCAGTATGATGGGGCAGTAGAAAAAGTATTTGAGGAAAAACTGAAAAGAACAGAAATGTCAGTAAATAATTCTAAAAACATATTGGATAAAATTGGAAAAGAATGAGAACAGCCTGCAAAACCCATAATATCTAAGAATGAGATAAAAGAACAAATAAGATAAATGACAACAAGGGTCAATGTGTGCTTGCTATATGGAAAACATGTTACATTTATATGAAAGAATCAACAACTTCATGGAAAGACCTCCACACACTGATACAGTCAGCTTGTGTTTTCCAGGAGGAATTTACAAAGATACCCCACTAACTCTTCCTAAAGAAACCAACTCATCATGGAATAAAGAGGACAGCACACAAGTAGTAGTTTTAATTAAAAGAGAGGTAAGAAAAGGGGAAATGCCATTAGTGTCTGGCTCTGCATTAGGGACTGCAATGTGAGCTTGAAAATCTGAAAAACAGAATAAAAAAAGGCTAGTGGCATGGAGTTGTTGAATAACTTCACAAAATAATGAAAGAGTAGCTGATTTTCAGAAATCATAGAATTATGGAAAGGTTCATGTTGGAAGAGACCTTAAAAATCATCCAGTTCCTATCCCCCTGCCATAGGCAAGAACGCCATTCCCTAGACCTGGCTACTCAAAGACCCATCCAACCTGGCCTTGAACACTAGCACAGAATTGAGCTGCATGCATAAAAATGAACTGTCCCTCAGGAAAAGGAATTGAGCATTATAATGACCAGTGTGAACTAAATGTACATCACCAGTAAGAAAAGTAAGCTGAACATTTTATTTGACTGTTAGTACAGCTGGAAAATGCAGACCTGGTTTTGGGTATTGAAAGAGAATGACAGAATTTAGGGTAAACCAGAAATTCTCATTTGGTAGGTGTCAGAGACTGAAATCATCTTGGGATTCTTGGAGTGTGTGGTAGGGGGTGGGTCAGGCTTTGCTCTAGTGAGGTAGTGCTCTGTCCCCCACACCCCACGGCCCCACAGTGTCTGTCAATCATGCACAGTGGAAGCAGTCCCAGTTTTGCCTAACCCAGACCCTGAGTGACGAGACACCATAAACGCCACCTGAGAAGAAGGCCCAGGATGCGTCTAGGTTGTAAGAAACCAGAACATGAGGCAAGCTTGTTGTTCCTTAACCCTACCTTCATCTTGAAGTTTTCTATCCACTACATTGCTGGAACCGAAAAGTTGGTGGCTATATGTCTGTCTTTCTATATCTTTCCTGTCTTTCTGGTTTTTTTCCATTTCTTCTTATTTAACTCTCATTTCACAGAATGTGACATCCAATGGATTTAATGGTTTTTATTTTGAATGGGCTAAGTCTATGCTGTGATAAGTGTTTTATGTTGTACTAAATAACTTGCCAAAATTCCTTGATTCTCCATAGTTCGCCAGTAAACTTCATTTGATTTTTACCTCTTGGGAATATCTGGTCAGCATTTCTCCTTTGTGTTTACCCAGAGCATAAGAACCTAGGTTTAACCCTTGGATTTAAGTGACTGGGGTGTAAAAGTAGGTCCAGATAGCAATTAGACTACTCTTTTGCTCTTCTGAGTCCAACTTACTCAAACATGCAATTTTTTTAGAGGGGCAGAGGGAGGGAAAAAAATAAGACATAAATTTTAGGTCATTGTATTTCTGACTTGAAAAGCTAATTGCTGATTCTCAGTTAGGTATGTCACTTTTACCTCAGTAAAATGCCATACTTTCCCTGGTAGAATAACACGGTGAATCAGGTTATGAGAAAAAAAACATTGATCCCATGTTATCACTCTAGATAACGAGGCAAGAATACATTTATGCTGCAGCAAACCAGATAGTTTCTGATTGGCTTCTAATGCAGCCAACTACTTGGTGGTTTTGGGTTGTGGGGTTTTTTTGGGTTTTTTGTCTTGTTTTGTTTTTTTGTTTGTTTGGGTTTCTTGATTTTGTTTTGTTCATTTTTGCTGTGTTTGTTGTTGTTGTTGGTTTTGATTGGTTGGTTGTGTTTCAGTTTCGTTTTTGTTTTAAAATATATGTTTTTAATATCCCTTCCTGTTAAACCACAAAACTGTATTATCCTCATTTTTGAGCAGCTACAGCCTGTGATTGCTGTCTCAGAGCTTTCTTCAAAGGCCAGTCATACTTCCTCCAAGCTCAAGTTGTCCTAGCTGTTCCAAGGAATCCCTGTGGAAACAGACCCATGGGCATATGGGCCTATGAATGGCCAGGTTTGCCTTGCTGCATCCATGTAACAGCAGCAGAGATCATGCTGTTTACATTCTTATTCCAGGCCTACGCTTTCTAAGAAGAAAAGTGAGGGGGAAAGCAAGGCAAACTAAAATAAAGATGAGGCTAAACCCAAAATTAGTCTTCACAGCATTTTCACATAAACAAAATTGTTTGACAAGATTCTTTTTTTAATAAGAAAAAGGAGGGAACAAGGACTGAAAAGGAGAAGTGGTTGTGACTTCAAAGATAGGAACACACCAGTGGGTAACAAATATTTATAAAGTAAGGCATGCATCAGCCTGCCACATAGGCTTTCTACAAAACAATATGTGGATGAGTAAAGTGTGATAAAGAAATGCAGAGTAAAGTAACACAGACCCTAAATTTAGACATCCGTAGATTTTTTCCAAATGTTGCATTTTCAAGTATATTTTTAAAAAGGCAAGGAGTGAGGGGAAAGATGGTATTTTTGTTTTGGTTTGGTTTTGTTTAGTTTTTTGTTTGGTTTGTTTGGTTTTTCATAAAGTAAACAACTCTTTCATGTCTTCATTTTTTTCTTTGTTTCTTCCATTTTTTAAAATTTCCATCAACTTCCAGCCTTTGTTCCTTTGTGTTATAACATGTTGTAATTTTTAACATGAAGTTGTACTTTTAATGCTAAATCAGTTGATACATTTTATAAAAGAAAATGAAAGATAGATAGACTTTTGACTGCAAGGCGATGTGGAAGTTTGCTTGGTGCCACAATGTGTTACATCCATAATTTTCAGGTAACCCCTTTCTCTGCCAAATCCTGTCTGTACACCTTTAGCAGCACATTAGCTGACAAAGCAGCTGAACACACTACCACTTCCGCCAAACTGAAAGGTACTGTTTTCATTTTCTTAGACTCTCCTCTGAGATCAAATTAATATATCTCCTGATACATTTAGCGAATGGTGGCCAGCTAAAAGTTCTATGTGTCATCCAAAAAATGACCTTGAATAGATCTTTACTTGTTCTTATAGAAAAAGGACATTTTACTGTTATTAATAATTGTGATTCCTACCATTCAAACATGAAGTCTGAGCTGCTTTTTTTTTTCCTGAAGTGTATGTTTGCCTTGCATAATGTGATCCTTTAGACCTGTAACATGCTTATGCAATGCAAAAGGTCTGGCAGTATTACCAGGGGCATGATTGGAAGAAGACAGGGTGGTGCAAGAAAATAGAGGCTTTAAAATGTAAAATGGCCTTCAGTGGTTGCAGAATATGAAGACAGTGTGTCAATAACTCAAATCGTAACACCCTCTGTATTCTGGAATAAGGAAAGTATTAGGAAAGACAACTTTTTAAATTATAAAATGAGCACTTCTGCAACAGAAACAGCTGTCAGACAAATATAGAACCCTGAAATGTCATTTTTATGGTCTTTTTTTTTCAAAGTAATACTACAATTTCAAGTACAGCAGAACAAAATTATAGTTTTAAAGAGAAAAAGAACAGATTAGCTTTTAAAGACTAGGTATAGGAGAAGTGAGTCAGACCTGATCTTAGTGATACCAGAAGAGATTTGGAGTTACTGCATTTTGATTACTTCTAATGTAGTCCGTATGACTGAAATCGGGATCCCACAAACTCTGGAATAAACAAGGGCAGAAAGATCCTTCATTATGGAACACTTGAACACAGTAAAAAAAAAAGATATATAGAAAAGGGATAAAAAGCAAAAAGATACATAAGCACAACACACAGCTCCTTGAAAAGCTGATGTCTGACCCAAGCTCAGGTACTTTCAGCCAATGTGAAGAAAGGCACAGCAACTCGGTTCTATCTGTTGAATAAATTCCCTAATTTGGAATTACTGCAAGGATGTTCAGGATGTTCTTGAAGAAAATTCTGGGGTGGAAGGAGCATGTAAAGGTACTTATGATGCTGATCCTGGCAGTGCTTGTATGTACTTTATTGAGCAAGTGAGTGATTAGGCAGGAAGTCAGATAAGTATTCTAAGTTACAGCAAGCAGAAAAAGATAGATTTATGAAGTTCTGATCTGGAAATAAAGCTGCATATAAACTTATTTATTTGTTTAGATATGACCCCCTTCCTTGTCTTGCAAACTAGATGGCAATGGTGCTTCCATAAGAGGAAGTCTTTAATCTCTTGAGGTAGTTGTCGAAAATTAAAGGACTTCTTGCTTTACTGATTCATGCAAAGGGGGAAGGACACAAAACCAAAGCATAGGTTGTCACTGAAAGATAGAAAATATGCTCTTAGGTAGAAACATACTGTTTATAAACATTTTTCAACAGCATACTTGACCAAACTGAAATATAATATATACATAATAAAAATGATGATTCAGTAAAATAGTTATATAGAATAACAAGTTCACCTAATCATAATCCTTTAAGATTAAGAGTATTTGGAAAAATTTGTTTTGGAATGCTTTTGTGTGATTTGGCATATAGAGGACAAATGATAGAGATTGCAGTCACAAACAAAGCCCTTTGCTTTGATCCATGTGTGTTGCTCATCCATCCAAAAATGAAAAGCAAGGAAGTAGAGCCTGCTTTAATTTGGCTGCATTGCTTTAGCTTCCAGTATCACACACCCTTTTATAATTGGGCAAAAGATCTTTCTGTGGTAGGCAGGAACTGCTTCTTTCTATTGGAGTTTTAATTACTGCTACATTTCATGAGAGGGTAAGTTCTTCATCTTTCCAATAATCGTATACTGCTTTAACCTCATATCTCTAAACAGGTTTTATACAGTCCCCATAAAAACAGATCATCCTTTGTCATCAAAAACAGTAAGAACTGTTCCTAGCAGTAATGTTAACATTTTTCCTTACTTGAACTTCAAGAAATGGCTAGTCTAATAGGACTAGAATTATGATAGAGATGCCTGGTATTTGCAGTTCTACACTCACTCTATTCTGCTCATCTCAGCTATATGACTTGTTCCTCACTTTTTGACCTAAATTATTATGCAATCTTACTTCATGCTATTTAAAAATTACCTCATTTCACCTTGAATACCACAAAGTAATGACAGCTGAAGTAATTTCTATGGTTTGTACTTAGTTTTTGGAATCTATTCAGGTAACAGGCCATACCAGTGTAGGGGTGTTATTATCTGACAAATCACTGTGTTCTTGGATAAAGTCTTAAGTCTGAACACCTAATTTGGACTTCTGAAACAATCACAATTCTCAAGGATAAGTAGTGACTGAACAACATAATAAATACAAAAATATTATTTCAGTATTGTCTAACATAGGGGTTTATGATTTTTTTAAAACAAAAATGTAAAGATATTATTTCATATCCTCTAATAGAGAGATTGCAGAGAAACTGGTGAAAAAAGTCTTGTATAGTATGGTACTGTAATTACACAACAGAATTTAATCATGTAGGTTGTGAAAACAGTTATGGTCAAGAGACACAATTAAGAGGTGTCTCAACCGCAGAGATAGTGGGATGAATCCTGCTGTCCTTGCCAAGTCTTTTTCCTAAGAATTCCTATTGAGCTAGGCACACCTGTCTCTGTGCCCCTGCTTCAGTGGGATCCAATTGTTCCTAAGCTGTTTTGCTATGTTTAGCAGCTACAGGTTTCCTACACATGGTACTCAGGGCAAAGAGAAAGCCAGTCATGGGTACAGAGGCAGCATGAGTTCCTCAGCATGTTGCTGCAGCAAGCTAGTCAATTCTAGTGATGGCAGTGCAGGGCATGCTCCCTTCCTCTGGAATAAATCAGTGCTGAAAAAAAAAAAAAGATAACATGGATCGACGATTGGTATTTTAAACCCCAAGTGGCTTGTGGAGGCCGAAGTCAACACCAACAGACTAACAGAGATTTGTCTCTTCCGAACACATAAGAGGGTTTCCTTGGCACTGGACAGAAAGTCTGGGAAGGGCAGAGAAGTCACATATGCAGCTGAACCCTTAGGAAACTGGCCATCAGTATGTTAGAGGACAACAAGATTGATGCCCTTGGAAAATGGCTATTTGAGGACATCAATGTGATTTGAATCACAATTGAAAAGTTCAGTGTGGTAGCAGTGACCTACTAGGTCTCTGTGGAGTTGGGTATAGAAATGCTCTGTGGTTACGTAAGCCTCTATAGGGCAATATTAAAGTACTGCTGGCATTTGCAAAACCAGTACCTAGTCCTGGAGCCACACAAACTTTGATGGCTGAATTGGTTGACCAGTGGCTAGAAAGTAACTTGGGACATCTAAAGCATAGGAACTAGAAATTCCATAGCCCCTTCCCTAAAGGACTGGAGTTTTCTCCAAGGCAAGGCCTCTAGAAAATAGACAAAATGTGGCCATTTTGCCACGGGTCTCACTTGCTTCAACTTACTCAGTACTTATTGAATCCAGAATATAACAACAAAGGGTCTGAGAGATCTCCATCCAAATTATTTATGACATGACAGCAGGTGAAAGCTTCTGTTATACTTATTAAAAAAAAAGCCAAAGAGAAGCTCCGGTATTTTCCAGTCATTCCACCTTTCATTATTATTTTGTAGCTCCACACAAGCAAAGTTTCACTGCATCTGGTAAATGTCTGTAGGGACAGGATGACTCAGTAACTTAAGTATGTAGCATGATTTCCCCTATTTCTGCATTACAGCAACACCCCAATTTGTAACTCTGAGCAAGTCAGAGGTTCTCTTTCAGAGGGTATTTAGTGTGTGAAGTTCTCACTGTTTGCTAAGAAAGATTCCATGGCACTTTTCACAAAAGTAGGGCTATTAACCTCTTTGACCCAACCATATTCCACTATGCATTAAGCACCCTGGGAGGAAGAACTAATTTAGTACTGTCTGAGAAGGAAGACTTCCATCCACTGAACCAAAAACATTGCACTTAGCAGCAGCATGAGTAGATACATACATAGACATATGTATGTTTTTAGTATATGTACACAGAGAGTATGTTGAACAGAAACCAAGGATTAATCTGATGTGATAGCTATAATTCATCGTGTTTTAGATTGATCTGTTACATTGTTCAGTGGCAAAACTGACAAGATGTTACATGATCATGTTTAGTCACATTAGGTGTGTTGGAAACCAAAGACAGAATTTTCTCTGAAGAAGTTTCAGCATCTAGGGAAAAATCTCTAATCTACAACTGTAGCTTTAAACTGGTTGATTTACACCAGTAGAAAAATGTAGCAGAGGAATGAGGCCCACATTTTTTCTGTCATCCCACTGTTTCCTCTCTACATTATGGCTGCTAAGAACAACTTTCCTGTTTGATATGTTTTTCTTTCTGCCAGCTGTCACCTTAAATTAGCCTTTCTTATGTTATTTGGTAGTAAGGATCTTTGAGTTCATGTCAGGAGATGCATTTAACATACTTCTGATATTCCAGCATAAGCAGCTGTGACATGTGGGCAACTCTGAACATCCACAACCATCACCACCAATTACCCCCTTTATTAATCTGACCTTGCAGTGGATACCCAGGGAGAATTTCACTGTCAATCTAACATTTCACAGCTTCCTATGTTTCATGAATATATATGTGCTGTGGTTCATATTTCACTTGTTTGCTGCCCTCCCAAACACCAGCTTCTTAATATTAGCTGCTTTGGTACTAAGACGTAAATCACTTTTTTATGGCTGCTGCACCATTTTTCTGCTAACAACTGCCATATTGCATTAAGCTACACTATACACGATGAAGAATGATAGAGAGGTGGAGCATGATGTGTGCAGCCTAAAAAATTTATTATACTGTTCAGCTGATAGGCCTATTCATCTTTCAACACTGAGAATACAGTAAGTCCTGCTAACCCAAACTAACAGCACTCCAGGAAAATGTTAAGAATGTAGATTATATACAAAACAGTAAACTCTGATACTGTGTATTCAGCTTGGATAATCTACTTCTTGATAATGGAGCCGATATATTTTTGCATTTGTTACCCTTAGGGTGCATTTATGGAAAGGTATTTATAATTCCATTCCCAAGCACAGCAAAAAACTGTATTGAACAATGAAACTGTTTAGCTTGTGGTTATGTTTATACAGCTCAAACACACTCAGGACTTGTCTACACTGCAGGCTGTGGGGTGACAGAGATACCACATCTCAGCTGAAATAGCTTATGTCTTCCTACTGCAAAATGAACATTCCCTGGACTCACATTTTGGAAGAATGTAAGTACCAGCCTAGAACAATGCAGGAAGACCCTAGAGTGTCAGAATTGCTGCTCCCACTTGCCTGAAAAGTCAAGACTCATTCCTGTGTTTTGAAGAGGTCACCCACAGTCTGAAGCCTCCCATGTCATGTTTATCATTTCAGTGCAGCTGGGCTTCATTGACACCAGCACATATTTTTAAAACAGGCTGTAAAACCTGGCAATCGTGAAAACCTGTTTGAAACCTCTGACCTCAAACCCATCAGGAGTTCTTGCAGCTATTTTTATTGATTTCTGAAAATGAAATTTGTGGGCGGAATTCTTCCAACTGAAGAAACAGTCATTTCTATAAGAGAAAAATGAAGTAATTAAAAGATGTGAATTTGGAGTTATAGTATAGATTATTTAGGTTATAATAGTATAGACTGTAGAGGATCTCATAGGTGGAACAAAGTTTTAAGAAGTTCTTAAAAGAAATACTGTTCTTCTTTTCCCATGGAAAGCCCCCTGCAGCTTCTGCAGTTATTGGGAATTCTTTTAATCATAGCATTGAGACTCTGTATTAAGGAATACACAAATTCAAATCTTTACAATTCTAACTTTTTCCTAATTACCTTTACAGCAACATTCATAGTGTGTGGAATACAGTAAACTGTGTGGTGATGTTAATTATGTGCAAATGGCAATTGTAAAGGTTTTAATAGCGACCTTTGCAACTAGAAACCTTACTGATCATTTCTATATGCATAATCATAATGCTGGCTTAAACACCAAAATCCTAGCCTGGCTTGTACCGAAGTCTATGTAAAACCTGGACTGGACTCCTGAGGGAAAAAATCTTGCTTGGATGCTTCTCAAAAAATGTCAAATATTTCCCCCGTTCCCTCAATATCTTGAAATATTAAAAGCTCAACAATGATTTTTAATTATTTTACAGAAGTATGAAGTCTGATTGAATAAAAAAGTCATACAAAGCAATCCATGCTGATTTGAATCTAAACTTTTTGCAAAACAATGATTGGAAAAAGATTTGGCAGATGTGAGGTGAGGGTCTGTAGTGACATAGAGTCCCCAGGCGGGTGCAAAGGAGATTTGAGTAACCCTAGGGTGTCAGAACTGCTGCTCTCTCTCTTGCCTGAGAAGTCAAGCCTCATTCCATATTGGTAATAGGAAGGTCTTGTATTTTCTTTCAGGATGTCAGCACTATTCCATGATGCTCTCATTTCTTGTGTGTTCTGACACCTATATACAAGTCTTTTGCTAGGTCAAATGGGTCTGGTCTTTGGTGGTAGGTTTTTTGCTGTGGGTTTTTTTGTGTTTTTTTTTTGGTTTTTTTTTTTTTTTTTGTTTGTTTGTTTGGGGTATATTTTCTGGTTAATTGATAGGCAGGTTTGAGGCTTTTTAAAATAGTCTGTAGGCTAATAGTCTGTAGTACCAAGTCTGTAGACTTGGGAAGCTGTTTGAAAATCCACAATGCACCAAAGCACAGATTTTGTGCTTTTCATCTCTGTTGAGATTTTCAGCTCCACAGATAGCCAAGATTTTCTTAAAAATCATGACATTTTTTCATGAGCCACCAATCATTTGTACACAGAGCTGAATAAGCAAGTCTCAATACCATGTTACAACACTTAGGTAACATCTCAAAGGGCCTTTCTTCTGGAACATGGGAGGTAATGTTCCTGAAAATTTAATTTTTTTGCTAAGACTAAAAAGCGCATTGCACACCATTGTGTCTGGTCAGCTTTGCTGGCTGCAGTAAATAGTACGCAGTAAATGAAAGCACATTTTTTGTTCTCTTCATCTTTAAAATTAAGTTCATGTGAACTTCACTAGCATACATGCTCAGCAAATATGCAGTTAGAGCTAGCCACTATATAGAGGTGTTATCACTCACTCCCTCAGTGCAACCATACGAGACATTTTGCTTTGAAGAGGTTAATCTCTGAACCTTATGGAGTGTTTTGAGTGTTAACGGTTTCTGTTGAGTTCTGTATTGCTTTGAGATAACCCAGCTTATGCATCTGTTTATTTGAACTTAGATTAGCTAATGCAGTTGTTTATTTATCCTTAACTAGAGCATTAAAACTCTTATTCTATATAGTTTTGATCATCAGTTTCTAAGAAGTAAATTTTATTTTCCAGCATAAGAACTTGAAAAAAGTTCTTCACTTTCTGTGGGAAGAATGAGATGATTTTATCCACATTTTGGTCTTATTGTTTTAAAAGTGGAAGAGAAATTACAAAATCTTGAGACCATTACATATGTGCAAAATTATTTGTTTATCTGATTTTTTTAACCTAGTGAAATGCATAAATTTATTTAAATTTTGTTTGGATAAAACTTTCCCTTGACACTACAGTCCATATATTTTACTTTGGTTTAGTGCCTGGATGCTTTGTATAAAGCCAAACCCAAAAAGTACATTCTCCAGCTATACCTAAGAACATTGATAGTTAAGCACTTTTTAACCTTTCCAGTCCTATGTGAGGAAGCATCATTGGTCTCAAAAACCTTGCTCTAATTTTCTTACAAGGAGCAATCTTTATTACAGCAGAATGAAACTTTTCAGTCAAAGGAATTATTTTGAAATATCAAGTGTAATCCTATTGATGTTTTCAAAGAGAAACTTTCAGTTCTCATTTTGCATTAAGGTTTTCTTTTTACCTATATTTATCTTTAATCAATGTTCAAAAGACTACTTGAAATGTCTTCTGACCTGAAATGACATTTCTTTCAAATTTGTGTGTTGCTGTTTGGCAGTAAAACTGACAAATTTTAATTCTGGGTAGACCAAAAGAATTGTTTTTATTGTTGTTGATATTTTTGTCTGGCTAGCATAAAAATACAAGTAAATAAATCCTTTATACAACTCTAGTCTTCAGATATAACTTGATCAGCAAAATTGTCCTTTTATTTTTACACACGTAAACAACAAGTAATCTTATTTGTTTTCACAGGGTTACTTCATACTTATGCAAGAGAAAAAGGAGCAAGATTTCCTGTCAAAATGAAAAAAAAAAAAAGGTTAAAAAAAGGGAAGGAAAAGAAAAACAAACCAGTGAAATAGAGCCGCATCTCTCCTGTGTGTTGCTTGACTCCAGCTGAAACAAAACTGACTTGAGACTCTGCAGAAGCATAGTTTGGAAGCGAGAAAAATAAATTGAATCCTGCAGCAGTAGAGCAACTCCCCCAGACACCGCACTGGGAGAAATCAGGGGAGTTTCAAGGGGCTGTGGGTGGAAAGAGGATTACGAAGAGCCAGCGGGACTTGGCTGACCTTTGTTAACTTCCTGACCCCCACTCTCCCCCCGAGGGAGCTGGGCTCTGGTCGTGGGAACAACACCTGCCTTCCCCAGCCCCATCTCCACAGAGGCTGCTGCCGCCCCCTGGGCGCCTGGGGCCAGGAGCGACCACAGCAAGGGGAAAGCCTCCTGTGCTTCATCAGCACTGTTTTGGGGCCACAGGGAGGGGGTAGAAGAGGCATGAAAAACTTCTGAGGGATGGTGAGGATTGTGGCTCATTGCTGAAGATTTTTCTACACCCTGCTGAGGAAAGTGCCCAGCCCTATCTCCTTGGGTAAGATCTGAGTTGATGGGGTCCCATGGACCCAAGCCAGAAAGACAGCTCACAAACAGAAGCCACTATCAACTTTAACTATGGCCTGTGCTCCAAGGTGTTTTGGGGTGGACAGCAGAAGTTAACCACATGTCTAATTCAGTCATCTATGCCCATACCATCAGTATTTCCCTCACACTCAATGTTTAATGCATCAGCTACAGAAATAGGTAGGATCTGAACAACATGCATGAATGAATATTGAATACACTTTCTGCATCACACATCTCTCATCTTAGTACAGAGGACTATGGTAAGTTACAGACATATTCCAAAATGTGTGTTCTATAGACTAAAAATGTATCTACACTTGGGGCAACACCTACATTTCTGTTGATTTCTATGCAGACAGATTTTCATCTATGGTGTTACTTGTGCACTCTTGAGCATGTGTGTGAGTCTGCACACATTTATCTAATGTGCACATTGGTTATCCTTAAATTCCTGTTCAGAAGAAGATAATTTTCCCTATGGTAGTGATAAATCACATACCACTTAACATGTCAACACAGTGGTCATAAATGATCCAGTGTCCATACAAAACACAGGCTAGTGACATCACCACTAGCAAATATTTTGGCCCTGCAAGGTTGATTGCAGGCCCAGGGTAAAAGATGAGGGGAAGCAAACTTTTCCTCTGTTTAAGCTGTCATTCTCCTTTTTTGCCCTTCCAGTTTCTTCCTTTCCTTTCCCCAGCTCCAATTTACCTTCCTCTGAATAATACAACCATTATATATTTTTCTAAGTCTATCATGCTGAATCAAATTAACAAATACATCTCATGGCATTACCATAGTGTTTTTTATATATCTCTTGTGTAATTTTGTTCTCATTTCTATGACTTATTCAGAAAGAATAATTGAATTTATTTGTTTGGGTTTTTTTTTTTTAACAGGAAACTACAAGGCTATTTGACATCTTAGACAGTAAAGACTTGTAAACGTCCAGACACAGGAGAATTAAAAATAGTATAGAAGTGTTGTGTTATACATATCCACATATATTTTGTACGTGGCAGTATGAGGAGCAGATTCATGAACTCCTCAGCTCTTAGGAGCTGTGGGTGCTACAGGTGGAGCAGATAAGGGGAGGATTTCCAATGTGGACATGAAGAAACTCCCCTAACTTTACACAGACCTTTATAATTTGCTGTTTTATTACTATGTGCTATAGATATAACTATTTTCTTATAAAATGTAGAATGCAATAATGCAAATAAGATACAGTCTGAAACATAGAGTTATTCAATATTGAATTCCACATGAAGGTACTAGAACTTGAAGTGGAAAATTATTAATGCAGAGAAAAACTGGACAGGTTGATGTCTGCAGATAAGTACAGGTTTTGAGATAAACAGTGAAGCAACTCATTGTCTGAAAAATCAGCAGTGGGAGGGAAAGGTCTGTCTGTCACAATATCAGATCTTGGTGGTTACTGCAATCCCTATTAGGTAAATAAGATGTGGATCAGTCTAGAACTATGTGAGAAGCAGGAGGAGGAGACCTCCATTCTGATTGTGATCTTGAATCTTGAGACGTGTCCATTTCAAGATTCTTTTACTTGATACATTTCTCTTCACACCTGCTGCCCCCTCCTCATCCTTGGAAGGGCAGAAGGTGGCAGAGATAAGCACTTGTTTGTGGTCCTGCCTGGTTGCTGGGTCTCTGCTGCATGAGGGCATAACTCACATAAGCTGTGGTCATGGATCTGACCTGGGAATGGTGCTTCTGTTGTAGAACAGGAAATCTTGACAAAAGTGAGTTGGGAAGTTCCCAAAGTGAGCTGCTCTAGGTGGCAGTTAGGCCAGTACCATAAAAAAGAAAGCTCTTTTTATGAGCCTTTAGTGAGGAATAAAACCGAGTAAGTTGCCAAGATTGTTTGCAAAAAGGCAGCTCCAATAAGGTCTTATATCGCAATTTCAGTAACAACATGGAAACCTGCTGTTTTATTGCAATGTGTTTTTCGAAACTTTGGGATGCTTCAGGTGGCTACAAGTAATGCTGGAGCTTTAAGCAACAAACGCTTGGATGAGCTCAAACATTCCGGGTTTTCCTGTGCTTAATATGTTGCATTGCTATCTTGATATGTAATGTCACAGATGGTAATATTAGTCATGAAAGAACAAAGAAGCCAAGTCCACAGGCAAATTAAGGTGGTGGAAAGGCAGAGAGAAAGAAAGAAAAGGGAAGGAGCAGTGAATGCCTACAGCAAACAAATTTTGTTTTAAATATTCTTCATACATACTGAACACCTCCTCCAGCTCTATGTGTTGGCCTTCTATAGAAGAAGGCCAATCTTCAACCTGGCTTGTATCCACTGAAAAAAGTAGAGTTAGTAGTGTGGTAAAAAGGAATACTCTTGGAAATGAAAAGATGAACTTAATTTAACAATAGGCAGCTGACCCACAAATTCCCATGCAAACCAGTGGTGGTGCTTTTTCTTTCCTTTTTTTATCCCTTTTTTGGTTTTGTTTTTCTTCTTTTCTTTTCTTTTTTTTTCTCTCTTAACTACACAGCCCTTTTCCAACAAGAAGATCTAGAAGGTTTGCCTGCTGTCTTATTGCACCTTTCAAATGTCTTTTTTAACCATTTGTATACAGTCCACATTACCTATCATGAGGGAAACAGTCATAAACCAAACGGAAGTATGAAAAGAAATAATAATGCAGTGACTGAAGGCACAAGTTAACAGACAAGTTATAAAGCCCATGAAACTACATTTACTATGTGGAATTATGGAAGAACTGTTCCAGCTCAGCACACAACATGCTCACTAGGGCTTTTGCTTCCTAAGTTTAATCTTTCTATGAACAGAGGAAGTGGAGCCCATGTTAAATGAGGTAGCAGACCTCTATGAAAAAAACACACTTCTTGAGCAGTTTCTAAAGTTGAATTTGCAACACTATTGAAATAAATTCAAGTGTAGAACTGTACAAGTGATATTGCCCTTTTTATCTCTGAGTCATCTAAATGTTCAGGAAGACATTGAGAAATGTAAGAACTGGTCCAAAGCTCTTTGAACTGATACAACTGTGAAAATTTTTGAAAGAGAAGGTAGATATTTCACCTGTAGTAAATGCAAACAGTTTGTCTGGAATTTCAGCTTAAAAACAGATTTCCCACTTTGCTTTTACACTTGTTTGACTTCACAGAGTTTGGAATACATTTCACAACAATTTACAAGAGTTTGATAGTTGAACTCTTAAGAAAGAAGCACAGAAAATGGTGGCTCACAGGTGTAAAGCAATACAAGAGAACAAATCTATTTTTAGGCTGAGATGTAGGAAATTTTCCAATGCTAATTTTATTGTGGAATAGAGTCCTCAAATGATGGGGTAGGTGCCTATTAGCCTGAGATGGAAAGTTTTGTATATTGGGAGTACACTTCCACTGGCAAGGAAATGCATCATTTAATAGGTCTTTTCCATTTCTATGATACTATAACTTGCGGTTATTCCAATGTATAAAGTAAAAGGAAAAATATATTGAACTTCTGCATCCCTTCATAAAGTACTTGACCTATCTTGGCACATGCAGGCATATATATTGAAGCTATTTTGTTTTAAATATTTTACTATTTGGAAGAAGATTTGAGCATTCTCCAGAGACTGGGAAAATATAATGAATGCAGAAATAATGGCAAGTGTTACCTCCTCCATTTAATGCGATTTATTTTCTAATCCAGATTTGACAGTCTTGTTACCCTGCTTAGATTTCCTTGGAAAAGAAACAGCCAAGTAAGTTGCATTGCACATGAAGATATTGTAATCTTCCTCACATTCATCACATGTCACTTTCTTTCTCTGTATCCAATACTTTTACATAGCTATAAAGCAGAAAGTCAGATTTTCATTTATTACTTTGTTTTATGCTATACGTAAGGGGTAAGACAGAAACCTACAGTCACTCAGCTACTGCACTAACTTGAAAATGCACAGATGTTTGGCCCATTCAAAGCTTTCTATTTAATTGAAAGTCCAGTGTGTGGCCAAACTTTTTCAGACTCAATACTTTCATTAACATTTAGCAGAGACATATTTTACAGAAATAAACTCAAAGGGTTTACATGGTTACAGTGATTGTTTCTGAGTGATTTTTGGGCAACATAAATGTGGTCTCAGCCTTCCTGAAAAACAATAATTCTGGACAATTAATCTTTGTTCAGCTGCAAATGTATTGCAATCAGGTAACACAACATAAAAGTCCATTCCATGGGGTGTTTTTTCAACCTTCTAGATGCATAGGCACAAAATTTGACTGTTCAAGGAGGATCCTCTGCCTCCCAATGTTCTCTCTAATTGATGTAGTCTGCACAGTTGGGCTAACTCCAATATATTTTCCCAGACCACCAATCTTGTTAAATATAATTCAGCACGAAGAGGAAACAGCATGAAGGACTTCTTCCGCTTCAGGAAAAGCTTCAATCCTTGGACATCAATGTTCATTTCTATTTAGGATTATGCTTCTTTTCGATGAAAAGTTAGATTTTAGAATCCTTTTCAAAAGAACAAAATACTTAAATGTACATAGATAAATATCCTTATTCTCCTTCACATTAGAATGTACAGTTTGTAACAACTGGATTCACACACACATCTGAAGATGTGGAAGGGTGGAAAAGAGTTTTTATGTATGGATATCCAAGCAATGAAGATTGATGAAAATTTCTCGGGGAAAAAAAAAATTGAGGACAAGAAGTAAATACCTAAAAAAGAAAGAGATGGTTTTGACTGTCTTGTGGTGTCAGAAGCATTTAATGTGTTGATAGCCAGCTGATTGCTTAGCACAGGTAGGGGGGGACATGTTTTTAGTCCCATGGATCCCAAATCACATAACGCTGTAAAACACTGTAGTTGGATATTTCAGTAAGCTCAAGAAATAGTCCTTCTGTAGTTTAAGAGTGAATAGTGTCTCAGGTCTGAAGATTAAGAGCCAAAATTAACAGTACATGGCAGAGTCCTGTTAGAGAAAGTGTTCTTATGGTGCATGAAATATAGCTGTCCGCTGTAGGGTAGTAATGAGGGTAAATGTTGTCTTTTTGACATTTCAGGATTTGAAACATGTGAACAATACCCTAAGGATATAATCTTTAATGTTCAAATTGTAGATAATTTCCTTTTTTGAAAGATATTTGAGCCTTCTGATTAGGCATTCGTGTTTGTTTGTGGAGAATCCATCCCACTGGTTAGACTATATTAGTTAAACAATGGCCTTAAAAGTATACATAAAATAAAACAAAACAAAAACTTCAAACTCCTCAACATCTTCTACTTCTTTACTTTTCCTTTTTTTTTCCTATTGGCATCTACAGAGAAATATTACTTCATTTTCTCATTGTTTTGAGTCTACCTGGTCCCAGAAGGAATGTTGGTCCTTTTCTCTTCTTTGGAACTTCTAAGGTCAAAGATCTGTTTTGTTTATCTGACATGACAGTCATAACCTCAGAGACAGCATGGCATAAACAGCATCACCTCTCAATTTCTTTGCTATTTCAGCATCGCCTTGAGGAACTATGGAAAACATGGCACTGTGAACACACACAGACCAAGGAACTTTCTGAACTTTATATCATTTATCAACTCATCTGTGAGGTCACAAGACACAGACAGGTTGCATGATTTTTCTTGTTGACTATTCTGACAGCCAAAGAGGTCAGTTGCCAGCACACAAAGCTATGCAAGCAAGGTACCTCTGCATGCAATTGTTCTGTATATGTCTTAGTGTTTTCCTTTCTCTCAGGAGAAAGTACACAGAGAGACAGGACATATTCTCCACCAGTAGCAGGACAGTTTCTCTTGAAGATAAACATGATTGTTCTTGTCTGACTTGCGTGGGAACAATGCCAGACACTTTGGGCACCATGATGGGACACTTGATGTCTGTGGCAGGGGCAGTGCCCAAAGATCTTAATAAATTGCATCCTGAGCAATCATTGCCCTATGACTTCCCACTCCTTTTTGATATCAAAACCATCTGCCAAAAAGGCTCCCTTTTGCCCATTTTTCTTCCTAGTATCTGAACTTTTGTCCTTCTTCACATCACGGACAGATGGAGTGGACACAAGAGGGAGATAAGCTATTCCAAGTAGATATGGCAGCATTTTTGGACCAATACTGTGAGCATGAGACCATAGCAGTCTGCAGTTAACACCTTGAGAAGAACATACAGCAGGTACTAGGCACATAAAATACATTAATTGAATCATTTAGATGCATCAGCAAAACCCTGCTGTTCCTCCCCATAGAGAACAAGGAACTACAGACATCTAAGCTGTGTTGGAAAAAGTTAAAGCCTTTGGCTGTTTGTTTACCTTTAAACATCCTAAGAAGCTAGAATATTTTTTACTCGTTTATCCAACATGGGCAGCTGGGATTTCTTTCACTAAGAGAAGGAATTGCTTTGGAAGAATTGGAATGTTGTCCATCTAGAGGAATCATCAGATTTGAAGTTTTGTTCTTTCAATATTGATCACTCCTGCTCTAGTCCACAAAGGTGCTAAACAGCATTGTTGATTGCATCATTCAAGTCTTCATCATCTTATCTCTTCTCTCTGCACTCCATTCTCTCACTAAATTGAACAAGAGAGGAAAACTAAGCTAAGAAAATGCTCTAGAAAAATATTCAGGATATATTTTTGGCGAAGAAACCATATTGCATGCTCCACATTGCTGATTATTAACTAATGGGCCTAGCTTGGATTTAAGCAGGAGAATGGACTAGGTGACCCTCTGAGGTCCCTTCCAATCTACATTAGTCTACTGTTCCATGTGATACAAAGCCCCCTGTATTTCATATTTCACAGAAGTATGGTGGGCCTGTGTTTCTTCTGGGGATGTCAGTCTGTGAAATAATTCAGCAAGGGACATGAAAGATTACAAGAGGTAGCAGGTCCAAAACCCTTTGCAACACCTTCTGGCTTTTTCCACCCCCAAGGCCCCTGGACCCCTGGAGAAAAAGGGATGTGGAGAGATATAGTTAAAGGCACAGCAGTTGATAGAGGCCCTAAAAGATGTCAGAGGTGTTGCAAGAGCATAGATTTGGATAGTTTTGGTATCCATATTGTGTGGCAATTCATTCATGTGTTTGGGCAAAATCTGCTACACTTTGGCCCTCTCACATGACCTTTTTTCAAGAGAGGGGCTGGCTGACCTGCAGCTGTGGCTTCCACAGCTCCTTATGTCCTAAGGGGAGATGACAGCCAAGGAAAACCCACCTGGTTGAGGCTGTCAGTTGAGGGAATACTGTTAACAGATCAGGGCCAACCTCCATGCTGAGACTCTCAACAGAAGAGGAAGCAAAAGGTACACACAGTTCATGTGCTTTTGGCTTTTCTTGGCTAACTTGATCCCTGAAGTCTGCAGGAAAGCAGAGCTGGGGAGGCAAACTCCTCCAAAAGTAAATGCCGCCTGGGGACTTGGCTGGGAGTTAGACAGACCTGCTGCAGAGCCAAAGTGCAAATCTAAAATTTTGAAATAAAGTTTGGAATTTTCCTCAGAAAAGCTTGGCCACCAGGAGGTCTGGCTGTAATGCCAATGCCAGAAGAGGCAGGAAAAACTGGACTGAACTTCAACAAGCAAGATATTCCCTGATTGCCAGTGATTGACAAGCCTGGCTTCAGTCCCACTCCTTGAACACACTACTACTAAAAAATACAGGAGTTCAGTGGGTGGTAAGTCTGCTTTTCACTCAGGAACCCCTTAGGAGTCAGTTAGGAGCAGCACATGGGTCTCAGTAGCAGCAGAGGCTTATATAGTTGAGAAAACAAAGTTGAAAACAAACAGCTGCATAATGTATTGCAGTAAGGCTTTCACAGCAGAGATAGTGGGTCATAAACAAGTCCCCCAGTAACTGGATATTATCCAACAAGGCACAAGGCCTAAAAAGAACTATTTGTTTTTTTACTCTTCATGAGATGAAATGCACACTGCAGGAAAATCCCGTGCAAATCAACATAGCGTCATGGAAACCACGAGACCATCAATAAAAGTAATAAATGGAAAGGGTTATAATAATATATACTTAGCACTTTACATTTCAAAGTGCTGACAGGACATTAATCCTCAAAATACCCTTGTGAGGACAAAAGCAGCTTTAACATTTTGAGGTGGGCTTGTGAAATGATTTTTGATCTCAAATTGATCTGACCTGACTTCTGTTCACTGGGATCATACTACTCAAAACTAAATTTGAGTACAGTATTTTTACACCAGATAACATGATGCTTCATTGTTTCTCCCGCTTTGAATATGAGAAACAGAGCCCAGTCAGTGTTTTCTAGAAACATGTTAATGCCAGCAGTGTAAAACTGCTTTCTAAGCTCAGTTCTTCCTCTCAGCTTGGGTCTAGTGTTTACTATCAACGGAAAATTTTATTACATTCTGTTACTCGGTTAACCTTTTTCTCCATTTAAATAACTATGCAAAACATTGTTGCCAGAATTTCATATACCAAAACATGTAGATTAGCCATTTCCAATGAACTGAGAGAACTGCCTCCAAGCAGCCAGAAAGGAAAACAAGAGAGCATAAGTTGTATTTTATAACTTCAAAGGACTGCTTTTATCTTCCACAGATTATTTGTTCAACTGCAGTTTTGAATTAGCTCTGCCTCTCCTTAAGCTCAGGTCAGGGACAGGGGATGGGGAGTGCAGTCAGTTGTTCAGTTTGTTGCACATTTTTCCTCCTATTTCCAGTTGTTTTCATTGGGGCATTGATAATTCTACTATCTCTATTACTGTTCATGATCTCAGTAAGTCAAAATGTCATAAATGCCGTAAACTCCTGTGTAGCTGTGCAAGATGGGTTTCATTAAAATCATATGAAATTAAGTAGATGGCTATAAATAAAGGATCTGTGTCAAAAGCAAAAAAGCTGGGAAAAAGAAATGACAAGAGGAAAAAAAGTCCAAACTTAAGTCTTCAAAAGAAATTATAGAAATGATTGATCAAAACCAAAACTAGGATAGGTGAGTTGGTGTCTGCAAAAAGATGAATGAGGACGAAAGAGCAGAAATTTAGAGATTACATAGACAATGTACTTCCTAAAATATATGGAATAACCAGCAGTCCAGTGCATATGATATTTGGCCCAGCTGTACGGTACTTTATGTTCTGCCCATATAACCTCAAAACTGAATGAGGAACTGCTTGAGAAGCAGGTTTTTATAGATATTGGGAATGATATCATGCACTATTCAAAACTCTACTGTGTAAAATAACAGAGCACGAATGCTCACAATCAGTAATAGGTAACAAAAAAGATTTTAAAAAAGTCAACATCCATGGCAGCACCACATGAGATTTCCTGATAAAGGCAGACTTGCTACTGAAGCTCTTTTTCAACATTTATTGGAATGTTCTGGGAAAATAAGTCTGAACTAAGCAATGCTTTTCTTTAGAATCACAGACATACATTGCATAAAACTGACATTGACAAACCATGAGAAGGATGCATAAAAAAAATATTGGTAGCAAGAATTGTGGAATAAATATGTGCTGTTGAACTGTGGCACAGTGGATTGTGTAGGCTTATAGGAGGCACATGAATGGTCACCTAGGAAAGGGATGGAGATTGTAGTTAAGTTCTGCCAGATCTTGCTAAGCTGGAGATTCCTAAAACCATCTGTAACATTCTGCAGAAGATTTCTAGCATGCATCTGGGTTGGGTCCCTCTATACTGCTTGATTAAAGAGATAAAATCAGAGCTGAGAATTTACTACAAAATACACAAAATATTTTTAAGTCCTCAAAATGACTGAATCACCTCTTAATTAGTAGTGATAGTAAGAGGTTAAAGGTTGTCCTGTTTTAGGACAAATTTGGGGATACAAGCATCATAACGTCACCCTAGGACAAAAGTATTTGAAATGACCAACCACTTCACATCAGGTATTGGGAAATCACCTCAGTGAGCACAATCCAGCAAGCTAAATGTCCTGACCATGGCCCAAAATTTCCTTTCTATCATCATTAGATGAAAAGAAATTATAATTCTGTCTGTACACAGATTGTAGTAAAAGATTTCAGTGACCCAAACAGATCTCAGATAATAACTACAGCTCTAATTTATTCAAACTATGAGTTCAGAAGTTTAAGCTGATACAGACAGTGTGTTTTGCCATTGTAAGGTCTCTTTTCTGCTTATCTTTATATTTTATGCTATGCTTATTACAGTGGTATTCCTCCTAGGCTACTCTTCCCACAAAACAGTCTTGCCAAACTCCTAATGATCCATCCTGTGTCTGATGATATAAAAATCCTCATTCAAGACATGATAAGCACTAATGCAATTAGCTGGACCACCTGCCCCATTCGACCTACTTGCCTAACGCTACAGGAGACATCACCACATCAACAACAATTAACAAATCTGGATCAAGACCCAGACCAATAAGATGCCCTTCCACAAACTTCCAATTATGCTTACTTTTGGCTACTGAATAAGACAAACTTCCTTCTTTCACACTATTAGTTTCTCCCAGAAAGCATTTAAAACTAGAATATATAAAAGCTTCCCTTAAAGCAATCCCAGAAAAATGAAGTTTGAAAAAAACACATCAAAACACATAAATTACAGAAAATCATATGCTCTTCAACCAGACTGACATAGGGGAAATGCAGACATTCCTTTGCAAAAAAGCACTCCTATTTTGTGGTAAAACTGAATATATAACTCATGTTCTCTACTATGTAAACCTTAATTACTATACATAATGCCTATGCATATTTGAGGTTTTACATTATCTGGGGGATAGAAAAATGTAACCAACAAAAACCAGACACTCCTTGCTTCAAGATGGAAGTACCTATTACTGCTTTAAGAGGGAACAATTAAAGATCTCCTCCCTTGAAACTGTTCCCACAAAAAAAAAATTAGCACAGCTACACCAACTTGTTTGCAAAAAAAGTGGAATTGAACAGAATAATATAGGCATGTATAGGGTCTCCTACTTATCACTTATGGTAAAAATACAGTTATTACTGTACTTTGTACTCTTACCCAGTTATTGCTAGTATCAGTGAAAAGACTTCTACTGCTTTAAGGTATATAAATCTGAATAAGGAAAATATTTTAAAGTACAGAGCTTTAAGAATTTGCATACTTTCACTGATTTTAGTGAGAATCTATGACAAGCATTAGGGTTCCACATAAGAATCCTGCTAACCAGGAGCCATAGTGAATTACTCTTTAACAAAAGAATGTAAATAATACTCATATTAGGCTGAGTAGTAAAATTCTGTGGCTATTCCATTGTGGGCTAGCTAATGCAAGCCTACTTACTGTATTTTCAATACTTTCTGGAGAATCTATGTGTGTAATGCTATTTAGATTTATGCAAGAAGTACTTAAGAGGGTTATAATTATATTATTTAACATAGCACTGTGAATACTGCATCCACAGACATGTTATCTTTACGTCTCTGTTACCATGGCACTGAAGTTATGGAGCAAATTAAAAAGCTCTTGTGACAAACCTTTAGGAAAAACTTACCTCAAGTGCAATATTTACTCTTAACACTTTAGAAAAAAGTATGAGCAGAGTATTTAGCACTGGTGAATCTGAAAATTTTGTTCAGCAACCAAATCCAAGGGTTTTTATCATTAAAAGATAGTGGGAAACCATACTTTCATGCATAAACTTTCTTTCATTTCCTAATCATAGGAGAGAACTACATGAAACGTATATTTAAATTGTCTAATTTTTGCAAAATCTTCTTATATTAATAGTTGCTAAAGTGTAGTAATTGAAAAATTTGTGTATATGGTGCTACTTTTTGTAAACACAGTATAAATCCCTGGAAGATTAATTCCAAATTCATTCACCGGGAAACTTTAATTGTTGCATCTTGATTTCTTGTTTCCACTCAATTAAAATTGCTCTCTTAATATCAAATTAGGACCATTTCTCTAATAATCACTAGAACATGACTGCACTCACATGGAGGCCAAGGAAATTGGTCTGCAGGAGGGAGCAAAACTATGCCCAGTATTGGATCGCATGGTTTTCCCTTTGGACCCAATATCTTGGGTCCAAAGATATAAATGGAAGAAAAGTCTGATTTTCATAAAATCATAGAATGACAAAAATTATTTGAATTATAGAATTGTTTGGGTTGGATGGGACATTAAAAACCATCTAGTTCCAAACTCCCTGTAATAGGTGGGGATATCTTTCCTTGACCATGTTGCTCAAAGCCTCATCCAAATTGGCCTTCAACACTTCCAAGATGGGTCATCCACAACTTCTCTGGGCAACCTCTTCCAGTTTCTTGCTAAACCACACAATGAAAAAAAATTCTTCCTTATGTACAGACTAAATGTACTCTCTTTACCCTCTTTCAGTTTAAAACCATTGTCCTGTCACTACAGGCCTTAGAAAAAAATTTCTTAAAAGCCCCCTGTAAATACTGAAAATACCCTAGTAAGGCCTCCCCAGAGCTTTCTCTTCTCCAGGCTGAACAACCCCAGCTCTCTCAGCCTGTCTCAGCCTGTCCTCTCAGGAGGAGAGGTCCCTTGGATCATCTTCATGGCCTCCTCTGGACTCTCTCTAAAAGGTCCAGATCTTTCTTTTGCTGGATACCCTAGACTTGGATGCAACACTCCAAGTGGAGTCTTGGGAGAGCAAACGTTTTCCCAAACACCAGCATGCAGACATTGTACCTATGAGTCTGACAAAGACATCATTCACTGTGCAACCATTAGCCAGATCTCCCCCCAAAAAAGTACTTTTTTAATCTTAGTTGTTAAGTGGTGAGTGCTCCATTTCCCTCAAGTGAGCTGAATTTCCCATAATTTATGCCAAATAAAGTGTACTACAATTCATGATGGATTGCTTCATAAGAAGAGGGGAAATGCAGGAGGGATGTGCTCACCCCTCTGACCAGTTCACATCTGATGAGACAACCTGACAACCTTCACTTACCAATATCAACAATGCTATAGCTTAGCAATATTTGTTTCCAAATGTCTATCCTGAATGCAATCACCAGGCAAGCTGTGCCAAGAGATTTTACTCATTTATAAATATGAATGACTGAAAGGAAAATGTCAACAATAACAAAAAATTCCATTTCTACAAACTGGGATACTTTTGCAGATGATGTAAATCTTTTGTTCTACAGTGGATAGCAATTATATAAAAAAAAAGTATTACATCTGCCAACTGATTTTTGGTAGTAATACTGAAAATTGACAGAAGTTGTAGTAAGAGATTTGCCAGTTGGCACAATAAAGTAGGGAAACCCCTCCAACAGGCCACACGTGATAGAACTCCTCCCTCCCAAAAACACAGAAGCTGCAGCACTTACGTGGGTCTTTCTGCTTTTATCTTCTTTTCATTGAGGCAGCATCCACAGTTTATATTCAGCCTGCTCTTGTTAATAGTGCTACAAATGCAGAAGAAATATGTTTGTGTGAGTGGGCATCAAGAGGATTACTTGGAAGAGAGGAGAAACTGAAAATAGCTTGTTTTCTGATTCATGTCTCATAACTTATTCTTAAACTCAGGGCAAAACACCCCTTCCATTCCCTATGTGCATCCTGTGAGATGGCTCCGACTATGATGCAGCATCACAGCCAGCCCTGAGAAACTCACACGAAATACTTGGAGCTACATCAGCAGAGAAAAGGGTGGCATGGGCCTGCTTAATTTCAGAAAAAGTCAGTGTTGGAATTACAATGTGGTGACGGGACTTATCACAAGAATTTATTTCCATGCTATGGGCCTAATGAATTGGAAAATATTTGCCTGTGTTGTCTGGTTATGCTCTAAATTAAACTAACACCTTTTATTAACAATGTCAATTTTATGAACTGAAATACATTACATGCTATTGCCTCATTGATAATGTAAATTTCCTTGTAGTTCTATGTATAATAACATTTTTTCTTGGCATACATGGGGCTGCAAGTCCTCCACATGTCAAACTCTTGTGTCTATTACCTAGACTGTTTCTATGTAACTCAACAACTATATTGTGTAATGCTAGCTGGATTATAGTGCTAAAATGTTACACTAAAACAGAGATTGCATTCTTACCAGTTTACAGTGCCTTAAAAAAGAAAGAGCCTTTTGCTATTATTTTAAGTTCCAGCTGATCAGGTAGGGACTTGTTCCAGTTTTCAAGAAGAGCAAGAAGAATGACCCTGGAAATTAAAAGGCCTGTTGGTGTCTCTGCAGTCATCAGAAAAGTATGGAGAAGATCATCCTGAGAGGGAAAATACATAAAGGACAATAAAGTCATTGCTCACAGCTAGCATGGCTCCATGAGGGGAAAATCCTACTTGATAAACTTAATTTCCTTTTATGACAAGATAACCCACCTACCTGATCAAGGGAAGCCAGCTGATGTAATCTATTTGGATTTCAGTAAAACTTTCCATATTGTCTCTCACAGGATCCTTCTGGACAAAATTTCCAGCCCACAGCTGGATAAACACATCATGGGATGTGAGAGTGACTTGGTTGGGCACAAAGGGTTACAGTGAATGGGGTGACATCAGACTGGAGACCTCTTACTAGTGGGGTTCTGTAGGGCTCCATCCTTGGCCCTGTCATCAACACCTTCATAAGTGACTTGAATGCAGCACTAAGACACACTAAACAAGTTTTTCAATTACAACAAATTGGGAGAAATCATTGAGTCCTTCAAAGGTGTGGATGCTCTTCAGAGAGACCTGGACAAATTAGAGGGCTGGGCAACCACCAACTGCATGAACAAAGACAAATGCCATATTCTGCACCTGGAATAGGGCAATACTGGGCAACAAGACACTGGAGAGCAGCACCATGGAAAGGGACCTGAGGGTCCTGGTCAATGGAAAGTGGAATGTGAGTCAGCAATGCCCTGACAGCCAGGAGGGCCAAGCGTGTCATGGGTACATCAGGCAAAGCATCACCAGCTGGGCAAGAGAGGGGATTGTCCCACTCTGCTCTGTACTGGGGCCACCTCACATCAAGTGCTGGGAGCAGTTTTGGGTGCCACAATATAAGAAAGATATTGAGCTGTTAGAGAGTGTTGAAAGGAGGGATATGAAGTTGTGAAGGGCCTTGTGTGGAAGCCGTATGAGGAGAGTCTGAGGTCACTTTATTTGTTCAGCCTGGAGAAGAGAATGAGGGGAGACCTCATTGGAGCTACAACTAACTCATGAGCGGCAGACACTGATTTCTACTCTACGGTGCTCAGTGATAGGACACCAAGGAAACATTATGAAACTCTGTCAAGGGAGGTTTATGCTGGATACTAGGAAAAGATTTTTCACCTGGAGAGTGTTTGGACACTGGAACAGGCTCCCCAGGGAAGCAGTCACAGCCCCAAGTCTGACATTTGGGGAAGTGTTTAGACAATACTCTGAGGCACACGGTGCGATTCTTCGGGTGTCCTGTGAAGGGTCAGAACTTGTACTTTGATGATCCTTGTGGGTTCCTTCCAACTCAGGATATTCTATGATTTTATTATTAATAAGCAATTTCATTCAAATAGGTCTTTCATTCTTAGGTGTCTTAGAGGAGAGAGGACTACTCAGGGATCTTCAAGGCTCTTTAATGGAGGATAACAAAACTTTGCCTGTGCATGGGCCCCTCTTCTTACTCCATGCCACTAAGAAGAAAGAAGCATGAACTGTGGAAAGCTGCCCCTAAAGGGCTTATTGCAGTATCTGATGGAGATCTTCTAAAGAGTAATGCTACCCTGCAATGTAAAGAAATGGTTTAGCCATTTCTTAGCTTGGAGAGAAAAAGGCAGCAAGAAGAGATTTAATTTATACTTCAGAGACTCACAGCTGTGTTCTTCTAATGAAGCGGTCTGACTCTGTTAGCTTTTCTTGTTACAAAATATGAACTGATAACAATGTTAACATGTTAACAATGTTATTATCAGTGGCTCAGGGATGGCATACATATTCTGTGCCTGAGATTTGCCTAGAGCTATATTAGTCTCAATAGTCAAGTAATAAAATCCAGCCAATTACATTCTAGAGTAGGCTAAAGGAAAAGTGAAACCAGCAGTATTACAAGTCATGAAAGATTTATTTTCTAAATTCCCATTTCCTTAAATTGATTCAATGGAAATTCTTGCAAGAATCAATTTACCTCAAGTGATAACAGGGTGAAATGTTGTTCTCACAGAGAACAAAACAATCCTGTAAATCTCCAAGTATCTGTGCTAATTTTGAAGAAGTTGCCAAAACCTCTGCAGCTTCCTGAACAAACTTACTGCTTATGGTATGCATGTCTAGTGCTCATGCAGCTTAACCTGGACATTCCACGGCACAGGAATGAAAAATCTCCAGTCACAAATACTCATGGCATTTTTCAGTGTTTGCTGCATACTGCAGGTATGACAGTAAGAAAAGCACACCATGCACAGAGGTCTCTCAAAATGGGAATTCTGTTCCCCTCGTGAACTGCCTTTCTCCTCCCCTGTGAATTGGTTAAATTACTTTTTTGGCCACTTTATATTTTTTGTTTCCTCTTCCCTCCTCTGCCCACAACAGTTCCTAAGATCATTTAAGAGTAAAAGTTTTCATTTTCCTCCACACACTATATGCAGATATGCAGACCCGCTTGTCTGTCATTTAATGGTGTTTAAATTGGTGATATTATACCAGAGTAAAGGTGGTGTGAAAGGGCAATTTGGCTCCATCTAGTCTTCATCTGTTCAAGCTCATACTAGCACACTGAGTTCCAAATAATTAGGAACTTCTCTCCAGCTGGTGTTTTGGTAGAAAAGGTGGTTGAGCAACCAGTCTGGATTTTCCAGATCTGAAAGAGTCTGAAGATGCCTTGAACATTACATACACTTTCCTAATATGTTTTCAGTGTCAGCTATAGCACAGCAGTGGGTGGAATGACAAATAAGTATTCTTTGGGAATGAATTGTCACTGTCAGGGTTCAGAGGAGTTCAGAGCATTAAATTTATATTTATTTACTAGGGCTTTTTACTGTTTACCAGGATTTCTCTCCTGTCCAATCCATTCAACTGTACTCAGAGAAGAATTGTTTTGTTGCCAGAATTCTCTTGGACTAGATCTTCTACAAAGTTTGCACAATGATGAAGGAACAGAGGAACTTGAAATAATAATTTGCACATTCAGGTTTCACTTCTGGTCCTGTTAGTGATCTGCTGTGCCACCTTTCAATGAGCGAGACTGGAGACAGTGTGAAGCACAAGGTTAGTGGAGTGTGTGCAAAATGTAACTTAGAGTTACTAATTAGACTTATTTCTTTTTAAGTTAAGTGATATAATTCTCTTTAATAGGTTGTGAAGCAACAAATGGATGTCAAACATGCTCACCTTTCAACCTCTCCTTAATGGTATATTTTAAAACTGAGAATGGAATATGAGGGCTTAAATCATTCAGTGGAAAACTTAGCATGCCATTACAGAGGCTTCTGGATATTATAACTCTATTTCCATTAGACTTCCTTCCAAAAATTCAGGTGGTTTCTGTTAATAGCTAGAGCATAGTGAAGATTTCTAACTTAATCACCTGAAAGACTATTTTAAAGAATGACATTAATAAGTATTACCAGCTTCCTGCTCAGGAAAAAAACCCTTATTTTTTAATACAATGGACTCCAGAGTTGGATTTTTTCCCTGTCTTCTGCCTCCTCTTGTCTTCATTTCCTTGGGTTCCACACGTATATATTAACAATTAGTTATGACTCAGACCAAGGTGGTTAACACCGTACTATTAATAAAACCTTTCTGGGGAATTATAAACTACTTCTGTATTCACAGGTAGCAATATTTATCCATGAATTATTCATCAGGAGATGATGAGCTGGATAGGGAAGATTGTATTAGTGTGGATAAATTAAGAACAGATGAATACTTCACCTTAAAAATCAAACTGCACATAGATTCCTTTTCCCTTTCGATTCTTTAAAGTGTTCTTTCCCTTTTCTCTCCTCACTTCTTTAGTTATTTATATAATTCTTGTCTTTCTCTCTCTGCATTTCCAAACTTCATTCAATTATAGCATTGTAGAAGGAAAACTGAAACAAGAAGTATTACCATTAAAATCACAATAAGAACAGAATTGAAAACAGTGGATATTTTAATTGCTTGATTAAAACATCTCCCAAATTTGTTATTTGCACTACCATCATTTATCTGGAGGGAAAACTGACTGTAGTTCATTGCATGCTATTCAGATATAAAGAAATATCAAGAAACTCTTTCCACAAATGTATTAGAATACTTCAGTGGAGCTAAACTAAATTATTGTTCATAAATGGGGCTCACATAGCCCTTGCACATCACATCCTTGAACATACTGAAAATAAAACTGCATATGAGTTCATATACATGTACTGAAATGGCACTCCTTAGATGATAAAGAACCAGGAGTACCACAGACTGACAGAATGACTTCTTGTAAGTTCTGCAGCAATATGAATCAAGGCATAGCAATGCATGTTGAGATTCACAGGCTGTGTTAGGAGATATTAGGCTTTAACTAACACTGTGCTTGTCATTCAGCTGAAACAATCTGTGTCCTGGTGCTAAACATGACCTTAATTTTGCTTAAATAACAAAAGGCAGGTAAAGCTTGAATGCCATGCTGATCTGAATGCAGAAAACATGACAAAAAAACCATACAACTTCTCTATTTAAACATGGCCTTAATTGCAAAGCTGTTACAATCCCCCAGTAACACTGGACAGCCCTGCTTCTCTTCTCTGAATTCAGTCTTTCTTATTTCAGCACAGGCCAGATGTAACAAGAAGGAAAAGCAAAGTTTGTACTGCTGCTGTGCGTGATGAATTTGCATAATGTTACAGTATGCTAGACAAAATTATCCATTATTCATTGCAAAGAAATTATCCAGTCATTCAATATATGCCAACAGTCAGAGCAAAAATATCAGTATCAAAATTTCCTTAATCCAAATCACTATTAACTTCATTATGTTCTGTCACATCTTGAAGAAGCTGCATTTAATTTAATGAGCTGTTTCTATCCCCCAAATAAAGAATTTTAGCAGCAGCATAGCTGTAAGACAACACAGAAGACCCTAAGGTGGTTTCTGCAAGCTCTTACAACCAGTACATATTACAATACCATTCACTTGCTGCAATACATTGAGCATCTGTTTATGATATGAGAGCTTTAAAAGGATTTATGCTTGGGTTCATGTATATGACAAGATTGTATTGCTTAATATTTAAATGAGGAAAATTGCTTTAACAGGAATGGAGGTGCAATATCTTGTCCTTCACCTACTTATTTGTTCCCTGGTTTTCTAAACATAATGGCTACACAAATTTGCTAGCCTGGTTTGCTAAGAAACCACAACAGATTGGCCTTTCTTCAGATCTGCATCTGCTGTCAGTGCTTTCCACTGATGTTACACTCCTAATTTTTCTCCAGGTTTTTAGGCTTTCTCTCAGTTTCCTCATAAATTGTTTAGTTTACCTGAAGCTAAGAAGTAGTCCATATATTTAATCACTGCTGCTGAGCCTTCAAAGTAAGACATGGAGAAAATCCCAAATGAGTGCCACGAAGGTATTGTTTAGAGAGTGATTACGCAGTATCTGGTAGGCTTGTTACTCTTAATGGAAGTCCCCTGGTAATAGTGACACTTTACTCAAGTGACAGTAAGAAATTAAAATCCTGTCTTTCCAAGGACATGCACAGAACACTCCTCATCATGGGTGTCAGATGCAGTTTTGGTCTCTGACGTACACTGAACAGAATTTAGCAACTGATAGGAAGAAGCCAATCTCCACAGACAGAAGGGTATATGCTCAAATCACACCAATTCATTCTGATAACATTGAAAACACAGGATAGTCAAAGAAGTGTGATCCAGTGACATGCAAGCTTTATCTCTCACTCCAATGGAATGGAAACCAAGTAGCAGAGGTAGCTTAGTACCTACCACAAGTCATTTGAAGATGCACTTAAGGAGCCTTATATTTATCTGATTTATAGAGGATTTAGTGAGGCAAGTGTTGGCTAAAAAGTAGTATGGGATGAGATTCAGGTGCTTAAGTACAGCCATCTAGTGCCATTTTAGATACACCCTTCTGGCTGAGACATTTGCAAATACTTAGAGGAGACATCTGAACAGACACTAAATACCTATACTAAAACACCCAGAAACTGATCTCAAAATGTGTAAAATACAGAATAATTGGAGGAAGTAAGAAATGAGACAAACATTTTAAGATGAATAAACAGGTAGATGTTTAGTTAAGGAGCCCACTCTTGCTTTACTGGCTGAGGGCATTATAGGGCCTGACAGATTAAGGGATTTCTGCTTAGCAGGTTACTAGCTTGAAATCTTTATAATTACATAATGGGTACAAAAAATGGGAACTCACTCTGTGCTAAAATTCAAATCATCCTTCAGGTTCATGAGCAAGCACTTAGGCTCATAATAATTCCATTGCTGTCATAAACGAATAGGTCAGCTGATGACATAAAAAGTCTATTGATCATCATCAGACTCACCAAAACCTCATTTCCAGATGTCAGAGCATCTAATTAAAAAAAACAAATTAATATGTGTCATTGCCAGAATTATCTATTTCTGTTCATACTTAACAACTAGAGACAGCTAATTCTTATTTTAATGTGAACAGAGGAAATGCAGGAGAGGCATGAGAAGGATTCACATGGCTATATGTAATAATACCTTGCAGGAATAATAACTATGATGAAAGCTAGAATTATGACCCCTAGGGATTTTGGAATACAACTTTGGAGCCTGATAAGGAGTGAGTGTGGAACAGAGTAGCTGGAACATTTCCCAAGGTAACTGGCATCATGCTGTGGCATAGATGAGGAGGATGGACATTTAATGAAAGCAATTAAAAAGCATTGCATTCAAATGTGCGACTATTATGCCCACACTACAGGAGACAGCAGGAGGCAGTGAATCATCCAACATTTAAATCAACACCCCCTTAAAACAAAATGTATTCAGCTCAACGTGGGTATCTCCAACAGGCTCCAAAAGTTCCAACGCGTGGCATGGGTTACTCACATCTTGCTCTGCCCATGATGCAGCCACCATTTAGTAAGCAACTTGATTTAGAGGCACAGAGAGTTTCTGATGAATCATAAAATTCTCAGTGTCTGATTTAAGAGGTTTTTGTCACCACTGTAGATTTTCTAGTGTTAATTTTATGTAGAAAAGGGCTTTCAGGGACAAAATTATGATAGGATTGAGGGGTGATGGGGAGGAAAAACAGAGAAAGGAGAAACAAATTCAAGGGTCCTGGAAACAGACAGTGAAAGTGCTGTGGCAGCAGCATGTATGTTTTCTACATTTTGGCATTTGTTTTTTAAAAGAAATGAGTATTGAGGAGATGTTAATCAAGTCGTTAATAACCTGGAAGAATAAATGTGTCAACAAAACTCCTTTTTAAATAATGTTCTATTAAAGCACTTTGAAGGATTTCTATGGAAACAGTAGGCTGTTACAATGGGAAATACCCAGCATAGCTGAAAATATCAATCTTCCTTTCAGCAGTGGACTGGCCATAAAAAGAGATTCAGTGGAAAATTGCTATCACCTGGAAGCAAAGCCTCAAGTAAGGGTAGTCTAGCCATGCAGGAACACTTAAATACAATACAAAGAAAGTGATTGCCTTGCTGAGTAGCAATAGCACCATACTAACAATAAAATATTTAATTACACTATCTTTTATTTTTGGAAAAATGTATTTGGATGTATCAGGATATAGCATCTATCTGGATAGACAGAGAATAGCAATATAAGAATAGTTCTTGCTGCTAATATTTTTTGCACTTGTAGGTAACTTCTAGTGAGAGAAAAAGAGGGCTAGCTCACAGATTGCCCATTTAATAGGTTTGTCATATAACTGATGATACTCCACATCACTCATAATCAGCAATACTGCCTCTGCCTTATCTACTGCCCACTTATGCCTTCTCTTTGGTTGTACCACTTTCAATGCCTTCTACGTGCCTTTCCCAGTGCCCAGGGTAGAAGTACTAATATATATTTTAAAAGGAAACCCTAAAACCACACTGTATTTTTTAATATAGTGTAAACCAAGAAAGAACTGCTCTTCCCACACACACAGATCCTATGACTGAAATAGTTCTTCCGAAAGCATAAAATATTAAATCTAAGGCTGTTAATCTCACAAAAATCTTTAAGTCTCTAAATCATATGAAAAAGGAAATTATCCTTCTATGAGAAGAGCATATTGGTACTTATTACTGACATGCACTCCAGTAACTTGGAAAAAAGCAGGTTCCAAAATGCTTATAAAAATGAAGATTTTCTTCTCTACAGTTTGCAAAAGGATGCAAGGAAGCACAGAGACATCATGAGCATAATTTTTATGACTGCTTCTTAAATTCTGCCTCTGAAATTCTGGGTGGCTACCTCTTGCTGCTTTTGCACTGAAACTGGGGCCGAAGGATTCTCTTGGTAGCAAGCTGCAGTTTGGATAAATGAAGTAATAAATTAAGACTCACTAGTAATATATGGAATAGAAGATACTGGTCTTGGCTACCATAATGCTGCTGTGTTAGATTGGTATCACTGCCTCCTTTACTCATCAAACACACGAATTACTGTCAAATGCTAGTAGAAATTAATTGTTTTCTCCCCATGTTTCTTATTTCCCAAGAACAAAATGCATTTCACATATGGATGATGAAATCTGAAGGGCAATGACATAACTTGAATGAAACGTTGTCTGTTGCTCCTGAATGTTATTTGTTGACAAGTCCATTTATTTCAGTGTGCCAAAGTAATAACAAGTTGGAATCTAAGATAAGCATTCCAGAACACATTATTGAGGAATGCTGCGGGCAGCATTGTGTTTCATGCCCTGTGTTGCCTGTTGTATCAGTAATGAGCTCATGACTAAATATGTTTTTGGGCATTTGCCAAACTAATGTGATTGTGAAAGACTAAGGACCGCAAGAATGATGGCCTGATACTACAGAGCCCAGAAATGCAGAAGGTCTTTGCTAGACCAGTAGAGGATTTCTCAGTAATCATCTGTAAATTATGCAATTACAGCCAATTAGCGTCAAACTCAAGCGGACACAGGGATTGAATCAACACCATACAATCACACTGCACAAAATAAAATACCACTCCACTACATTAAAATAGGACTTCAGCAATAAGGATGACATATCTGCTCCAAAAGTAACTATTTATGCATTATACTTTTTTTTGTCTTGCAGTCTCATCTTTCAATCCCCTAATATGAAGATTAAAAAAACCCCTTGGAATTCATACCTTACTTTGGAAAAAGTTCCAATGCTCAGATGCTTATGAGGAGACAGAATATACTAATCCTATAGCATCCAGCAAAAGAAAACCTCACAAGTACAAGCTCTTTGTGAAATTTTTGGGAAGTCTTCCTCCAGCTGCAATTGGGACCATTGGTTTAATTTTCAAAACAGTTAGTGTCCTATGCTTGATTTGAAAAGGATGGAAAATTCCTAAGGGACAATACCTTCCAAACACCCTGCTTCTTTGAGAATGCTTTTTACTGTGTATCCCAAGTATGACCCATCTTTACATAACTAGTATCTTTTTAAAGCTTAGGCTCTTTTCTGGTTGCAAATTAGAACACTGAGATTCTTAAGTATAGTCAGAACTGAATCCTAACATTACTACAATCAGACAGTAAATAAAAAGTCACTTGCAGGCAGGAAATTTCTTTTCTAACAAGTTAAGTAACTTTTACTATGGCTAAATTAGAAAATACAGCAAATATGCAGTTTGAGGTATTAAAAAATAATTCACTGCATAAAATACTCCATAACATACAAGTACAGAAAATCATAAAGACTTCTGCTAAAAAGGAAACAAGCAAAAATTCACCATTTTTTCATTACAAGAAATGATAGAAGGTTATGAAAGGTTCAGATGGAGAAATAAATTTCTTCAGCAAATTGTACACCAGACTTTTGACTTTTTACACATTACTTCATTCCAGCCATTCACCAGGTGACTAACTGCTCATCTCTCCAAGATTCATGTTCACAACTGACAGTAACTATCTCATGTCCAGAATGTCAAATCATTGACTCTAAGGGAACAGAATCATGAAAATTTGTCTTGGGTGAAAATCTCATCACTATATTGTAGGTTTGAAGAATAAAAACCTCTAGAAAATAACAAAGTAGTAACAATCTGTTGTGAAGACTGCTGTCTGTAGGGAATGAGTTTAAATAATTTTAAACAAAAATAATAGACAGGGTGCAATTACTGACTGGCTGTTCTTCCTAAGATGACATATGGCACCACTCCTGACATCATAAGGCTAATGGTGCTACATGATTTTGTTTTGTTTTTTCTGGTGATATTACGAGAAAGGAGAATGTTTCAGTAAATCCCAGTGGATGTCTTACCTCTTGGATTTCTACTCATTGAGAAGCACTGGTATATGGTGAAAATGGCAATGGCTTGCTTACAGACTGATGTTATTTTCCCAAAGCGTTGTCCTGACTTGCTTCCCAAACCTTACACTAGGCTGCTTTTAAAATGTCATTTTAGCATGTGTCTTTCATTCATAAAATCAAAAGCATGGTATCTTTTAAAAAATGTAATCCTGAAGAACTGATCTGTTTTGAATTCTACTGTTTTTCTTGTTGACAGAAAAATACGTGTCTCTCAGATGGAACTACTGAGTCAAAGTATTTGATTGTGTTAATAGCCTTCATATGGGTAAAGGAAGATTAACTAGAAGAAATATATCTGTGCACAAAAACAAAACCAGGAGTTGAATATCTTGGGCGAGAAAAAAAAAAGAACTCTTTGAAGAACTTAGGACTTATGTAAATTTTAGAGGTACTTCAAAGTCATTCTGGTACAGCTGAACTAATGAAACCTGCATCCTTACATATGCGTCCCTTTTGTCTCATGAGGAATTTCCCCTTCCATTAACCCACTTCCCTCCCATCTTGTCACCAACAACCTTGATAGCGTTTCTTATCCACCAGAGAGAGCACATCACTTATCCAGAGAAGTGGAATCTGAAAGCCTTGTCAGACAGAGGTCACAACACCTGTTCTTCCTGCTTCATCCTTACTGCACCTTCCTTCAGAGCTCACTACTCAGCTCAACTGATCACCCCCAGAAATCTGCACAGACAGACCCATCTTTGAGATGTCTATTTGCCTGCCAAGCCATGACCATAAGTTAAATGACAAAATTTGTGTCAGGAAGAGTGAATGATGGACAAGAGCAGAAAGCAAAGAGATTTAAAGACAAACATGTATAGACATACCAGTTACTTAATTCTTGTCTCCTTAAAAGGATAAGGAATCTAAAATAAAAATTAGATATCTAAACCAGTGAGGGGATGTAGAAGAGGCTATAACACATGACCACAGTCTGAAGGCTTCCCAGCTGTAACACAGCAGAGATGAACATATTTATTACAACTTTGTGTCACATATAGAAAAAAACCTAAATGTGATTAAAAGGTTATTTCTTTCTATCCAGTTCAATTAAAAGGTATCCTCCGTAAGCCCACAAGTTAGATTTCCATGGATTTGTTTTAACTCAAGAATAAACGATTTCAATGTTACTTGAGAACGAGACTGGACTTTTCCCCTGTATTACTCAAAACCTGTTTCAGGTACAGTCTGAGGTAAGGAATATTAATCAGGGTGTAACTGGCTGGTTGTATTTGGTAAAACATTTACCTGTGTGTTGGACAGGAGAACATGGCAAGAGACACTGCCACTGCGTCAGGGACAGCCTGCAGGGAAGCAAGAATTGTTGTGAGCCACTGGAGCCTATTTCATATTGACTACTTCTTTGGCATTAATAGGATGAGCCTGCTGACCTCCAAAAGAGAACACCCTAGGTTTTGCAGCACTTTGCCTGACCTCCCTCACTGCAAGGATTTTAGAGCTTGGCGATGCCTGGGACAGGAGAGACAGAGGGCAATCCAGGCCTTTTGATCATCAACTATTTTCTTACCAAAAAATTATTAAGATATTATGGTGCATCACATATATTTGAAGCAAAAATATGTCACAGCCTGCATATTTACTGATTCTTTCTATTCAACCTCTATGCAAGTAACTTTGTTTTCTTTTTTCCGAGTGCCCATTAAATGGGCTGTTCAGTTTTTTGCTTTACAGGCTTTTAGTTTTACTTCTGAGTTATTTCCTTCAGGGAGATACTGTAACCTTTATCTAATAATGGTTGTTGCAAACTTTTTGATTCTTAAGGTATAGATCCTGCAGAAAAAGGAACTGTTTCAAAAATGATAACAGAAGTCAATAGCACAGCTCTTGCTCCCAGACAATGATAGATTTCTCAGACAGCTATCATTAGGATTATATTTTCTGAGCCTCTGGCTGCAGGTGATCACATTTAATTTTTTTTAAAGGGTGAACAGTTCAGTGATTGTAAAAATAAAGTGAGAGGAAGTATAGGGAAAGAGGAAAATTCCACCTCAGAAAAAAAAAAGGAAAAGGCTCTTTTCCATTTTAGAATGGCAAGACTTTCTAGAAGCAGCTAGAAAGTAGAAACCTGGGATGAAAATAATCCCCAGCAAGAGGATTTCACTTCATTTTGATTTTGTCAAATTACAACACTTTGAAATTCTGATTTTGTGGATTTACAGTAAAATAGGTGTAACTTAGACCTTTTCTCAGGAAAATTCCAACTCAGGAAAAAACTCTGTACAAGCACACATGCATTTCTATTTTGGCTTTGTGAATAATTTGGTGAGGATACATAGTAAAGCAGGCAGAAATTAGACATTACTCATGTATAGATATGAGGCCTGGGGAACACTTCTTTTGTACTCCATGATGGCTTGATTCCAAGTTCCTACATTAATATTTCACTGTTCTGAGAGGGACAACTTGTTTTGGTGCCATTTGCAATTAAATCTGATTTCTTCAAGGCTTCATTAATGCACAGAAAACTTAGAAACAGCAGGGGCTTTAGTAATTTTTACATATCTGTGAGTAGTTATGCAGAGCTAAAAGTGAAGCCCATCTGAATCTTAATTAGCATCTCAAAATTTATCAGCAGGTTTTTAACTTCCTTAAAATTTCTCAGGAAATCTCACAAAAGATCTTTTCTAAGCTTTTTGAACTACAAGTCTGAAAGTTTTTCTGTGTGGGAACATGCTTATGGATTTTACATTAAGGCAAACCAGAAAGCTCTCAACTCTACAGGGATTAATAACCTCAGAAAATAATAGACTGTCATGTGTATATTATTTACATGACATAGTACTTTCCACTGAGACTTCCATCACAGGAAGAAAACAGAACAAGTGCAAGTGAAATATTATAGGAAAGAACACATGGCAGCTGAAGAGTAATAATTCCTAAAGCAAGAAAGATGAAAGTTATTAATCAAAATTGTTATTCTCTTCCTTCTTCCCCACTCACTTCAAAATACACAAAATGATAAATTAGTAGCTTATCAGCATAGAAAAGAGACTTTCAAATTTGGTCACTAATAGGATATAGAAATGGATTCAGAAGAAAATTTAAAGGTCTTAAGTGAATGTAAGTGTCTCCAATTTACAGTTTCTTTCAGTCTACCACATGTGGAAATTCACTTGGAAAGTTCCAGAGATATAATTTTCACCCTCCTACACATCACCTCTCATACAGTTCACAGTTTGCAAGAATGTGAGGGACTAAAATGTTACCTGACATCAGTAAATGCAGACAGCCCAAACCAGAGCAGAACCTCCCCTATACCTCTGGGATAGCAGAAACCCATGCCCACTCACCCTACCCCTGTGAGAAAGAGCAGTTCAGGAGTATGAAGATGAGAAAAAAGACTTATGAAAAATGAGTTTTCAACCTCAGCTAGGCTGACCACTTGTAGCAGTAGGATTGAATTATAGCAGTGATTTGCTCACTACTGTGTTACAAACTCTTAAAGCAGTTCAAGGAGGAGAAGTGAGGGGATTTATCTCTGCTTAGTTTTTCTAGAACAGTAATAACATAAATGATGAAAGTCAATACATAAATTTTGCCTCAGGCCTTTTGTTCACCTAGGTTTTTGTTCTTCTAATGCTAATTTTTCTACTTCAAATCTTACCAGTTTACCATTTTCTTGCTACCATTCACATACAAGAATCAATCCAACTCAAGAAATACAAGTTTCAGGGGTTTTTTGTTTTCAGGTTTTTTGTGATTTTTTTTCTTTGGAAGAGGGACAGACCATATTTGGTTTTGATTACTGGTCTTTGAACTTATTTTATTTAAGTGCGGTCATTTTCTGAATATATCACTCTGTAAATATGTCACGGTAGGGTTTCATGTTTACTGTTTCTCAATGACTTCCAGATCAAATTTATTTGGTTTGAAACCAAAAAGATGGTACATGTGCTTGGTTTTGGGCTGGGGTTTGTTTTGGTCTGTTTCTCTTTAGGCATGTGAAGGGGAATGGAAACAGAAGCAAGGTTAACCAGTATTATGCCATCAGCCATGTCTCTGTAAGTTAGGTTGTCTCATGCACTCTCTCTATGGTAAAGGATTTTGATGCTGGGATTTCACTGAGGAATCCATTTGTGATGTGCAAGAAAGCATTCCATAGTTTGCTCCCCTTAGGCCTGCAGGCATTCCATGGGCAAAGGGACTGAAATGTAATGACAGACTTACTCTCACAAGTCAAGCATGCATATGAAAGTGGTAATACAAATAGGGAATGAATCTGTTGACTAAGAACATGCCATTTTCACAGTCACTTTTTTGACTGTAACCACACTTTATACTCCAGACAAAGCTCTGTTTTTCTCTGCTGTGGCACAGCAAATATGAAGCATTTTTAACAGGACCCAATCTACAGCTAAATGACAAAACCCTGACAAAATAATCCTTAAATTTGTACCCTTGGTAATTTTTATGTCCTGTGACAGGGTCAACAATCTTGATAAATCAAAATTCTCACACTGGAAAAACCAAAACAACACCGAGTCATGACTCATTAAATGGTAAGCGAGCAGATGTCTCCATGTAGTCTGTTTTGAACATCAAAAGTTTTAAAGATGCAATTTAAAAAATACCTCAGCTTCCCAGCTGTACTTGCCCTCAACAATGCAGTGGAGGAAGAGACAACATATGGGGTTTGGTTTCTGGGAAATCTCAGCTGCCTTCCGGCTGATATGTGTGTTTCTTCAGTTCAGGGTGGAGTCTACCTCCCTTTGAAAGTGTCATGTATTATACCTCCCTTAAGAAGTGAGGCACTGGGACATGGAACACCTCAGGAGATGGCTGCATCTCACTAAAATAAACATGCCAAAAATGAGCTTCTGTGGGAAAAGGAAATTAGTAAATGAGAAAAAAGGTCCCTCTATCTGCTAAAAAACAAGAGACTGTTTGGCTCACAAGTAATTTTTCTTGACCTAACAGAATGCCACTGGCACTGCAAGCATCATATGTTAGTCTGTCTATGACAGTTACGCTTTTTTAAAGGTAATAGGCCCAGATTCCCATTTTACAATGCACCCTGGAGACATGAAACAAATCAAACTGGCCATATTTTGCAATAGTTTCTTGGCATGGTCCATGTGGTAATTAAAAAATTTTAATGGAAATTGCTGCCACAATTTGCAGGCTTCCTTAATCCAGCTATGCTATCTGCAGCACCTCCAGGCACTTGTCTTGTTCTCATAATACAAAATCAACAATACCATGGCAGGACTTGAGGGGATATCTGATGATGATGATAACTTAGAAAGGAATGCCAGTATGAAAACTTGCCTGGTGTTTGGCAGGTTTTTTTTTGTTTAGGTTTTTTGGGGTTTTTTGGGTGTTTTTGTGGTTTTTTTTTGTGTTTGGTTGTCTGTGGTTTTTTTTAAATTTTATTTTATTGTTGTTGTTCTTGTTGTTGTTGTTGTTTTGGTTTTTTGTTTCAGTTTGGTTTTTTTTCATTTATCTTTTTTTCCCCATGTTGTTTTTTATTTATCTAACTATTATTTTACCAGGAAATATCACATGGACAAATGAAATCTTCTGTTGTAAAGGTATCTGGGCCAAGTAGCTCTAAATGATTTTAACACAAAATTAATTAAAACAAAAAAATTTAAACACTATAATTCTAAACAAGGCCTTCAACTACATACATGTCAAACTACAGCAATTGCAGTGCAATAAATCAGTGTGAGATATATACTAATGAAGTTAAAACCTGATTTTTGCCAGGACAAGGGCAAAGCTCTCTTAAATATTTTGAAACTGCAGTCTTGAAATGATCAATTATCAACAGACAGCTGCATGAAGGTTTTTTAGTTTGTTTTGTTTTTAATGAAATTTAGCCCTTCATTGCTGTACTTGGAGTTGGTAACTACCATTTGTTTGGTTCTGACTTGAATAACCCAACATGTTACTTTCTAGTTTTCAAATTCTCATCCTGTTCCACTGCCCAATTTTCTCTTCCTCCTAGTACTCACAGGAGAAGTGCACAATATCGTCCTGAACTAATTCTGTGTATCAGTTTTATGAAGACTGAAAAATCTAATTATGTTATATACTCTCCTGTGAATACAAAATTCCATGTGGTTCTTGTGTTTATTTTGTACTGGATACAAAAGTCTTTAGCCCATTCATATGAGAAATGTCACACCATAATACTGGATTTGGAGTATTCAATGCCTTTTTTAAATGTAGTATCATTCTCGGGAGGTGCTCGAGAGTGAAGGGAGGTGGGCTGTGAGGGCATGTAGAGGGGGAGGAACACAATCCTCTAAGAGTCATCTACATCTATTTTCCAGCTTATTGCTATTTGCCTATTAGTGGCACAGTTCTCCACAGTGGTATGCTGCCCATCAAAGTTCAGTGAAGTATAACATAACAAGCCACCCTCCACCTCACACTTTGCTTTCTGGAGGGCTGCAGTTTCACAGAGGTCAAATCTCTTCTGAGAAACATGCTCCAGCTTTGTTTAATACTAATGCTTATCCATCTGGTGGTGTACACTGTCTCTGTCTTTCCACCTCTACAGAATATGAGTGCAACCCCAAATTCCCCAAAGAACAACCTGTCTGACAACAGCCTCAGCTCATCTTTCAGACTCTCAGAGATTTGCCTTGTATGGCCTCTCTGTCCAGCTCTCTAAGGCAGCACTTCTTCTGCCTGGATCCCCATTCCCTTCAGCGAGACTGCGGCTGCTCTCTGTCAGCCTCGGAGGATGCTGACAAACTGGAGCAGGTCCAGGAATAGGTAGCTGCTGACCTCCTGCCAGTGCAGGTGGGATGGCTGTGAATCCACAAGCATGCCTGTCCCCATGGTGCAAACTTGATTGTGTCTAGGCTGTCTTTGAAGCCCATAGCCAAGTTACAGCAGAGATCACCTTTTCCCCTATACTGCCCAGGGCTGCCTCAGGTTTACTGCTGTTTCCCTGGGTTACATCAGACAGAGTAGGCAAGGGGGCTCACCAGGAAATCCCCAGCCTCTCCAACATGCTTCACCTTACAGTGGACTGGAGAACTGTCTCAGCACAAGCCTAGCATGCTGATCAATGTGGGTCTGCTTGCTGAAGCCTTTGCAAGAAGGACAGTAGAATTTGGGGAACTGAAGAGTTTAATTCAATAGCCTTTGCTCAAGACTACTTAATGCTTGCTTGTTTTAAAACTCCATCAATATGTATTCCACAAAAAATTTCTGATATTATTCTTGTGCTGTATCTGCTCTATATTATTTGAAGTAACAGATTAAACACAAAGCAAGTGGCAGGCAATTTAACCTTCCTCAGCAGACAAATACTGTTTATCTTATCATGTAAATTATGAAAACAGACCTAGAGAATTTGGCATGGGAAACTTAACACACAATAGGATAAATAAAGCTTTAGAAGAAAATAGCAAACAGTTTATCATTAAGACAAAGGGGTGAAGGGTTGGATGACATGCATTTGAACTACCAGTGTCCATATCAAGACTGTCAAACTGAAGATTTATAATCACTTACTGCTGTCTTTCTTTAATGTTAATTGTTAAAATACAGAAACCTGAAAGACTGAAATTTCCTGAAATACTGCTTTTTAATTTTTTTTTTAAATTTTTGCACTTGGCATCTCTTTATCCGAATAAAGGATGCGTGAATTAATTAATCACATTAATTTTTCAAATCCTCTGATACCACTAGTTTGAATTAAGTGTTACTGGTTTCTAATTGCAATCAAAAGAACATACAAAGAACGGAACAATCAAGACATCACAGAAAGAAAAAAATTAGAATATAATCAGAGTTCAGTGGTTAGTATAAAAAAAGAATATAGACTAGGAGGGAAGAGTGAGAACAAGTTCTGTAAGAGTAGAACTCAGAGAGATTTGTATCATCCCCTTGTGATAGAGTCAGCATACGGCCCTTGATTAAATTCCTAAAATAATACTGACAACACTGTACATGTTCCTCATACTGCTACTATGACAAGCAGTCCAGGCATGAACCATGACTGTGAGGCCCATCCTCAATCCTAACCTGTCTTAAACACAGTTACAGTACACCTTGAAGGCACTTGACACATTCTCCACCTTATTTGCAAAATGTGCTGTCTGAACATGTGCAGCCTTACAAAAGGGAAGCTTCAAACTTCTCAGCCACGTAGGCAACACAAAATTTTGCCATTCCGTGGGTGAAGAAAAAATCAGAGCCAAAATATCTCAAGGCACTAACTAGGATACATCAGCAGCTTGGGAAATATGGCTACCCAAGTCCAAGGCCAGAGAGCTCAGTCTCTTGCACAGACTTATGTCCTTCAATAAAGACAGACAACAACCCATTCCTGCTGTGATTTTGCCTTCAAGAGTCTGCTTTCCTTAAACTAGAGCCTACCTTCCTTGAGCCTGAAAAATTCCTGCCACAGAATTGCTCTTTCAAAGAAGTACTGACACTTGGAAGCATTTTGTGTTATATTTAGACAACAACATCTCAGACCAAAAAAGCCTCCATGACCATTCTGAAATCTTTTAAATATAAGAGAATCTCCTATAGCCAAAACCTGAGGAACAGGGGAAAAGGGGAAAAGCATGCCTACCAGGCTGGATCCATGCTCACCAAGTGAGGGTTAACCCTGAGCTTCAATAAATACAATTATTTTTTCCCTGCCATGGCTGTGAGATTCCTACAGAAGGATGGCTCTGTCTTGCAGAATTTCTGCAGCAGCCTGGATGCAATAGGCCGTCATGAAGAAGCAACCCTTGGTGTGAAGGTGAACCAACAGGTAAAACACACCCTCTGAATAGGTCAGAGCACACTGACCAGCTGAGGTGAGCAAGAAGCTGCCACAATGTTATCAGCTGGTACACCATGCTGGGCATGTAGAAATTTGAAACTACAGATGGCTAACTTTTCTTCCTGCCAGACATGTATTTTGCAATGCAATACATGAAAACAGGCCTTTGCATTGTATATGCCCTATTTTATGTAACTAAGAACACAAAAGCAATTTGTTGGCTTTTATTTGTTTGTTTGTTTGTTTGTTTTTGGGTTTTTTATTGTTTTTTTTTTTTAAACCATTTTGGCTAATATCTGCATGGAAATAGAAAGCCTGATGCTCAAATCACATTACCTTAGAGTGCAGAGTAGGACAGCAGGTCAGAGCAGTGAAGCTTTTGAAAAGCGTGGTTTTATTTGTTAAGTTGATCCATTCCAAGCTTCAGAGGTGGGAAAAGGTTTGATAGATTTTTCTTAAGGTTTCATATTAGTCTTCAATGAAATAAAGACAGGCTGCCTAAATGGAAAGCTTCTTGTGGTATTCCTATACCTGTATATATATATTCCCTATAAAATGCAAAAGGGGAAATAGAATTTGCCATAGTTAACACAGACACACTACTCCCATACACTCTGGCATTTTGATGTGGTACTGACTTAGAGGAAACCATTACCATAAACTCCTTTCACAGATGATTAAACAAAAGAAAGATCATCATAATTTCATTTGATGTTTGAAATTAAAGGTTTTGAAAAATAAAATGAAAGACAATGTTCCCTTGCAGTTTGGAGACTAAATAAAAGCATATATAGTTTTACAACATATGTACTTAAAATGGCAAGCCTTCATTTCCTAAGCCTTTATTTTATGTATAATTTATGTACATATACAGTACTGCAGGTTTTTTTTTAATATAGCAAATGGTTAGGCCAAGAACTCTTTAAATGTAATAAAGCAAAAGCGAAAAAATGGACAACATATGCAAAATCCACAGTCTGTTCCATCTTAACACTTTGGTCCTGTACCCTCCTCCTGCAATTAACTTTTATCTGAAAAGGACAGCTAGGAGTTAATTTTTTTATATAGAAGCTGACACAAGCACATCCAGTACAGTCCACTGATGGATTTATACAAAAAAAGATTCCCCATGCTTAGGGGTAGGGATGGTATGTGAAATGAAAAATAATGTCTACTTTTTCATAGCTTGTAAATGGTCTGAGTAATCATTATATGCATTTATTTTTTCAAAAAGAGAGATCTTTCTTGTTTTGATTTCTTTGGTCTGATCCCACTTAATACTGCTGAATTTGAAACTCTACAGATACGGCATTTCTGTTACTGACTGGACATTTTTGAAATAGTACCACAATCAGGTAGATCACATTGTTGGCAAAAGCTTTGGCACTGAAGAGACTCAACAAATAAATTTCATCACACTGACCCTGTACTAAACAGCAACTTTATGTGGATAACCTAATGGGAATAAAAGTTGAGAAAGAGCTATTTCAATAACTTAATCTCTGTTCAGTTCATAATGCAAAGACATTTCTGTTTCCTTTGCTCACAGTACTAAAAGAGTTTTTGGGATACTGTAATCCTAATAAGATGGAGAGGGCAATGTGGGGGGTAGGGGGTTGCTGGAGGGAGAGGAGATCCCACTCAAATTATGTTCCATTTAAAAAAATAAAAAAAGAAAAATAAATAAAAGGCCAAGTTTTCATCTTGGAAATTCTCAGCCTCAGTTATGTGAGTGCAAAAAGTAACTTTTATTTGAAGAACTAACACTCACTTCTTTGTTAAGAAAACTTAAGGCACTACCCACCAGACATGAAGGCTCCTATGTTATCAGCAAACTATTTCCTGGGTATATGTTCACCCTTTCCATGCAGCTTGCTTATTTTTTCAACTCAACCTAACTCAACTCAACTCAACAAAAAAAAAAAAAAAGAAAAAAAAAAAAAAAAAAAAAAAAAAAAAAAAAAAAAAAAAAAAAAAAAAAAAGAAAAAAAAAGAAAAAAAAAAGAAAAAAAAAGAAAAAATAAAAAAGGCAGTGCAAACAAATTCTGTAACACTGCTGAATGATCTGTGTTTTGCTGCAACAACTACTATATTGATGTAATGGAAATTTCATAGGTGTCCAGTTTTGCAGAAACCAAATTGGAAAAATGCCAAGGGGAACCCTATTACAACCTCAAGAGTTCTTTCCAAGGGCTCTCCACAGTGCTGCTGTCTGCAATCATTTGAGAGCAGTCCCTGGGAGGCAGAGACAACATTCACAGCTGAGCAAAATAACCTGGGTGGAAGAACCTCCATTTTCCTATTAATGGTTACCTAACCCCTTACCCACAAATGTAACACCAGTTACACTGCAAATTCAGCATTGCAAGCTTGAGTTCTGCATGATTATGCTCTCTGTGCATCTGCCTCTTCTCCCAGTTTCGAACTTTTGTGCTAGTCTAAACTATGTTTTGGCAAAGATGGAAGATTATAGGACTTGAAAAGATACCAGATTTTTACAAATTTATGGAAATTCAAGGATGGAAGGAGAGCACAACAGGATTCTGGTCATGCCTGCACTGCAAGGACAACCACAGCAGCTCCTAGATGCTCTTTCTTTCATGCCCGGAGGATCCTGCAATATCTGATACCTTGCACCCTACTGTGAAACACTAAACGATACTAAAGCAATAGGGGTAGAAGAGGGTAATGGATACACAGGGTTCAGTTCCAAGGAATGTGAAAAGAATACTGCATATACTGTGAGAGAGCCCTTCAGGACTACAGAGGAAGGCAGGTTTTTGCTGTGGACATTGCTTCCTTAGTGCCACAGTTTACAGTACAAATTGTCTTCATATTGGATTCCCTTTCTCCCCCATAAACATTTTTGCAAGAGCGAGGGTGGAGTGGCTAGGAAGGAAGATTATACAACAACCAAAATCAATTGCAGACATCCCATGTGGGAAAGTATTCTTTTCTATAATCCTGGGGGTCATCTCAAGTAACAAACAATGCACTGATACAGCAAAAAGTTAAATCCAAAGGAACAGAGATAACTGGAACTGTAATAATGCCACATGTAGCAGGATGAAGCAGTTTTCACTGCCCAGTGTGGCTGTAAAAACTGCTTGTCAGAAGCTGCAGTGCTCAGGGATCTTCTCCCCAGCAGCCCCAATATCATGGATTGCTGTCTCCATAGCATTGTCTGGCAGCATAACCCAGTGCTTGCAACAAAGTTCTACTTTCTACCCTCCTGCATGAATCTCATTGATTCCCAGGAAAAGGCAGAAACCCAGCATCCACTGACAGCAAGACACTGAAGCCTCTTCTGCAGTTTCATATTCATCCTGTTGGAGTGGCAGAGCAAAACCTCTGCAGAGGGGTCGGGCCTCAGGTGTCAGGGAACTCTGCAGACCTTGGTGTGATCACAGCTACAGAATGGCATGGAGAGCAATATTAATATGAAAGCCAGGTGGTGCACAGCTTTTTCAGTTGTGCTGTTTGCCTTTGGGAAGGGTAGTATTGAAAAGGATGCAGAAGACCTCTATCCCTCTCTACCCTGAGTAAATCTTTCCTGATTTCTGACTTCTTTTAAAGTACAATGCACCTTTTCATGAAACTGCTCTTGCAAACCAGCTATTTAGGATGTTACTGTATGTCAAGATACAGTGCAGTGCATAGGCCATGTTAGTTTCTACAGGACTAGAAGGGGAGATGAAGGACTCTTATGAGAGAGGAAGCTATTTTTGAATATGGCTTTAGTCTACAGATCATAGACTTAACTAGCAGCAGCCAGTCATGGCTTTGCTATTTCATCAAGCCAGAGCTTTAAACACACCTATGCATTTCACCAAGTTTTGTCCTTGATAAAGTCAGCTGTCTATGACAAGTGTATGCAGATATTTAACCCAACCCAAATGCAAAAAAACAAAGGGCTGTTGTGACAGAGTAAATGCTTCTCTCTGTAGCTAGCCTTTGCAGTTTCAATCACTTCGTCTCTAAGCTCATTACCCTGGTAAGGTGTCTAGCAGCCAATAAACAGAGACCAAATTTAAGATAGCCTGCAAATGCAAAGTTAGCTTTACTTGAATACCTAGTGAAAGATGAGCCCAGGCAGCCTGCCATGGTGCACTAGCAGAACAAAACAAAAACAAAGTTTAAAAGTTTATCTTCTGGAAGCCTTTTGCACCCTCAGCAATGCCTTTGTTTTTCAGGGCCTTTTCAGCTGGTCTTGTCCCACTAGAAAGACCCCTACACAATCAATAAAATACTCTCTCGTAAAACCCTGAGACATGATAAGGCCTCAAACCTCAAGTTTTAAAGAAACAATGACAACAAAGAGCAAACAGGCAAAAGAACAGAAGATTGGGATAAGAATATCAGCTACGAAGCAAAATTACGATGGTTAACATTTTTAAAATATCGGTGAAAACATTCAATTGCAACAATGATTTTCATGTTTGTTTTCTAGCACCCCCTCTCCAAGAGATTTTTTTTTTTCTTTTCACTTTGGCTGCTCAAGACAAGGATTTTCCCCTCAACTGCTCACTCTTTCACTCAGTCTTCAGTAAAATGTCAGCAAACAGTGGTCATTTGGTATCTGTAAAAGATAATGCAGGTGGAAAGGGGAATACTGAAATTCAATACCTCCCTATAAAAACTTACTTTACTATCAACACTAGATAACTTTTTCTCTGCTAGAAACCTGACCTTGTAAATACACTTATTAAGACAGTGGTAAGGGAATACCTATCCATCTTATTTGGATAAGTTATCAGCAGGTCTTCCCTCTCATAAGACAGAAGTTTTCTGGAAGGTAAAAACCTGACCCAGCTTTGCAATGGCATCTTAAGAAAGTTTTTCTCTGGATCTCTCAGTATGAAACAAGTGAGGTTGCAAGAGAGTTAGAATGGGTCCTGCTCTGAAGTGCTGGACAATAAGAAGAGGCATTATTTACCATATTCACCCTGAATGAAAAAATTTGAAAAAAAAAATCTGGATTCACATGTATCTCAGGTAATCCAGTAATTTGGAGAGATGAAAGATAAATCAATTATGACCAGAGTATTAGTATGCATGTGTTCAACCACTGCTTTTTAGAAGAAATCAGCTACTGCTTCTTTCTGAAAGCATAAGAAATTCCACTGAATTCTAAATGGCCCTGCATTAAAAGCTAACCAGTGATACAAGCAAAGAGGCCAGTTTTCTAGCTGTATTTATATGGACAGCTTTTTAAGAGATCCCAGAGCAAAGCAACTGAATAATATGTACGCAGTCAGAGGCAGATAATGCATATTTGTTGATAAAGCAGCATGGCAAGACAAGAACAAGAATTTAAAACTTCTTTCAAAAATAGAAAGTGGTTAAAAGCCCCAAGTGAAAGATTAAAAAACCCCTCTCCAAAACCAAATCTTATTGTTAAAGTCATATAAAAACTTAGTAATTCTTGCTTTTCAACAATCTTCTTTATAAGGTATCAATTCTGAGACACACTATATTCAAGAAATAAATATGTCAAGTATTTTCACCGTTTCCTGAATTTTTTACATACCAAGACAACTTCTAGTTTTAGACAAAGATTACAATCTTTTTTTATGTACTAAGTCTTTTGATACTCATTCATTTGGAACTTTGACAGAACCTCACTCTGTATATTATATTAATTATATTATCAAATGTTGTCATGCACTTACAAATTGTAAAACAAAAATCAAACTACCCCCTGACAAACAATGAGTTATCCCACATACATTGCAATGCCACAGTACAGATTATGATACAAAATCGACTGCAAGCAATAGAAGCTAATACTGGGAAATATAAGTAATACCAAAAATGTATGTATTTTATTAAAAGGAGTTGAAAAAATTATATTCTGAATGATGCCATAATACATTGGTCTTCTTGAGTAAATAAAGTCAGCAAATAAAAGCAATTTGTTATTTATTCAGTGGGTTATAAACAGGATGCAACCAGAGGGATTTACACTCAGGAGTAAGGTTACAGTAGTGAAGAAGTGCAGCAATTGGTTTCAGTCTGATATATGTATTTTTTACCTAATCTGTTTCTGAAGTACCATGTAGTGGTAAATATGTAAGGAAAAAAACTGTTATGATGTTATTGTCTATAACATTGCTCTCAGAATACATTTAGAGTCAACTCTTTGAAGTAACCAGATCCATTTTGTTTTGTTACTTTTTACAAGAGGGGCAAAGCTAGTCACTGCCAAGTTATTACTCTTTTTTCCTCCTAATAAATCATATAAACTGATATATAATAATAACCAGAAATACCACCTCGGAAAGGGACAGTGTCAGGAAAGACCTACTTGGTATTTTTGATGTCTCTTAGTATTGCAGAATTTGCCTTTCTGAGCAAATTAGAGTTTCTGTATTCAAAAAAGTACTATGTAGTTTGCTTTCTTTTGTAGAAAAGCCTTTTATTATAAGACAGTATGGCTTAGTAGTCTGGAGAAATAGAGATAGTGGCAAATTTTTAAAGGCAACAGATTATCATGGAAAATGAGGAGTAAGTTCACTGAAGCTGAAACTCTACGGGAGCATACCAGTTCTCATGGGATTTTCTAAGGAAAAACAGCCTTAGAGTCCCAGCGTGAAACTGTGAAGATCAAGGACAGACAATAGCTCTACAGGTGGTTTCTGGGGATGTGAGACCTGACTTCAGAGCTCTTTTTCAGCTAGTTGCTCACATACTATGTACGACTTAAAATTGGGCCTATTATGGGCACTCACTGCAGCCCCATTTAACATTAAAAAAATTCAAGCCAAGAAAGAGCTCCCATAGCTGCAAGAAGGAGCCTAGGAGAGCCCTACTCTGGAAGAGCCATCATGCATGAGACTGGTGAAAGACAGCACAGAGCTGGATGTGTCCCCAAGCTCAGAGGAGTTGGCTGATCTGCATGTTTGTGCTAGAGAATGAATACACCCACACCTTCTTTGCAAGATGGAAAACTTTTAAAGATGTTTCCTTCTCTCGCCTCCCTCCATGCCACATTTTTTATGACATGAAAATTTTCCTAGAACAGAAAATGTATTTGCTGCCTAGCTCTTCATACTCCATTCCACACCCCACATCCCCCCCCCCCCCCCCCCCCCCCTCCTTCTCTTGAGGGGGATGAAAACCCGACCCCGCCGCTTTCCGGGCCGGCCCCACCCGCTTCGCCGCGAAATTCTCCGCTTCCCCCGCCCTGGGAGGGAGGGATCCGGCTCCGCCTCGGCCAGCCCCGCGGGAGGCGCCGGACCCCGCCTGCGCCGCGGCACCCGGACAGCTTATACAATCATTGTTGAAAACTATTACTTGTAAAAACAGTTCCTACTCCTATGACAAGCCTCAATGCAATCTGTGGTATGTCCTAAGTAAGGACAGTTTTTGTGAACAATGGCCAGAGGAATGGGGCCCAATGTGGACATTTTGTATGTGTGCAGCACTTTTTGCAAACAAAAATAATGAATTATCATTACCAAAAGTAGCCAATTTCTGATAAAGTTAGTAAAATTCACTGTTTACTTCTACTTCATCTTTAAGTATTTTTTGCTTTGTAAAGAACTGCCTTGAATTTCTTTCCAGCTAGTTCTGATCATCTTTGCCTCAAAAGAAAAAAAAGAATTTAAATACCAGCTCCTCATTTCTCACTGCTGGTATTACATCAGAAATGCATACTCTTGACTCTTTTCATATGGCTCAGCATACAGAAATACTGAAAAAACCCTCTTTGCAAGGAGCATTCTTGTGTTGACAGGAAAATTGACAATATGACCTAATAGGACTTTTCTATCTTTAATTTCGCTGAGTCTACTACTCCTGTGAGGAAAAATAACTTGTCAGCAAACTTATTATAGAAGAAAATATCACAGTAAAAATACTTACAGAAAATAGCCCACCAATTCCTTGATGTAAGATATGAATGTATTTATTATTGTTGCTTATTCCTAACTGAGAAAAATATGTTCCCAGATTCTGTACAGTCAGAAATCTCAAGTAGTAGCAGAAATCAAATAAATCTCAAATCAACTCTCAAATACATAAGAAATTGAAGAAGTTCAACCAAAACTTTGTTTATTTACCTTCACAGTACAGTTTTTAGCCTTCTAGACAAAACTATACATTTTGTAAAAACACGTAATTCAAAGATAAATGGGTAATACCACTATTTTACAATTCCCCTATGCACTACCTTTCTTGTGGAAGTGGGGAGATGGATTAAGGTCACTCTAGTACAATCTTTTCTTCAATTCAGATAAATTCTAAAAGGCAAAATATCCAAACAGTTGGAAATACCTAAAGAGGTGTATTTCAGACAAACATCCAATCAGAAACCTGGATTTAGCAACACAAAACTCCCAAGAAAGGGCATCAAATGCTGGATCCTGCCCATAACAGTGTCTCATCAACAGTTACCTTTAGTATTTTACTTATTTCCTGACATTAGGACAGTGAAGAGGAGAGCAACAAATCAGAATTATACACTGATATATATATATATAACACTACCCACAATGACAACAATCCTTTGACAATCATTTCGGGCAAAACAAAATTCCTTTAGGTAGAAAGGACGACCACAAGTTCACCCTCCTTGAAATTTTTCTGCTTGCTATCCATCCACAGACAACATTATCCAATTTTTTTCCATCCTATTCTGTCTCCACCGAATCTGAATCTCTTTCTGTGTACAGCAGACAAAGCTATGGTATCTTTCTCAGTCCATCTCAGTTATGGGCTCCATTATCAGAGAATCATAGAATAGTAGAACACTTGAGATAGAAGGGACCCACAAGGATCATCAAGGCCAACTCCTAGGCCACGCACAAACTAACCACAAAAATCATACAACGTGTCTGCGACCATTGTCCAAAATCTCAAAACGAGAGATTATATATGATGATCTCTAATCAGGATATACTCTCTAACAGAAAATAAGATTTGATTTTCTATAATGCAGCACTTAATATGTGCAGTCTATCTCATCTTGTGAATTCATGAAGTCCTGTTGCATCAGTATTTGTCTGAGAAGCTAATATTCCTCTTGAATTTGTTTCCTGAGGTTTTGGGGGTTTTTTTGGTTGTTTGGTGGTTTTGGGGTTTTGGTCTTGGTGATTTGGTTTTGTTTGGGGGATTTTTTTGGTTGTTGCTGTTTGGTTGGTTTTTTTGGAGGGTTTCTTTTTGCTTTTTAGCATTGTATTCTCAATTTAGATTCTACCCAACTGAATGCATGAAGAAGGCAATGAAATACAGTACTGTCTGCTAATGTGATTAATTATCCATAACAGTTATTGAAGAGCCATATTTCATGACTATAAGATCCTTCCCGTGTTTATCCCATTGCTTGGGGATTACCACAGCAGTATATCCCTGATAAAATAGTCACAAGCAACCTAAAAATTTCTCACATTAATTACAAGAATCTACAAAATAGTTTCTATATAAAATCTATACAGAAACTGTAACACATTCCATTGTACACTTGGCAGGTGTTGGGTATGATTACAATGAGTAGCATGTGAAATTGAAGTTGTGTTCACAAGAATAGTCAGAATCAACAACTTAAACGTGTGAGATGATATGAGATAGAGTCTCAATAACTGCCTCAGTGAAGTTCACATGCATGTTTTTAGCAGTGTAATGTGACCTATACTGTATTCTTTAAGATTTCAAAGTAATCATTATGTGTGGAATATGTTAAACTATCAGCCAGCTCCATAAAAAATCCTCCCTCCTTCTTCTTACACATGCATTAATTACTGTGAAAGTATATCTCCTTGAAAAAGTATCTTGAATACTAAAACATTATTTTTGGCACTTTATTTTTGCTTTGAAGTAAATTACAGAGCAAGTCCTCCACATTTTTTCCTCTCTAAATCAGTCATGTCTGTTGCATTTACATGGGATCCAAAACTGAGGAAGAGTGAAGGAGAGGCAAAGAAGAGGATAGTTGATTGTTGGTTTTACATACACAATCTAAGATTCCAGGATTATTCTTCTTCAGCTTTTTTTTTCTTTTTTTTTTTTAACTTAAAGCATCAAAAATATTCTATGTATCTGGAGATGCAGATACAGGTTGCCTTCAGAAATGAGGGCAATTTCAAACTCCAGCACAGGCCAAGTCTGTATCTGTGTGGAGTGGCCACCCCATTCACAGCTGTGAGTGCACCTATAAGGCAACAGGGTCCCAACTGCAGGTCTTATACATGTCTTTGAAATGGTGTCATATATAGAGATAAAGGCTCAGTTAGACAGTACCTGGCTGTATTAAGACAAAAATGTCCTTCTCAGGCAACTCAGGGGTTTTCTTCACCTGCATTTTCTCTTTAGGATTCAGTGAAAAATATCATTAAGTTTTTTAATTATGGATCTGTAATCTCATGTCCCCACAGGATAAAAGGCAAAACAACAACTCCACAAACAAACAAAAACCTCTCCAACTTCAGATGAGAACACAGAGAAAGCAGGTAATCTTTCTTCTGCAAACCACAGAAAAAGCCAAACTTTAACACACATGGTGATACACCTCACTGTGGAATAGTTATTTTTTTCCTTACCTTGCCTTCAATACTAGTAAAATATACAAATCCACATTAAAAAAGGTAAAAATTAATTCATGCACTTAAAGCATTAAGAGATGGAGTCCAGAAATTTATGGGAGTTACTAATAAAGCACTTTTCAGCTCAGATATGTGTAATAGGACTTTTGTAATTCACAGTACTTCTTGCTTAACCACTTGTGAGTTACAGACCTTTATTATTCTGTCAGGATTTAAATATTGTCTATTGCCCACAGTTAGTATTCTGTGTCTATAAATATTTTTTCTCACTTTCTCACTCCTTGATTTTTAAATGAACATATCTCACTGGGCACAGATACTAATAGGATAAATCATTAATAATAAGTTTTCTCTTACACTCAAAGAGATTTTTTAATTTTTCTGTATTTCAGTGCCATACATGTCTTCCAGCTATAGCACTATTAGCTTCCAGCTAATAAACCCATCTATGAAAGTCCTATTCCTCTGAGCAAGGATTGTAGCACACTGCATTAGGAAAGTGTGTCTGCTCTGCACATAGGGAAGAAAGCTTTCTTGCCACACACACATTCATATATATGTTCCTCTACTAATACAAAATTTCAAAGAAGAATCTTGGGATAAAATATTTCCCCATATCCATCCACCACAGGTAAACTGATCTATGAATTAGTGATGCCCAAAGTTGAATTTGCCTTATCATTGAGTCCACTTCATATGAGAATAATTTATTATGTGGGGGTCTCTGACGTCATCTGACTGCTTCAAATGTGGAAAATAAAACAAGTGTCTATTTTGCATCCTGGTAATTTAAAAATGGAACAATCTACAAAAATTTTGTGGCAGGCTGTGCATGCATGTGTTGGGAGTGGTCGGCCAGCTCTTTATTTTCTTCTGTATTTTCTTCTTGAAACACTACCTTTTGTCCATAGCCAGTATTGTTTCAGGAGTGATTTTAATATGTTAAAGATGGGCTTGCAACAAATGCTCTCACCACTTTTTAATTATTTCCACTGGATTTCAAAGCAGTCATAATGCAATTTACAAGAAAAGAAGATTTCTATAACTGTTTGAGAAAGCTTTATCTGTTTCATCATGGACATTTGGAACTTTAGCTGTATAAGCTTGTATTTTTTACTCTTCAAAGGAATGGAATGATTAGGAAGACAATTAAAAGGTATATCTGAGAGAGTGTCAAATCATGATGTGTCAAAATTAGAACCAAAACCCGAAACAAGAGTATGAAATAACAGAAAGCTCTAAGGTAACAACCAGGTGAAAGTCTGCACTATTTGTGGAAAAATGATGAATGTACTGATACAGGTAATCATTACATAATGCAGGTTAATTAATATCACATCACTGACTCAGAGCAGATGGGTATCAGCTTATCAGAGACCTACTATACTGCCTTTTCCAAATAAGGAGAAGAGCCAGTAAAAGCATGTGACATGCAGCACATCAATGCCTTAAATTGTAGAATATTAAAAATAAATTTTGGAGAATTAAGTCAGCAAATAAGATGAAAAAGAGCAAAACAGAAGTGGGTTTAAAAAAGAGAATCATGTGAAGGGAAGGGAAGACATACCCTATCTCTTGAGGAGGGCCAGATGCCCCTCCATTGCTGAGCTGGCTAGGAGTTTGCAGGGAGCCTTTGGGGCAGGGCTACCCCCACCACTGGAAGGGAAGTAGAGGAGAGGATGCCAACCTTCACTACCCTCTAGTTTTATTTCCTGCTTTTATGTATGATGGTCCCTTCAGGAGTTTTGGATCCACACACTACTGTGCTGTTACTTCCCTGCTAGCTCCCAAGCTTTCTTCCCTAAGAAGGTTACATGCAAACATATCCAGCCTCTTCAGATCAGCTTCACCTTCTAGACTACTGCAGGGTAGAAGGTGAAGCTACCCTCCAGTAGCTTCACCTTCCACAGCACATTTTTTCTCTCTGACATGGTTATTTACAATGTATATGTACTCTCCATCCTCTAGATCACAGCAGGTGGATTTTCCCTAGTGTACAGGTTAGCATATATTTGTGATTGGGAAGATATTTTTTTGCATAGATTTTCTTTCTATTGTGAAGAAATCCAAAGTGCTAATTATGCCAATAGCTATTGTGATGGCACTGCTATATTTCTAAACCAAAGGCCTGTAAAAAAACTCAAAATCTAGGTGCAAGGAAATTGGTATAGAAAAATAAAATTATTAAGAGGTAATATCTGTTTTCAACCAATTGGCCTGAGACTGGGAAGAAAGCAGATTCATAAATTAGAGTTTTAATTTATACTGAACTCAAGTAAGACTACTTTAGGATATATCAGAGAGAGGATCATTATTCTGACTGTGCAGAGTTTATAGACTCCACATTTTCTGGTCATATTTCATCATGGCCTAACTGCTGCTACTGACATCAGGGCTCGGAGGAAGGGTAAGCAGTGACTTCAATGAGAATAAAGCTGGGACAGTAGCAGATGCACCTGAAAACTGTGGTTTAGTATAGATCATCTAAGTACAAGTTAAACACTGCATTGAAACAAAGTTATACTTGACAAGGTGTCAGCTAAGGAAGACTGACCAAAACTAAAGCTGGGACACCTAGAGAAGAGACAAGGACAGGGGGCAATTAATTTAATTTAGTGAAAAATTAAGTCAAATAAGCATAATACTTCCATCTGGCAATACTTTTTTTTCGGGTAAGGTTCATAAAATGAAAGATTGTAGGCTTCCTTTTTATGCAATGTTCTAATTATCTGAGGACACTTACATACTTAAAAATCTTTTCTAAAATGTAAAAATTTGCAACTTGCAAACGTAAGATTTTTTTTTTCAATGAAACAACATAGATCTTGAAATTGAAATTATTAGATTTAATGGTTGAAACACCTCCCTGCAGAAGCTTTTGGTCATGGTGTATGGATGAAAAAAAATGTATGCTTTGTTATTAAAATGCATGTATACTTTTTAAGTTTTTTATCAACAAATTTTAAAGCATTTACAATTATTTAGAATATCCCAAAACCTCGTTTTTTATTGATTTCAGGCTGTTGTTGTTTGATCAGGAAGTGAGTTTCTGGAAAAGTTGTGATCAAACCAATCAGTGGCCAGATTTGAAACTGGTACCTGTTGTGGCCACTGGGGACCTAGATAAGCCTCTGAGAACACAGAGGTTAAAAGCAGAAGATTCGAAGAGGGACTTGCTCTTTTGAGTCCGGTGGTGAGTGGAGTCTGAACCTCTCCCCTGCCCAGCTGCGTCTGGGTGGGGCAGGGGAAGGCCATGCGGCCTGAGGGGAGGGAGTCCAGAGCCCTGCAAGGAGCAGGGGTAGAAGAGACCTGGGATGTTTTGGGCAGCCCCCCCAAGAGAGAGTGATAGAGACTGTACTGGCTTGAAATTTGATATCTTGTGCCAGCACCATGGCCAGGAGAAGAAGGGAGGAGGAGGGAGGGCAAGGTGCCCAGCCGCGGGCAGACCGCGGCTGAGGTTTTAACCTCAGTTAAAAGTGCTAAAACAACAGAAGTGTAAGTGCTAAAACAACAGAAGCTGTAAGAAACACTGATCCTCCCCAGCTGAGAATTGAGAGGGGAAGGAGGATGGGCAAATGAGAAGAAGGCTTGAGTGAGTGAAGAAATACCAGCAGATAAGAAGTGCCCTAAATGAAGAAGATGATTGGAGTAGCCTTTTAGCTAAACTTTTCTCTTACATAGCCACGAGACAGAACCAATTTCTTCCTGTATTGTAGAGACTGCACCTTGGGGAAGGCGGTTGGCCCGAAGCCAAGAGTGACTAAGCCATTGTGAGAAGTAGAAAGAACAGAGACTGATGGGGAGGGTGTGGTGGAGCCCTCTGCCTTCAGTGAAGGTTCTCTGTTCCTGAGACCCCCAGACCCCAGGGGAGTAAATATAGGAGGGACAAGTGTCCCAAATAGTAAGAGGCGGCCACTTCTTGGAACTAAGCAAAGCATTCTTAAGAAGACCTAAAAAGAAGTTTAAATCCATAGACAGTAGTGAAAGCACTAGACATAGAAGAAAGATAGTCACCACGGCAAATTCTCTCCAGGCGGCTGCCACGTGTGACATAGAAGCACAAGAAGTTCCAACTGTGTTTCCTGAAGAAGCCCATAGTACAAGAAGAAAACTTCTCTCTCTCCTGATGAACTGGGGGGAAGTTGTGTGAAGGATGATATTGGATTGAGAATTCAGTGTTACAGGGGATTGGGTGTTAGAAGAGTAGAGGGAAGAAAAGTGTTTTGGAGGTATTCCATTGTAGATTGTTGTTTGTGTTTGTTTTTCTTTCCCTTTTGTCTCTTATGTTGTAAATTAATAAAGTGTTGTGTTTTTCTCTCCATTCCCAAGTTAGAGCCTGCTTTGTTCTGCTTCCGGGTCACATCTCACAGTAACCATTTTAGAAATATACCTTTCATAGAGGCCCTGGCATTGTGCCAGAGTCAAACCATGACACAGGCGTTACACTAAAACTCAAGAATAAAAAGTGAGACTGTCATACATTAAAGAAATTGAAAGTGATTAAAATTGAGAGGGTTACATAACATTCAGAAAGAGTACACATGGAAGTATCAAAATCTTCTAAAAACAGTGTAGAATTTCTACACTGTTTTCTGTATGTTTTGCATCTAAGAGTTAATAATGGTACTGATAAAAACCAAATAAATATGTTGTTCAGTACTTCTTCACAGGAATTAGGCATTAACATTTGGCTTTCTGTTCTCTCCTCCGCTTTTATAGGCCAGTTGTGTTCCAGGTTATTACAATCAAATGCATTATATTTGAATAAAACTCCTCATAATAAGAAAATAAATGCATTGGAATAGGATATTGTTCTGCTTTCAAGCCAAAAGGCTAACTTTTAGAAATTCTGAATTGTGCCTATGATAGCTTTATTAAACAATAGTATATTTTGTTCTGAGTTATTCCGTATTAAAAGGGTTTCTTAAAATATGTTTTGCCTTCTTTGATGATCATTTTCTTACAAAGATAATTCAAACCAGCAAGGGCCCACCCAGTCAGAGCAACAAAAGGTCTAGTCCTTGATGAGCACTATTTGTAAGCACTCACTACTAATATTAATTAATTTGATAATTTATCCTCTTTTTCTATTCATCAGTTGTCTCCATGTGGTTTAAATATTCATTCTCTATTCAAAAGTATTCACACTGGATGAATATCATTCCTTTGTGGAGGACCAGCATAAGGCATATGCATCACTTAAGCCTCTGAATAGAGTTCAAACAATTCTCAAAACACTGTGTTGTTTTTCAGCTCATTAATATATTTCACCATTTGAATAGATGTAGATTCTTTCTGAACTGCTTGTTGCAAGTCACTCTCTGTGTTTCAGTTGTTGATGTGGTGTCTTATATGTCAGCTCCATAGGTTCAGATGCTTATTTTTGTACTTAGTGGTGCATGCACAGCCCTTCCTAAATAATGCACTGCATCAGTGATTTGAGCTCAGTTTACCAGAAAAATGCAGACCAGCAGCCTGTACCTGCCTATGCTTTCCACATGCCCATGGACTGATCACACATACTGTATCTGGGACCTTCAGACAACCTGAACAGATGTTGGAAGCCTTTTCATTTCAACAACATTTCTGTTGAAAAACAGATATGGAGTTATATCCAGACAGAGGTTATGTTTAAATTTAGACTCATAGTGGCAGGGTTCATCATCCTCTAGGTTAGAGCATAGTGCTAGTAACACCAAGGTTGGGATTCAATCCCCCCCATACTGGCCATTCACTTCAGAGTTGTACTTGATGATCCCTGCAGGTCTCTTCCAACTTGGATTAGTCTGTGATTCTGTCATCTTACACATATGCACCAAGCACACCAGAGCACCCCTTAGTGACTGGATTTCTTATGCCCAACTTTACAAACAAGAAAGTAAAAAATTAAACAGGAAACCATAAATAGGATTGGCTATTTAAAACCTGAACCAAAGAGAATTAGTTTAAGTCCCAACTTTGCTCTTTTTTGCAAGTATTCTGCCAATAAACTTTTTCCTAGATTTTATGTACAATGCAATCCCAAAGGGTGAAGTCAATTGCAAATTTTAAGTAATTGTATAAATGTTGAAATATTTTTCTAGCTCTAGTAGAAATGTAGAAATATTTTTCCAGCTCTGGCACTGACCAAGCTCTTTCTCATTAAGTTTTTTTTTACAGTTCAGTATCATAATTAAACCAAAGTTGAAGCAAACAGTTTATCCTATCTAACAAACAAATTTATCAGAAAGTTACTTTGAGAGTGGAAGATAAGATAAAAAGGGAGGTTTCATTTAGAGTTCAGACAGAACTTCTTCATTCATCCTCTAAGATCATTATGTAGACTGGCAAAGAATGAAAGGTAGCAGTGGGAGGAATGAAAAGACATCATTCTTATACAACAAATATGTTACAAAGATAAGCAATAGAAAATGGCGCTGTATATACTTAAAAGTTCAGCTGAGAAAATCCTTTGCTATGTAAAATTGGCACAGGTTAGCGTCATTGCCTATTAATATTACTGGAAAGTTTTAAAAGATGTGGCTCTGAGAACACTACATCAGATTAGGAACTGAAATTTAAGCAGATGCAACCTACAGAACAGAGAAGGTCATATATAATTACCTCTGCCCTTTGCCACTGCAACCTTATACAAAGTTAAAAAGACCCTATGGATCAACAAGGGAGCTCAGGAAAGTGGCTTTCACTTACGTCTGAATTATGTATGGGCAGCATGATGACATACAAGTACTCAGGAAACAAATAACAGAGTGCTTCAGGCTGCATGTCCCCGACACACATCTGGGCTATGTCCCAATGACACAGACCAGCTACATTGCTTTCTCTGAATAAAGTGTACTCTCTGAGCCAGACATTATGAGAAACTAGCAAGGGAATGATATATCCTCTTCTGAAAATGCAGCCACTATGCCCATGCCTAACATCTACCTGATCCTGTACTCTTTGGGCTTTCATAAATTCTTCCTACAGAGAACAGGGGTTTTGTGCGCAAAAAGGGAGCACAGTAAGAAAACACAGTAAACACTAGATATATGTTCAAATAGTGGGCCCTTAAGAAGTGTCATCTTACCTTTTTTTGCTGAAGCAATTACCTCAGTTCGTTCAGCAGAAATGCAAAGATTCAGTATCTTTTAGCTGTAACAGATCATCCTTAGTGTCAACTTAGAAATTCATTCATACTTTGGTTGCTAATTCTGAAAATTAAGGGGTGAGACTTTAGCTCTTCAAAGCACAGCTCCTAGCACTAACCAGGATTTCACTGTAGGAGCCTATTTTTCTCCCTTGGAGCACAAGACCTGTTGATTTATGCCACATAACAGGAGGAAAGGCTTGCACATCCTTTAAAATCCCCATCTTCCCTTGACAACACAACAAAAAATGGTGTGTGGTATTTCATGAAGCTAAGTAAATTAATTGGTGGAATGGAGCAGACACATCTCCTTTGAAAGTAATGTTCACCCTCCCTGTTTATCCTGAGATTTAGGCTGGCTCCCACTGTCAGCTATCAGTTGATAGTTACAGCAATTGCAATGACAGCATGAATCATAATGCAAAAAACATGTTACATATTGAATGATAGATGAGACAATTTTAGGCCAGTTCCTACAGGATCATTTTTTGCAATACACTCAACAAATCAAAATATCTCCTGACTTTAATCAAACAGCTTGGTTTTGAAATTTTAACTACTGAACTGTGTGAGGCATTGTCCCTGTTGCCTGTGACATGGAGGAGCTTGAGTCAGATAGCTACCTGTCATTTCAAACAACAAATCCTGTATATTTTCATCTGTGGTCCTTGTCAGAGTCCTTTCACAGATGCATCAATGTCAGGTCAGTTCAACAATCAGTTTCTCTAAGGGGCATGAGAAGTTATAGCTTTGCCATACCAAACTCTGCACCTTTTGGAATAAGGCTGCAGTTTCCCCTATGCTCCACAAGCTCCATGGTCTTAATACTTACTGCCAAGAAAATGGAACCACAATTCCAGTCATATGAGGCAAGTTCTGTCTAAGGCAGGAAGGTTCATAGAGAAATCTTTTAATACTTTGTTACTTAAAAATCCATTGTATTGCTTATGACCTCCAGAAAATTCTGTTAGGAGCAAAATAGAACTGGCATTCTCTGGAGATCGGAAAGTTGTTCCCACTTTCTCAGGCTGCTTACAGGAACATAAGAACTCTTACATAGAATAAGAGAGAGGTAACTTTTTTCCTATTATATTTTTCTAGGATATTTACTTCAATTTTTCTTCTCCCCTAAATAAACAAGGAAAAAAGGGTATTAAAAAAGTCTGTTTCACTGTGTTAGAATATGCAAGTGGTGCAAATATGCACCATGTCAGTGGTGATACAACAAGATGATATCACATCTTATTCAATGATTCTTAAATTATAGACTTGAGTAGGCACCAGTCATCAGAACTTTCACTTTCCTTAGGTGATTTTGTATCACAGACAAGAGCAGCGAAGAAGCTTAACTTTGGCAATTAAAGTATTTACAGTCTTCCTTGCATCCAAAGCACTTCAGCCAGCATCTCAGTACAATTTTTAAGACACTGAAAATCCTAACAGTCACTTAAATCTTCTTATATAGTAGTACTCTTAACTGTGGCTCCTCCTTTTCCTATCTCAAGTTATTTTGACTTGTCTCATTCTCAAAATAATTTGAGAAACACTGGGAAAGTTAGAAACATAACAGAAAGCTTTAGACAGTTCCATCTGCTACACAGAAGCACTGATAATGTATTCTTTCAGGAAGGATTGTACTACAGCATATATTTTATATTTTAAAAAGTAACAGCCAAAAAAGGGATGCGGGGATGTAGGCAAGTGGATTGTGCACAGTAACTGTAAAATTATAGCCCTTGTTGTTTTGGATCTGGTTACTAATGTGCTCAAAAAGATCTGCACTTTATCATATTTCATAGGGACAATATACAGGATGTGGTCTATGAGGAGCCTGTATGAGTCCTAACATGGCTCAAAAGGACAGTAAAATAAATTACTCCACCAGTCAACTCTCTGAAGAATTTGTATTTCTGCCAGCTTGCTTCCAGCTTCTTTGCATCGATGGATTGTGGTGACAGCAATTATGTCATCCTTAAAGTTAAGAAGCTGGCAATCCTTACATCAGCTCTCAGGCTTGCTTTATTATCCCTCCTACAGTTAGCACTTGTTATTCCCAGAATTACCATATTTTCTAAGAGACTATGATAACAAACACAAACACTATGAAAATATAAATTGATTTTAAGCTGCTCTAAATGATCACAGTATTCATTCTCTAGTATGCTTCATGCAGACTAACAAAGGTAGGAATAGGATGTGTGGTTTTTTCCTCCTTCTGTATGAGCACATACAACACTCCTTAAAACAATCTATCCCACTTTGCCCTTAACTGCTTATATTATGTACCCTGCACAGCCAAAATACAGGCTGGTCCTTGTAATTAGGGTGATTCCGCTAGAGATCAGTTGTATGAATCTAATGACTTTTAAGCAGTGAAGGGGACAAGTAAGCAAATAAGGGCAAATATTATTTTTCTGTGTGTACCAGAACATCCTGTATGAGTGAAGTCAAGACTTGACATTGTTCAAAGCATGGATTTCTTTTTTTCTACACTGCCTCTTTGCTGGTAGTCCCATTTTAGTAATGATCTCTGGGTAACTTTGGAAACTTTGTTGTTGGAATTTCCTTTGTTTTCCTAATGTCCACAAAACATATTTAAGAAGGCTATTGCTCTACAATACAGCTGCTGAGAATGGAAGAGGAAATAATCTAAAACAATGCTATGATGTTTTTTGAGTGGCAAACTTTAGTTCTGTAATTAAATCTAGCGTGTTCCACCTTAAAAATTATGCCAAACTCTATCTCTTATTGGCAGAGCTGTTGGCAGAAATCTGTCTCTGCTAGGTGGGTGATACATTCATGGACAACAATTTATGATTCTGACACTGCTGTACTTCATGGTTGTCATAGAATGAGTCATGTTATTTTCTATTTTTTTCCCCAAACAGCATTCAAAACCACTCAAATGCTGAATTCAACACAGCTCTGGTTTTGCAACCTAAGTCCTTCACAAGGAGCAGGTATCTGATTTGGCTTCAGAGAGAATGCCAAGAGTGTATGCAGTCAATCTAGTGACTGTTATCCGAGGCCGACTTAACCAGCCACAAGTGGTTAAGTGCTCAGAAACACTGGAAGGTTCCTCTCTCACTGGCAAGGTGCTTACTGCTCTCTCCTCCCACCTAGAAGAAAGGGTATATCAGGTAAGTTGGCTGCATCAGCCCAAGCTGCCTTACACATTACGAGAGATGAGTAACAGACTGTAGTCAACGGCAGACCTTACAGGGTCAGGCCTGAACGGCTCCGCAGCTGCATACTGCTTACAATAGTTATTCCTGCTGGCAGGGCTCTGAGCAGGGTGAGGAACACTCAAACTGTATCTCATGATGTTGAACTCACACGAGTTAGTTTATTGCTTGGTACTAATAAAAGGGTTCCAAAGAAGACTGACTCCTGTGCAACATGCAGACTATCCTTGTACCACTTCCAAGAGGGCCCTGTGCTCCTCTCACAACTGGCTTGAAATGACACTCTCTTTTCACCTCGTCAAGATGACACGCACAGAGGAGCCAGTATTCTCCCAGTCCTATAAATTGTCGCTGGTGAACATGACTGCTATATATAAACAGCAAAAATGAGAAATTGTTTCAGAAGCAAGTTCTGAGTCTATTTTTTTCCTTCATCGATAAGTTTCATACTGTCTTCTATTCTAATGCTATTTAGATAGCATTACTCATCACTTAGGCTACAGTTCTTGCCAGACTTAATAGACATTTCACAACAAACTTAAAATAATTCTTTTGATTAATCTAATCATGTGAAGTAAGAAAAGCTGAATTAGGGGGACTGACAGTAAAATCTAGCAGCTGTGTAATTCAGAGGCTGAACGAAGTTACTAGCAATGTAAGACTGTCCAGAAAAAAAGAAAAACATCTTGCATGGTACGAACAGCTTTCAGGAGGAAAAAATGTTTTAAACAGTAATGTTGCTGTTTATATAAAATACTCTTTTGGCATTCAGATTTAAAGAAACCTAAGTGAAATTGTATTTGATATGATAAGTTAAATTAAAACAAAGCTAGAAAAACAAACATGTTTTCATCAATGCATTTTGAAAATTTTAAACCTCTCAGATTAATTTTTTTTTTCAAAGTCAATTTTTCTAAACAAAAAAAGGATAGGAGTTCAGATTTGACTTTATCCAATATTTGGGAAAAGTCAATACCAAACCCAATAAATTTTTGTGGTTTCAAGTTCATTTCTATATTTATTTATAGGATTTATTCTCAGTTATTATTTGGGAAGCTTTTATGTCATTCCCCATCTCTTCAGTGCATTGAAATACTTTCACTAGGATAGCTGTCAACACAGTTTAACACAACAAGAAAATGGAACAGACTAGATACAGTTTAAATAAAAATATTAGTAAATCTAATCAACTACTGTAAGCGTTACATATTTCTACTCTATAATGACTAGTGTTTTATAAATTAGCTTACATGATTTATTTTTTTTTTCTAATAGTTGGTAGATTTTTGATTAGTTTAAAACTTTGTTTTTGCCTAAATATTCCATGTCAAAGGACAAATTATTGGATTGTCTTCCATGATTCTGGAAGTTATTTCTGCATATTCCATTGGATTTCCTGCTAATGGACTTACAAGGAGGTATATAGAAAACAGAGAAAGGTAATTCAAGAGAAGACTGTCTTGGCTTCCAAAAGGCATGGACTTTCAGAATACTAGGACTGTAAGTATAAGGAAACGGATGTCTCTTTTTCTGAAAGAAAATGCTGAGCTGTTTTTGATGTTTCCCATCTCAGCAGTGCAAGAACCAAACAAATACTTTGGATAAGATCAATTTGGAAAAGTGGTTTTGGATAATTTGACAACCTCCACATCAACACCCCCACAGGGGTTACAGAATCTAGCTTTTGGATGTCCTATGAGCTACTGGAGTTCCAAGGCCTGTCTCAGTGCCTGTATTACAACAATTCAGTGCAGTGAGTATTGCCATCTGATGAAAGATATGTGTACACAATTTTTAACCTGCTTAAAGCTTATGGCCTTAAGAGAGAAGTAAACTGGAGCATTTTCAAAACAGACAGATAAAACTTCAGGAATAAAATGTATTCAGGAGGGAGGAGTGAAACGGATTTATAAAGAGGATTGAATAAAATCAGTGAGTTGAAGTTCCAACCAAATGTAATTACCTCCTAATGAAGACACACTCTAGGACTAAATGTGTACTAAGACATATCATGAATGAATATATTTTGTTTTATTCTAAAAGTGTTCTATTCCTCAAAAGTAAAACAGCACATAAGAATCACAAATATTCCCTGAAAGAGGATGTGGATGTAAAGGCAGAAATGTGACTTGCACTCCTTGGAAGCAAAAGCCAGCACTCACTACTGTGTCACCTGGATTCCTGACACTCTCCACATTTATACTTAATCAGCATCAGTCCTGATAAATTATTTACCCTGGAGGAATGTAATGGGACGCCAGTTTGTCTGTGCATATGTTCTTATATTCTGCTTGGTGAAATAAGCAGCACTGGGGCCTGGGGAGAAAGCTATGATTTCTGTCAGTGGATCCTTTCTACACTCAGTTTGCTTTACTTTATATAGTGCTGTTGCTGTCCCCCCGTGACACAAGCATACTTGGTACACCCTTGACATGAATGTCCTTAAAGTTCAAGATAGTGGTCATGCCTCAAAATATGTAAGACACAAGAAACAACAAAAATAGTAAGGTTGATAGGGGAATGAAATCTAAGGGGTGAGAGAATACAACTTAGCATCCAAAGCAAAACAATAGCAGCAATATATCAGATAGCAAATCTTGCTTAGCCTTATTTTTGTGGACTGGGCTTAAAGCTATAAAAGCCAGTTTTGATAGCAGAAGTGCATACTCTTATGCAATGCATTGGCCTTAAACTGCAGCTGCATTTCTATAGTCTACATGACACAGATTGCTCTGCATGAAAAAGAAGTTAGAGAATGCTGGAATGCCTGTGAGGAGTCTCATTAACGTTTGTTGAATCATTTAGGTATAATTTTAATATTAAATTTAACCTAAGCCTTAAGAGATTTCATTTCTAGACCAATTTCAAGTAAAGAGCTACACTGTAGTGCACCTGATTAAAATAATTGGATGGAAGACTGGACAGCATAGTGAAAAGAGTGATTTAAATTGTTAAAAATTAAGTTATAAAGATAAATGTAGACAAAACCAAGTAATCAATAGAAAGATGCAAGGAACAGTCTCCACAGTAATGCGTAGATAACTGGTAGATTCTGTTTCCATTTTATCTCTTTGGCTTTCCATATGCATTATGGAATAAAGAGCTACAAACAAGAATAAAACAACTCCAGTTCTCCTAATAACACTGTAACCCCAAAAAAGTGAAAAATATGTTGTAAAAAGATAAAAATATAAATATTTTTTGGTTCCTCATGAAGAATAATTTGGAGTCAAAGCTATTATGGCCAGAAACCTGACATTTCAAAGGCATTCAGAAATGCAACAGCAGCCACACTTTTGAGGGAACTCCTAATGCACGCACATTGAAGGCTGATTCCGTGTTCAAAAGAACAACTTTTCCCCATTAAGATAGTATTTTCATCCTTGGGATACAAGATTACTCTAGCAACCCATCTTTCCAGCTTTTAAAATAGATTAAAGAAAAATAAATTCTGCTTTTACCATAAGTTTACTTTCATTCTACTTGAATTGGAGGGTGGGGTGGGGAAGAAGATACTCCCTACCTACTTCTAACTTTGGATCAACACTCATCCTTTTTCAAAATGCCTAGAAGAAACTTTTTGGTAACCATCTCTTGTTGAAATTAAGACATCTCCTTGTGGAAACTGGGAAAGAGAGAAAAGAACTAGCCTAGCTAGAAGAAAAGAATGAGGGTAATGAGACGAAAAATAGCAAAAATTTTGATCAGGATTCAGTGCAGGATCAGAAATGGGAGGGAAATATGACTCTAAATCACCCATCTGCTCTCCTAATTCTGGTACAGAATGAAACTGTACCCAGTCTGCCCAGACACAACTCCTACACGCCTGGGTGAGAAAAGTGTGGAGCATATAGATGACTCCATTGGAATAATTCCATTTTCACTAGGAGAGAAATTTTGCCTTGTTAGGACAGGTCTTTTTTTCTGTGAGCAGCATATTGCAGAGGTTTTGTGTGAACAAAAGTGGTAGTTTTATGATCACAAATGGGAAGGAGGCAGGTTCATGGCACAATCTCTGTTAGAAACCCTTGATCTGAAGCCTGGGACATTATAAGTTGGCACCAAAATAGAAACACTCAAGTGATAGACGAACAGACAAACCACAGGCCACCAGATAGGAAAAAATATGATACCCTAATGTGAGGCCCCACAGGCAGGAAAGAAGATCTGGACAATGTTACCAAAAGGGGGAAAAGAGAGGGACAAGCAGAGAAAGGAACCACAAATATATATGCACAATATTATAACCAAACCAAGAGCGCTGTATGGTCATTTTATGTCTGTACCAAATGTATACTGGTTACCTTAATTGCTTCTTTGGCTCTGAAAACTTAAATACGCATCCATTTGTTTGCTTATATAAGAACTGCAATGCCTTGTCAGTCTCATCCAAACCTAATGGATTGGTATTGATGGGCGAATAATTCTGTATATAATAATTCTGTAGTTATGGCAAGTATTGCCATAACTAAATGTGTTATTTACTGTTCAACTTGTACTTGGTATTGACTTCTCTCTTACTGTCACTTTAAAAAATGCCATCTCATCATTTTTCTGGTGCCATTATTATGGAGATTTAGTTTTCTATTAGGATGTAGTAAAACGAAGTTGCTGATAGCACAGTGTCATCAATTTCTCCTCTTCAAGATGAAATGCCCTGGTTTATGACTACTGCACAACACAAGGTGTTAACTTCATACTTCATTTGATGTTATATTGGCAGCCTCCCAAAAAAGAGTTTATCTAGGTACTTGTATGGCACTGTGGTATCTGGTGTCTTCCAAAATTCAGTCCTTATAAATATGTGCTTATCCACAGCCTCTGTATCTGCAATGGAGTAATACCATCCAAAATAGCCCCTTCCCTCATTCTGAGCTGCAGCTCTTCAAACCTGGCTGCTAAGCTATCACTGCTAAAACACTTGGTGATGCCAGCCTAAGCACAGAAGGGCAAACTCCCTGTAATTCTCTACAGCACTTGCAAGCAAACCAAGAACCTGTGAAGCTGGCTTATGGAAAGGTATGCTAGGAAGTGAAAACAATGCTGAGTGAAAGTAAGGTGGTGAAATACCAGGTACTTCTGATGATGAACCCCACCTATGCTGTCTCTGCTCAGCTAAAGAATTTTAAGGATGAATACAGCACTGAAAAATGCTAAGAGCACATATGGTAAAAATATTGACCAAAGATTGTGAAAGTACAAGTCAGCACTGGAACTACCCTTTTCAACATCTGCTAAGCATCAGCACAGTTATCAACAGTGGGGAGTTTGAATACATTCCTTGAGAAGCCTATCTTTACTCAGTAACTTACAGACAAAGTCAGTGGTGCTGTAACATTCATGAAAGAGAGCAGAGATGGAAATCATACCTTAGCAGGTCGATTAAAATTGACAAGAAGGATCTACCCTTAGTCACAGCTTTTACCACACAAGTTCTGCAAAGACCATGCTGATCTTCCCATAAAACATGAGAGGGTTTATACAAAATTTCATTCAGAAAAAACACTGAAAAAAAAATATTTTTCAGTCATCGTAATTTTTTACTTATTTATCAGATGACTTAAAAATGTTATTTTATCTGGAATTTGGAACGTGGTGGTTAAAATACTCATAACAGGGTTCATGGTTTTTCACATAACAGAGAAATGCCTAGAAGAAAATATCTGAATTTTACAATGGCAAGTAGTGGCAAGCAAGATTCTGTTATATGATCTATGCTACTTTGTTTATGTTTTTGTTTATGTTACAGCAGAAAAAGACAACCTGCAAGCTTTATCTGTAGGGACACTCCCTGACCTCTGCAGACAAGATTCCAGGCCAAAGTTAGCCAACTAAAATATCCTTCTCCCTAGATGTGACAATATCCTGGTAGCTCGTTCCAAACATCATCACTTTTTCATACATCAGTTTGCTGCTTTGTACTTTATAAGCTTCAAGTCAAGTTGTGGACAGTGAGAGCCTTTAAATACCTTTCTCAACAACCACGAGTTTAAATAAAAGCAAAGTGCATAGTACATGTAATAGGAAGAATACATACTACTTCCAAAGCATACATCAGTAATGATTCTGTATAGACAGGGAGTACTGTCAAGGCCTGTGACAATACTGATGGAGATACAGGAATGCGCATCCAGATGATGCGGCTGTCCTTTGGCATGCTTGCACTACCTGAATGGAGCCAGACTGGAAATCATTCCACAAGACTAAGAGCATCAATCCTACCACATTAACCATGCTTCTGTGCAGGCATGAGAGAGTTATCATCACTGTTATGAGTGATGAAGCATAGCAAGCTGATTATCAGCCAGCTCTGAGAGTCAGAGCCTTGCTCTGTGCCAGCCACACATCCACCGCAATGCACACAAGGAAATCCACCTACAACAGGTTCATTACAGAGCCCTCTGTTAGGGGCAGGGTCCATCGGTAGCAAATTAATCTACTGGATTGTGCATGAGGAAAAGTGCATGTAGTCCACTGCTTGTCCACCTGGCTTGTCCCCCTTATTCACCCATGGCACTATCCTTCTCAACTTCTCTATTAATGAACTTCTGGTAGAAACTGAAACTTCACTTAGTGGCTTCATGGCTCTTACAACCTCCAACATCTATTTTGGAAAAAAAAAGACAGAGCTTTGATCTCTGAAAAGGTCATTATGCTTTATAGCTTTAAACATGACATGCAACCTAGAAATGAATCTTTGAACAGGCTTTTGGTACATGTTACACACAGCTGTCATTTATTATTGTTAATAAAAGTTTATTAGTAATGTTTCACAATCATATCCTTGTAAACAAAAAGGAACAAATCCATGCTGTTTGGCTTGCGTTGCTTTGGTTTGTTTTTCCCACCAAAAAATTGAAATTATTCAAAAAGTTGCATTAATTTTTGAGTTCTATAGTGTAGAATGTATTTCAAAATCATATGAGGTTTTCAGTAGCAGTTAGCATACATGTAATGAAGGAGTCTGGAATAACTTTGAATTTCACTATGTGCTACTGACGCAGACTCACACAGGGAACAAAATCTGTATTGGATAAAAAACTTTAATTTCACAAACCTGGCCCCCATCTTCCAAGACATTTCTTAGCAACCAAACAGTAAACAGTAAATGAAACAGATCTTCACTGATCACCCATTTATTTTTTGCTATTGATTACACCACATTTTTCAAGGTGGAAAGGATGTGGTTTTCTCTTAACTCTCTCTTTTGATTAACCTGAATATGATATCTCTACAATAGAAGCACAATTAACTCACTTCAAGCTGTTAATATTATACCATTGTTATAACTTTCTCCATTTGTTGCTAAATATCAACTTTTGCACAGATTCCCATATTCAATGGCTATTCTAGGAGGCACTGACCTGCTTGGAATAACTCAGAATGTTGTCATAGGATGAGACCCCCAACAAATGTTGAGATGTATTCCCAACTGTGGCACAGACACTACTAACTGGTATCTGAACCAGACAACTAACTTCTCTGACTTTACGTGATTGTGTAGATTTTAAATTGGTGATTAGCTTCAAACAAGGAAAGAATTTTGCCTCCAACCAGCAAGAGGTGGGGTTTCTCTTTTTTAAAATTATCTATAGAATCAAAATCTATTTTTAATGAATTATTTATCTGACGAACACATTAGTTCCTTCTGGAAGAAGTGTGACGAGAAACAAATTCAGTAACTCAAATTCACCCAACAAAGGTGCTTCCAACTTTTAAGTGTAGATTATTATCTTCTACTACTATAGTGTACAAATATATAATTGTATTGTGTTAGTTATTTGTCCTTAGCACCAAGTCAAAATATGCACTTCCATTACAAGTTCCCTCAAGTGCAGATTCAACTGCTCAGTCAAATATTCATGAGAACCATGGCCTTGCCAAAAAGGGGAAAGAGGCAAACTCAGTCTGGCCAAAGAAAATTAATAGAATCTTCCAAAAGGCAGGATTCCTCCCATCCTCCCTTCTGTATTCACAGTTTCATCTGTTAACTATTGCTGGTAAAGCAAGCAGAAATTTAAAAGCCTCACCACATTAAGAGATGGGCACAAATCAAAGCTCTGAAAGGGAGTGAGGTAAAATTCTCTAATGGTCTGAATTCAAATCTATTTGGCAGCGTGAACCCATCTTTGATTTAATGGCTAAATAACAAATATTTGTCTGGGAGAAAATGAATAAGCTGCTTCCCGAACATAGACCAGAATCCCTGTGAGACTTTGGACCACACAGTCTTGTTCTTCCTAAATGGACTCTAGTAATTTGTGAAACTACATTTTATCTCAGAAGTAAAATATAAAGAAGGATGCTTCCAACACACTGAAGTATGATAAGTTTTTGGGTTTAGTTTGTTTTTTTCTTTTCTTGCAGTATAAATTTTTATTGGCATCATATATATAAATCAACTATTTGGTTGAAGAAGACAACATTTTCAAGACACTTTCAATGCACAAATTAATTATGGGGGGCCTATTCTCACTCATCTTTTTATCACATCGGAGTTCTTCATTAAAAATTATGCCAGCTACAGGTTAATAGCCTTTCCTCCTCATGTCAAATGTCACCTTATAACAGAACTTTTTAGTTTCCCATAGTTGGTTTTTAAAAATAAATAGGCATATATTGGAGGAATCTGAGTTTAAGGGGACCTGAATGTCTAAGGAATAAAGATTGACATCCCTTTAATCAAAATCCCATATCCTCTACATTTTCAAGGTATCAATATCTCATATATTCTTCATGAACACCAGTATGATGGACAAAAGCTGTTCTCATTAAATGAGCATAACACACTGATTTCAGTACGGACTGCTTGTGATCAGTGTTGAAAAAACTCACTGATGATGCAGTAAAGAAATTAGCAGAAATCAAACAAAATATGCTAACATTTATCTGGATTTAAGCATTTGCTTAGCTTTATAACTTGTCCTGTGGTAATGATCAGTTTTGTTTTCTATACAGCATTTTTATTTTCTGTTTTATGGTTTAGTTAGCTCTGGATTGTTGGGTGGTTCCTCTCCTGCCTTCCCAACCCCACCTCCTTTATTCCCATGTGTAATATTTTAGTTTTTCCACATTCTGCTTAGTTATTGAGTTTAGCTGATTTACTATTCTGTTTTTGTTGTTTGTTTGTATAATTTTGCTGGGGTGTAAATAGCTGTTGGTTTTCATTTGTTCTTTAAATTTGTTGTTCCCATGGTAACTCTTTAGTGCATTTTTTCCTGAGGTTTGAAGGATGCTTTTGGGCTTTGCTGTGATGGTCTGGTAATCTTCATCAGATTACAACATATTTTTACATTTTTCTTCACGTTTGGACTGTCTTAGTTTCTTAACTCTTTGCGGCTTACACAGAGTAAGCATTTTCTAGAGTACAGCATTTTCTATACTGGCATTTAAATAAAAGTGAAGGTATATGAGATATAAAATTCATACAGCCAAATCAAACACATGATTTAAATGTAGTCTATACACAGGTGTAAGGCAATCTATTCCTTCTCAGTCTAGACCTTATAACATTAAGAAGGTGTGTGGAACGACATATAATGGTGCCTGTACGTGTTGGGCCTAATTTGTCTTTGAATGTCTCAGCCCTTTTACAACACACAAGCGGAAGAAGGACAACTTAAAATATAACATGCATCCCTGAAAGGAATTTCTCAAGATATTAAAAAAAAATTATACAGGTAGCAGTGGTAACTCTGATCACAGAGCTCTCCACACAGAACAAGGGACTGAATTTCCTGACCACTGCTGCACTCTGCTCCATTTACAGAAACGGGCAGTGAGGTCCTGAGATTGTTCTGGTTTCTTATAAGAACTAGGTACATCTGAGGACAGCCCCAGACTTCAGAGGGATCTAAAACTGGCTCAGAGCTACTCCTGTCCCTTCTATTTCCTGTCCACATACAGCTGAGCTAAAGCAGGACATCAGGCTTGCTGTGTAATGGTGACCTGAAACAATATTAAGCCCTCTGCCACAGAGCTCCTATCTGAGTAATGAAAACGGTGACACTTGTTGTCTATATTTTGAAGCTGTGATTTGAAAACAGATTTGCTAGTTTTGTTAAAAGCTCAGAATGCTGCAAAAGCTGCAGAGACACCTTGAAGAAACTGTATCAGGTAGGAAAAAGGCACACTGCTGTTTGATTCTGGTTACATCTAACACACCCATATCCCAGTACGTCTCAGTGCCAGAGAGGGACAGTAATTCAGCATGTTATGATAAGCACAATAAATGGAGCTGTGCTGAGCTAAATATGAAAAGCTCAATTTTTCTGACTACCATAATCCCATGCATTTAGAACACCCAGATTACTTTTCTCCTTTCTTATGAAATTCAATTTGTTACTGCCATGCTAAAGTTTTCAAGTCACTTGTCTCCAGTGTCCCCATGGCTGCTTTTCTTCCATAATGTTTACCCTTTAAACAGCCTTGTAGAATAAGCAATTCTTGATATGAATATTAAAAACCAAAAAATGTTATAAATTATTCATATTATATACTAGCATTCTAAAATTCTGTAAGATTTTTCTGTAGTTGTTCAAACAGCCTCTAAAAATAGTACTGATTGAAAGTTGTAAGGGCACCTCTGTCAATATAATTCTTAAATCCATTTCTAATAAAGACAATGTACAGAAGCAAACAATCTGAATTTTCAATGCAGACTTTTGTTTTAAGAATGTGCAAAATTTGAGAGGGCTAAGGGTATTTATGACTAGATGGCAGAAGTTCAGAGCTTTCTGCACTCATGGTAATGAGAGAACATTTGAATTCCTGAGGAAGTGTGCAAACAACTTGCTAAAAAGGCCATTATGGAAACATTTAATAATAGGAACAATGATGTGTATAATCCTTTTTTATCAAAGTGGCAGGACAGAAGCAGCTTTGAGATTTGATTCAGGCCATCTGCAGACTCAGGCAAACCTCAATCACTTAACACTGTTCATAGTCAGAAGGTAATATTTATAACCCAAGAAACTACATGTGGATTAAAGAGATTTAAATTAGGGAAGCCTTTGACCATTCTGTATCAGCTTTGGAATAAAAAGGAAAGCATCTAGAAATTACTGTGCCGGGGAGTAAGCCCATCTAATTTTTTTTTTATTGTTTTTTGGTACATGTGGCTTGGTAAATTGAGCATTGATTGCTTTAGATTAGTCCTATTGTTTATACCTAATCTTTTTTTTTTTTTTTTTCGTAGAAGTGGATTATGGTAGCATAATTGGCTTTATAAAAGCTGCTCTTGAATGATGTGCTAATTCTGGACACTATTTATTTAGATCATTTTGGAAGAATACTACCAAATTTAATGGAGAATGATAACCTCACCAAAATTTTTGCAGCTTGTTTTCTCAAACATCCCACAGTAAGAGCAATTCTGTGTTATGGTCAACAGAGCAAAGCAGTATAATTATGGCCAGTAAATTATATAAAATTTTGGATGAGATAATTCTATTGGGTTTCCACAGCAAAGCACTGATTTTATTCTTACTGTTATTCTGTAGGATGTTTCCACAGGGAAATTTTGAGCTAAAGCAGAATCTCTACTATCTTCCCCTTGGCCTCTAGCTGCTACAACCCATAACAATTATAAACTGATAAATCACTTGAATGGTTATGACATCTTCCATTGACTACCAGGGCAGTGGTACATACACACATACTGCTGCCAACATTAAATAACTGTCAAGTGAATTACTTAAATTATTTAGGCTCAGCTAAGCTTTTAAGGGCATTTTTTTTCCTCTCAAAAAGGGACAATGGCTATACCTCCTATATTCAGATCTTGTTACCCTTTAAAATTGCAATTACTGAGTTTTCTGATTTCACAAGACATTTTGCCCATGCTGACAAAGCAGAATATTGGAGCTGATTCCTGCCATGTAGACCTAGGAGAAGGATAAGGTATGCCAAGTTTGTAAACCCAAATTCTCACTAATGTGTGGACAAGAACAAGTTTCACATGGCACAGGTACACAAGTGTGCCTTATTCCACATATTTTTACATTCTACAAAGCTATAAATAATTTCCAGTCTTTGGATGTATTAATTTTTTGTGTCCTCATTTCCACCCATAAAAAAAAAAATTAAAAAAAAAAAAAAAATATATATATATAAATATTAACAGCGCTCCAGTAACTGATAAGCAGTCTGAGTGGCATAAGTGTATTTTTTTAATAAGTGTATTTTTTAAATAAGTGTATTTTTTTTTGCCCCAAAGAGAAATTATCACTTATGCCAATACAGTTGCAATAATATTTGCAGAGGCTCACTAAAATATCTGGAGTTTGGTTATAATTTTTCCCTTTAGGAAGGGTGAAAAGGCAAAATGATGTAGGTTGGGAATGCAGAGATGGTCAGGAACAGGAGTTCTTGCTAAACTTGGACTAACTAAGGAGATGACTGTTTGCTTCCTGACAAAGATGGTGTCAGTTCTGTTTGCCAACATGCACTGCAGCTATATGTAACCACTAAAAAAACCACACAGACGTTCAAGATCTGCTACTTTTGGAACAGGGACTAGGAAAACTGTATAATCCCAGAGTAAAAAACCACATAGCAGATGGTCTCTTTTTGCTCATCTCCTGCTCTCTCTCCCCACCAAGTGACGCTGACAGTATCTGCTGAGCAGACTGCCAAGGACAACCATATCACCCCATTTAGGCCACCTTTTTGGCACACCAGTCTTGTTTTAATTTTGCATTTTCTGTTGTCTTAGTCTAACTGTGCTAACACCACAAGTTTAACTACATGTAGGAACCCTAATACATTTATTACAGCTGTGAAACAACATTGTAGAAAAAAAAAGCAAAGCTGAAACACAGAGTGGAGCAGATAGAGGAAAAAATAAAATGTTCACACTCCATGAAGAAAGATAAATGAAGCAGAGAATTTTATTTTTGGAAGGCATTTTTTAATAACGTCATTATCATACAGGTTGGCTCAAGAAGTATAACTTCATAATAAAAGATTGCAGAATGGACTTTGAAGTATCTGATTTTCCATGCTGATGAGGAGAAGCAAGCCTCCTTTTGACCGTATGTTCACTCAATGGCTACATTCAAAGTGCCATCACTGCTCTTTTCTGTACTGCTTGTATATTATAGGCCATGGCTCATTAACAAATATCGTTATCACTAAATGAGTCCAGTTTTGCCTCCCAGTTAGACATGGAAATCCCATTTGACTATATGTTAAGAAGCAAACCAGAAAGAGATCATCTCTATATGCTGGGAATATCAGTATATCTTACTCTTTAGATGCCAAAATATAAACATTTGCTTAGGAATAAAATCATGCAGCCAATTATCCTTTGTCTTGATGACAAAGTCTTAGTTTGATAGCAAAGAGACCTCTCTACTCCAAAATCATGTAAAGTAGGGATTAGAGAATGCATTTTTCTATGTCACACACACTATAAATATATACTTCTCTCCTGTCCCAAAGTTATTTGTCCTACAAATTATGCCCTGACATCTACATGATTTTCAGACAGGGAGAGGGATGCTGAGGTGCCTAGAGAAAACAGTTTAAAACAATATTTAAACTCTAAATGTTTCCAGATAATCTAAAATATATTCCTTTGAATTATTATATTTATATCTCTCACACAATTAGGGATATATTCTGAAACTGTTGCACCTTAGTGAATTCTGAAATAAACTTTTTTTGCTGAAAAATACTGAAACTGTACAATTTTCAGTGACATTTACCAGAAACAGCTATATTCAACTTCACCTTAAGCAAAGAATACTTAGTACACGTTCATTTATATATAGCAGATTAGGCCTCTCTCCTCCCCAAATTGCCCATCTTCTCCTGTTCCTGTAACATATCTCTCCCAGTCACAGAGATTCTGCTCTCACAGGAAACAAACTAAAATGCATACCACACAGGAACAGAATAAACAAAAGACAAGTCCACAAGAGAAAGCTGCTAGGACACTGGATGAAATATTTTCCCATGAATCTAAAAAAGATAACAGGCACTTACTTATATGTCTCCTTTCATCCCTGAAAGCCTTAAAGTTAATTCATGGTTTCATAACTTCAATAAAGTAACCATGCAGAGATTAAAATCAGGGCCTATTTTTATTTGGATATCAACAGTATGAATCCCACCCAGGTCTTTCTAAAAGCAGCCTTGGCTGACACTCCAAAATGCTTCCTCAAGTTCATCTTCAGCCAAATAAGAAGTGGTCTGGAAAGGATTCATCCTTTTAGTGTACACAGAAGATCCTCGTCTTGGATCTATAAACCAAGTCTTTAAATTCCATTGTAATTACTTTGCAGTCATAAATAGAGCACACTATTTGTGGCATCCCAGCTGGCTTTTTAGACAAGGTGCACGTATTTTAAAACACAACAATCAAGAAAAAATGGGGACAATGACAGAGACATGGTTGTGATAATATATGAATGGCCAAAAAGAAAACAAGAAAGAAAGGAAAAGAAAGAAAGAAAAAAATAAAATAAACTTGTTTTTATTTTGCATATAAAGTAATAGCCAAAAAGAATTTTCTGTATTGAAGAACATTTTCTTTATTGAAGAACAATCGAGAAGCTGGATTCCCACCTTGAAGTTTTGCTTTCAAGTAAGACAGGGCTGGTGAAAATGAAAATTCTTCTATAGCAAAGTCCTTTAAATCACTTAACTCTTGAGACGTGATGACTTAATAACAATCTTACACACATAACTGAACTCTTCACTCAGAATTTAACAATCAAACCAAAACACTATTTTCCCCAAGAGATACATTTTCGTAGAGACAGTCATGGAAATTCAAGACCATGGCTAGGGTTAATACTTGTTAAAGATTTCCCTGAAGATTACAAGTCATTCATAGTGTCTCTGATATCTATAAATGCTTAGCTTCCATGGATATACATGGAACGGCCACAAATTTCTCCATTTTAAGCTGGGATAAGATTAATTCCATAGAGTTTGTCTGCCAGGGGTTTCCTGTGACCCACAGCATTTGCTGGCTCTTCTGTGGAACAGCAAATGATATGACATCAGCGAGACAGCCAACAGTGCAGATTTCTCTTTATGAACTCACTATAAAATGGACATTCAATAGGCCTTTAACATGCCCAAGTATTGCATGTTGTATAATTTTTAAAGCATTAAAGAAATATTGCATAGAAGCTTCACATACACAGTAGTAAGACATCACTGAAAACCATGGATTATTAGAGCATACAGCCATTTTTGGTAATATCATCCAATTCAGTATCTAGTCTCCAACACTGGTCTTAAGCACATGTTAAGGAAAGAGTAACTACTAAGTAAGGATACAGATATCACTACTGCCTGCAATGGTACTCTCTTAACACAAAAAATACATCAGCTATCTCTTCACTGCTGCTATGTATCATTTTAATAATAGACTACAAATAAAGAGTGTTTTTTAAGAACTGAGTTTCTAGTACAGAAAAATGCTGTCAAACTGGTAGAATTGGTAGAATATATTATGGGTAATGGTAAAAAAAATAAATGCAGGAATTGTCTGAATGGATCTTACAGGTATACAGGACAGCCATATATATTGTCTATAGAAACATCAGTTGCACAAGAAGACTGAATGGACTGGAACTCTAGGAAGCAAAGAAAAACAGCAAGACATTGTATTATTTTTAAGCTAAAAAAAGCCCATAAACCAACCAACCAAACACAAAACAAAATAACCCCAAACTACTGCAAAGGGCAAGCTAGCAATCTGCTTCCCATATCCACAGTGACAAGAAGCGACAAGCTTAACAGCAGAAGTTTTTTAAACACTAGCAGAAAATACCCAAGAGTAAGTGTAGTGCAGCTCTGTAATAGGTTGCCTGGGGGCCTTAAAGATTATCTGTAAAGCTTTGGAACAGGTTAGACAAACATCTGTCAGGATTAGCTCATGCTGCCTTGGGGCAGGGTGATGAACTAGACGCTTTCTTGTGCTCCCTTTTAACCCTAAAATTCTATCATTATTAAGAAAAAGCCACACAATTGCATGGTAGTAGCCAGAGAGCATCTTAGTTCACTAGGAAACCAAGGACAGTGATTAAAAAAAGCAGTAGTCTACCACTGAACAAAGATGATAATTTTTTAATAATGCTGAAAAACAAAAGTTTCAACACATGTTTGTATTCTTCAATCTCAAAGAAAAAATATATGCTTTTGTTATGTTTTCAGGTTTCTAGTTTATGCAAAAAAACTAAGTTCCTCAGGGTGAAAGAGAGAGTTATACTCTAAACCTCATTTTCTTGTGAATGGAGGGTGAAAGCTAGGAGATAAAGACTTTTTCAAGGTGTGGAACACCTATAAGGAAGGGGCCATGTCACACTTGATGAAACATTTTTTTAAGCACAGATCTTCACCGTGTGACTCCTGTGCAGAGATCAAACCATGAACTGCATGAGGTCAGTAACCAGAAGCTGTACAACACCATTTGTCATGGCCCACAAAGCAGGTATTTCACTGCAGAAACTGCACTGCATGAGCTAACCAGGAGGGAGACTGTGAATGCGTCATCCTGCACCTGGTGTGCATACCAGCCTAAATCGGTGCTGGCTCGGGATTCCCTTGGCTCTCAACTCTACTGAGGTAAGGAAAAAAAGTGATGGAAAGAGGCTTACATCAGATTTGCAATTCCCAGCTAAATATTTTTCTACCTTGTTATACATGTTCAATTTCAGGTCACCATTAAGCAGTATTTGAGTTAGAAAATAACTTGAAAAAGTCCTGCGCAATACTAAGACTTAAATTCCCTGTAATTTTTATTTTCTTCTTTTCTGGACTAGTTCCACTCAAGGAAAGCCAAGGGTATAAAAGAGTGGTGACTCATCTGATACATGGCAGAGATGTGATTGAAACTTCCCATATTCTAGACACTTCTCATGTTGCACCATCTACCTTCCTATTCAAATAGCTGTTTCTCTCAAATCAAAACTTTTAATGCCCTCACAGAAAGCAGAAATATTTTCCAGTTTAGCATCCTTCCAAATGTATGCTTCTGTTAAGAGCAGCTTTGAAAAATCAGCATTATTAAGTCAGATTCATACCTAAATATTTTTGTCACATGACACAAAATTTCTGGTTTGGTTCCCTTTTTATACAGCATAAAAATAACACCTGTGAGGAGATATGGTTTTTAAGTCTTTCAGAAGTTCTGGAATAGACTGGCAGCCCTGCTGCCCCTCTTCTACACAGTGCCCCTCTAAGAATGCCCTATCAACTTCCAAAGACATTCCAGGATGAGTGCTAATGAAAAGCAGCAAAGCCTACTTTTGCTCTTCATCCTCCAGGGAGAAGAGCACTTATAATCAGTGAAAGAGACAGAAAACTCATGCCAACCCAAAGGAAAGGTAAAGCTCAAGAGAAATTAAGAAATGTGGGTTTTAGGTATTTTGCTTCTCTCCAGTTCTCCCTCTCCAAGTTTATTGCTTGTAAAACTGCATTAAGAGAATGCATCTGAAGATTTCAGGTAAATTAGTGTACATTTGGATTAGCTCAGAACTCCTGCAAATCTATCCTAAAGAATCCCCAAATAATTTCTCTTCCTTCTCATTCTTCTCTAGGACAGCACCACTGCTTCTCAGGGGAAGTGCAGGAAGTGGTTAACTCAGGACAAATGCTTGCTGACACCCTGTGCCATTCCAGAATCAGCAGAACAAAATTATGTTGGATAAAAAGCTTATTTTAGACCTATGTAATCAAACAGTTAATATTTACAAATGCTACCTATGCATTAATAACACTACTTAGGGCATACAGTTGCTTTTAAAATTTGTTTTTATTATATCTTTCAAAAGTATTTTAAAAGACTGCTATCTATGTGAAAAACACAGCACCAGCAGCTGGGCTCCAGCACTGTATCAGATTTGCTGAAGGAATAAAGACAACACCCTAGAAAACAAGGGCAGCCTCCTGAAATGCAGGTAGCCTTCACAAAATGTCATCACATTAACCCTCTACCCACTGCTTAGAGCTATGATGTGAACACAAACAGGGGAGGCTCTCATTTTTGTCTCATGCCTATGCTAAGACCTTCCTAAACAGAAAACACAGCTGGTTATAGTGTGCAACTTTCACCAACTGACAAGGCTGGCATCCCTCAACGTAACAGAGAAATTTAATGAGGTTTCAATATGTCCCACTAATAGAGATAAATCAGAGCTACTACAACTGTCAATGACGTTATCCTAATAACTTCTCACCCTAGACATATAAATGGCTCCTGAAGAACATGACTTATTTGAGCACTAAGTTGAACAGGATTTAAATAGCATAATTAAAGATAATATGAATCTATTCATGTTAAATATACTGAAATACTTCAGATAGTAGAATAAATACAGTCTAATCTCTGGGGAAGGATTAGTGTGATAAAGATGACTACAGTTCCACTGCTTAATTTTGTCATGTATATGTTCCCTGTAGACACTGCAGAGAGATAAATTTTCTAAAATAGAAAATTAGGTTCTCTTTCAAAGGCAGGCAAATCCAAGGCTTAAGAAAACAAGATCATATTCAACCTTGTGAAAATGGAAGGCTAAAACCTCCAAATGTAAAATGGTATTGAATAGCATTCACATGTATCCAATTTAATGAAGTTTTAGATTCTTGACATCAACTGTAGTGCCATGAGTGGTAATGAACAACCTATGCACTGAATTATAAAACTGTAAGTTATAATTTCTGTAATGTGTTTAATGTAGGTAAAAATTGTAGCTTTTTGAATCATTTAAATTAAAAACACAGTAACACAAACATTTCTTTACACTGGTAAGCAAAGTTGTGTGTTCTGAAAAGTGGCTTAAAAGCTATAACAACAAGGATATACAAATAGATATATTTTAAGATTTTTGAAATTTATTCTAGTCAGGTCAGAGTATTTTGGTAATGGTTCTGAGAAAACAAGATTTCTTATGTCAAATATTTAGTAATACCAGCTAGTAAACTAAATAATCTCTGAGACTTAGCATGAGAAAAATCACCAGATGGTAAGCTGACAAGCTTTTTAAAGCAAATTCAGATAAATATAGTCCAAGCGAATTAATTTTCATTGGATTTACCATACATTGCAGATATGGCCCTACTTACACCAAACTTGTTAAAAAGATAAACTTATCTTAGAGATGACCAAAGAGCTACTGGGTAGTGATAAACATATGCAACATACAACTGCAATAGGATTGATACTATTGAAAATACAAACAAATCCTAAATAAATTTGTTCAGGTGTGTAATTTAAAAAGTAAGCAATTTTAGTTTCTACAAAAATATGACTAAAATACTTACAATTATGTTAAAAATTCCTCTGCCTGGGTTACTGATTCTCCCTAAGTGACCCTACACTTCTGTAGTCAATCAAATAATATCTGAGACCTACAGGAATGCAGAAACACCAAGACTCAGTAAGAAATTTATATATTTTTTGCTTTACCTAGAAGCAGTTCTCTATACTGGTGATGCTGAGACATCCAAAATCTAATTAATTTCCCAAGAATAGAGGAAAAGACTGAACCTGGACAAACACCAAGCTTTAAAACTTTAGTTCAACAGTCTTTATTTCTGAGAATCATTCGATGAACTTGAGAAGCTTTTAAGAAACTTAACTTTAGACAGCCACCATCATAATATTGTAGCTACACTATGCTAAATTTTAAACATACTGTGTTTTGTGAAAAATATGAATAGTTTACATCTCATTAGGGGAAAACATAATACTGACTTAAGTCTTAAAGCTGAATGAAGACAAGAGCAAATAAGCCCAAATGATGGGATATGTATAGAGTTTACATTGGTTACAAAAATGACATTGAGAATAGTCTTCATATTCTGCTCTACTGAAGAATTACTAAAATGTAATTAAGAACCATTTCATCATATCTTATTCCACTTTAAGAACTAAAAAAATGTTGATAGTCAGCAGTGTCAACAAATATTAGTACTATTTCTATACAAACTATGCATATTGCAATGTAGTCAAACTCCAAACATTAAATATTTTTTACTGTTTCCATTATTCATTTACAGATCTGACAGATTCTTCTTACATTATACTCAAGCTACATGGCATTTGATCTATAACATACATTGTATACAGCATATACAATGATAGAAAAACATTCTGCATCATTTTGTGTATTTTTTTGTTTTGTTTTTTTGTTGTTTGGTTTTGTTTTTTTTTCAGAGAGCAATACAACTTTGTAAAGTGAAAACTGGTGGGGAGATTATCAGAAATTCTGACCCTTTTTTTTTTTTTTTCCCTGCATGAGGGAATAGGAAAATCTTTGGTATTGTCATGAGGTCACCGGAAATACTGCGGGAGTGAATATAAATAGGTCTTCATTAGGTGACTGCTGTATTATGGTCATTACTTGGGAATGGTTCTGGATTATAATGTTATTTTTCTTGGCTCTAATTTAAAGATACCTTCTTCAGTTGGTGAAAAAATAATGCTCCTTCTTTAGTTCTAAGAAGAGCAGCCTAAGGCTGGAATGCTCTAAAGAAACCCAAGCTTTTGTAAAATGATGTCATATGCCAACTGTGCCAGGCAAATGTTTAGTAATAGCTAAAGTATTCTATAATTAAAACAAGTCCCTTGTTAAAAGCGGCTGAAAGTGATCAAAGCTCTTTTGTCTGTTCAGACACTCAATAGATGTGAAAAGAGTTTTGCTTACAGTGAGGATGGTGCTGTGGTTTCTTTCTCCATTTTAAGTAGCAACAGAGTGCATCCTGAGCTATCCCTATTTGCAAAGAAATGAATAAAAATAATACAGCAAAATGAGTGAAACAAAAGGGGCATTCAGCATAAAATAGACAGATATTTCTTACCCCTGACACAGAGTAGAGCCTTAAATATCTGAAACTATTATTTAATATTTGCAAGGCAATAAAGCAGAGATATTTCAACAGTACTGCCAACAAATTGTCTACTCAAGCTGAAGGGATTATTTGATACCAGTAGTGATTTGATTCAGCATGTGATCCCTGACAATTCCCTTACACTATCGTGTTTCTAAAACATTTCCTGTTTACCAAAAAAACAGTATATGTGAGAAAATATTTTGAAAAGAAAGCTTTTCATTTATTGAAGCACATTATTCATCTTGCCTCTGACCTTGTTCCTGCTCTATGCCTGAAATTACCTTAAAGGTTACTCAAAATAGCTATTCAAATGCACCTTAGAAACTGAGGAAACAGAATTTTTCATCCAAATACACTTTAGTATTTTTATATGCCACACTTGTTCTTTCTTCTTGACTTGCAGAAGAACAAATAAAACAGGAGGCAGACATTTCTAAAAGCAATCCTGGCCATATTTACAAGATATAAGGTGGAAATTTTAAATGGCAGTCTTTTCTGCTAACATTTCCTTTACACTCTTAAGCAAAAAAATCAAACATAACTGTACCCACAGCATTCAGCACACTTTTTAAAACTTCCCTGACCCAGAGTGGGAGAAGACAAGGGTGCACATAAACATTAAAAGGGAAGTTATACACACGAGTTTGGAATAATGGTTTGAAAGAAGCTGGATAATGCTAAACTCTATCCTGGGTATTCGCCTCTGTGGAACTAAAGCTTTACTATAAGAAGGCATGAACGCAAGCCTAGACAGTATCAGAACAAAAATAAGCCTGAATCAACCTTTTGACCAAGTGAGGACACTGCTCACACTCAATAATATGTTCAATATGTAAGAACTTAATTCCTTGCAAAATGTGATACCCTTGTTCCAAACTCTTGCCACTGTTCCCATCAAATTCTCAATGAAAATGCAATACTAAATCAATGTAAACTCTGCATTTCTAATACAAAACTTTAGCTGTGACAAATTAATATCATAAAGCACTTTTCACAACAAAACATAACAGACTGAATTTGAAGTGCAAATTCTTAGTTCCTGATCACTCTGAAGAACAATGTAGAGCATGAGATGCTACATAAAATTTTGAGTGGACTTCTGCAGTAAAGTTAAGTCAAGTGTTTCATTATAACTTTAAAAGACTTTAGTCATGTCATTCTCCCTAAGGGAATCAAAACAACTGATTCATGAATTGTGAAAAAGAATTTCCCAGATTAACAAAACTTCCCAACTGATCCACTTATGGTCCATCTGAAAAATGTGAGCCATTCAAGGTAAGATTCGCAAGGTAGATCTTCAGATTTTGGGTTTTTTTTTTTTGACCTACATTCACTCTATACCCTTTTCCACTGCAAATTACCTGCAATCACATATAACGTCATTTCTCCATTCAAAACTATTATTTTTTTCCAATAGTCAATGCTACATAAATAGACCATAGTCTTCCAAATACCTTTTTATATCTTGTCTCTTAGCCCACATTCTACTTTCAAAAAAACAGCCAACCAACCAAACCACACACAGGAAAAACATCAGACCATGTTATACAGACAAGCCTTCTGAAAACAGGCCATTGAGGGTGTTTCTAGACATACCATATTTTTTCAGATGTTTTGTGCCCACTAATGCAATTTACTCTTGGAAGGAATTTGACCTGTCTCTAAAATGCTTCATCACTAAAGGCAAGTATAACGATATCTGACTTCCTGGAACTGTTGCAAAATATTTTCGTATTAGGTTTTTTTCTATTTCCTCTCAAAGCAGGATTAATGCTCATTCCTTGTAGCTCTTAAAAAGGTCTAACTTCTAGACAGAAAATATTACACACCCCCATCATTGGATTATTAAACTCTTAAGTCTTTTCTTTGCATTTTCTAATGTGGTGTCACTTTATTGAGCTAGGCTTTATTTCTGTGATCTCTTACATTCCTTATGTGGATGAGATTGGGTATGCAGCCTCTCAGTTGTTTTCCTGTTGTACTGAAATGTTTTAAGTGGAACGAAAAATCTCAAGGACTTGATAGCTGTGCATCTTCAACAGGTTGGATTTCTGATGGAGAAAAGTAAATATTTACCTAGTGGTTTCACTTCCGATTTTAGCATCTATAATGATAGCCTCACCCAATGAGCTTTTAGAAAACGTGGAAATAATCCCAGTAAGATTACTATAAATCAATACTTTTCATAGTATGATGCGTAAGGTTTTAATAATGGTATTCTCAGAAGGCTATAGTAAAGGAAATGTGTAGCCAGAAACATGCTAAATAAGCTGCACAATGGAAATATTACATCAAAGTGCTTTGTAAAGAATCAAATTAACGTTCTGCTTTCCATGGGAGGTGTTCCAGGGAACTGTGATTTCAGAGAATAAACTTTCAGAGACATTTAAATAAATAAATAAATAAATAAAGACAAGCTGGATTTTATTTCTGGATAGCACAGGAAAAAACAAAAGGGGAATGTTTCTTATCAAAGGACAGGGTGGAGCTTGCCTAAATCTGAAAGATCCACAAAAGACTTTAGGCGGGGAAAGTACATCCCTGTAACCTCCACCAGTTTAGAATTTCTAAATGTCATTCCTACAGAGATCATGTGAAGATACCAATCATTGTCCTACTCACAAGAAATCCAGCAAGAGCCCTTCCTCTCTTTTGTCTAAATCATGAAACAATTAGAAATTAATTAAAACCAGTTTATTTACCCATTATAATTGATAACAAGAAATATTAATACCTAGGGCAGACTGGCAATGTTAAAAAAATGACAAATGAAAGCCTTCCAGTGGGGCTTCAAGTTCCTGCATTCTTTTTAAATGCCTGCATACTTGC